>NC_090885.1:11666969-11679469 GCF_036669925.1 Montipora capricornis | reverse complement strand
CCGCTTTGAAGAAGTTAGCCAGTATCTTCACTTCGTCGACTCCAGCAAGGAACCCGCACGTGGCGATGCAAATTACGATAAACTCTTCAAGATTCGCCCGATCCTTTCCATCGTTTTGGATAATATTCAAAACGCTTATGAGCCCTCCAAAAATCTGTCCGTAGATGAGGCGATGATTGCTTTTAAAGGACGGCTTTCGTTCCGTCAGTATATGCCCGCAAAGCCAACAAAATATGGAATAAAAGTTTGGATGGCCGCCGATTCCCAAAATGGCTACGTCTGCAATTATGCTGTTTACCTCGGCCAGGAAGGTCAAGCTCGTCTACATGGCCTTGGCTACGACGTAGTTATGAAAATGGCAACACCATTTCTTAACAAATACAGACATATTTTTTTCGACAATTTTTTTACGAGCACAAATTTGATGGAACATTTGCTTGCTCAAAACACATACGCTTGTGGAACTGTTCGGAGCAACCGGAAAGACTTGCCGCCGTGTTCAAAGAACAAGCTTAAGCAAGGCGAGAGAGTCAGTGCCCAGCGAAACCAACTCGTTTTTACGAAATGGCATGATAAGAGAGATATATCTTTCTTATCAACCAATGTTTTGCCAAGTGAGCCTGCCCGTGTTGTTCAACGACGAAGGAACGGCCGTGATCTCGATATTGAGAAGCCTCGTGTGGCAGACGTTTACACCTCTTACATGGGAGGTGTTGACCGAGCCGATCAACTTCGTTCTTTTTATTTCACGGGTTATTCTAGCCGCAAATGGTACCGCTACATTTTTTGGTTTTTATTTAACCTAGCCGTTTGTAACGCTTTTGTTTTGGAGTCATTTCATCGCACCACTCGCGGTCAGACAAAGCGAGCAATGATCAATTTTAGGCTTGATCTCGCAAAGCAACTGATCAGTGATTTCTCGCAACGACAAAGAAAACGAAGGTCCCAAGAGCCTCAACAACATTCCGTCGCCAGAGAAGCCCATGTTTCTGTCCATGTGGAAGGAAGGAAGCGAAAGTGTGTCCAATGCAGCAAAGCCGGGCGAAGGACGCCCAAAGGTTACAAAGTGGAAACACGCTTCGAGTGCAGTCTGTGTAAAGTTGCACTTTGCCGAACGCCCTGTCACAATTTGTATCATGACCAGACCGAGTGACTCACTTTTGACTCATTCTTGCGATAAGTTTCCTTTCTATTGATTACACTGTATTTCATATGTAAATTTCTGGTGGAAAGCAACTGGCTGAGAACAGTTGGATCACAATTTAAGAAATATGACCAATCGCAATGTGTATAGCAATGGCGGCAAATTTGAATTTTTTTACGTGTCTTCACTTTCGATGTAAATTGCATTGGTATTAAATTGATATGTGTACATACTTATTATAAATCAAGTAAAACAAGTCCTCAGCTTTATTTCTCTGGTCTTTATTTAGCTTTAATTGCCCCCTGAATCTACTGAGCATATATATTTTGATTTGGGTTTGAAATCACCATGGCAGGCTAATTATGTAATAGGAACAGGGAGGTTGGGCCTCATTTGCATATAGTAGTGAAAGGGTTAATGAAGGTAATCACACTAGAAGCATTCTGACTGCTATTTTGATGTTAATAATCTACATGATTAATTGTGTTACAATGCAATATCAGTTTTGTGAGATATCAGTAAACTGCCTTGCTGGATAGTCAAGCAGCGTCACACCCTAGAGTGTACAGTATGGGGTATTTATGGACGGTCACCCGTCCAAGTAATAACCTCTACCAACAGGACTTAAATTTGGTGGACAAACAGGAATCATTTTTTTCCCTTAGGCAAGCTATACACTATCAAATGAGATTGAGTACATGGGTGTCAGCCAGCCAGTTCAAGGTGCAACCCAACTACATGTACAGCGCCACAGTACCGTTATGCCCTGCTGTACGGTGGGAAATCATGGCACATGGACTGACTGGACAACACCCATGGCCACAACTGGCAAACAAGTGGTCCTGTTGTTAATTCTGTTGAAAATTTTATTTAACTGCGTATTTTTATAATAATGAGCGCTAGTTAATTTTTTCAAAGAGCAACAAGGGGTGAGTGCAATAATTTGTAGTTTTTGAAAGAATTCACCAGTGCTCTTTTATTTAAAATTCCAAGAGAAAAATCATGTGATTACAGGTTAGGATGCAGGAAAATCGTGTTTATGGATTATTATTTAGCAATTATTCCCCCTTCCTCCTCCCCTTCTTTCCACTGTTTTTATTGGTGTGATTGGTGCCTGTCTCCCATGCTGCATGGGGGCTCATGACTTGGGTGCCAGAATACCTTAGCCATGGGAGCAGTCTCCACCTAAGAGCTGGCAAGCCAAAAGAGGAACCTCCTGGATGTCTCATGCACCCAACCTCCAATAGCAATGTTGTTAATTTCAAATTGCTGGAGAAAAAGTCATGTGCTTGCCTAAACAAAACCGACATAACAGTGGTAGAATAAGACCCACACATCAGTGATACCCTTTAATTTTAAAATACCAAATTCCAAGTAACTATGACATTCTGAGCAATGATAATTAACAATTAGACCCGTAGACCGCAAGGGTTACGGGTCAATAGCCCATGAGGGGAAGCCGAATGGGCTATTGACCCATGGCCCTTGAGAGCGAAGGGTCTAATTCCTTTAGTATCACCCAACAAGTCAGACAGAAAAGGCAATAATAAAGTTAGCAAATACAAGTTAAAGAAATATTTATTTGGGAATAAAACGAAAGCGTCACGCTTTTCGCTACTCAAGGACTATTAATAATAGTCCTCCAGTAGTGTATCCAATCAGAATGCAGGATTTGCATTAGTCCACTAGTTGGGTGATACTAATTTTTAAGTAGATGATTGAAAGTAAAGGATTTTAGTTGACTTACCGGTGAAATGTTGACAACTGACAAGTTAGGATCTTCAGCGACTTGCACAAACTCTGGACCAAAAAAGGTCTGTCACAACAAACAAAATCCAGAATAAATTTTCAAAACCTCATTAACAATTCATGAGCCAAAGGGCCCATAAAAACACCGATGAAACTTCATGTGTATGAGCTTTATACCCCAATAAAACACTGCTGCTCATTAATTTTTTAAACATTATATGAAGTATTTCATTAACAGGCACTGTTACTCACGCATACATGTAGATTATGACAATAATTTAAATTGGGTTGTTAAAATTGCTTACTCTAGATCTGACAAATCAAGTTCTCTTTCTGGGCTGTTGCTGCGTTGCTAAGACACTAAATCACACTGCAGTAAATTAAGTCTAAAATTTAGTCCACAAATGGGGATCATTCAATAACTGTTCTCAAAAGGAAATGATAGTTGAAAATAGCAGTCATTCAGTCATCCAAAACGATGAGAAAGTTTACCAGCCAGTTTTTGGGAAAAACAACTGACAAGCCAGTTGTTACTATTATAATAAACTTTGTTAAGGTTGACATTTTTCAATTACACTACTACGCTAATATGTATTTGTTAAACGTCATGTTACTATGCTATTATGATGGACATTCTAAGCCAGAAACTACAACTGTAAAAGAGCAGACATGTACCACCGTTTCGTCGTAAATTACACACTCACCCTTAATTTAGCTTTGGATTCTCTGCTGGATTTTGTACTTTTTTTTGGCTCACTTCCAACACGTATATCGGGTACTGAGAGGAAATGCTGGGGTCGACTGTGGTCTACTGTATCAATACCAGGAAACATCTTTTGGCTTGCACCTTGTTTACTCAAATCCATTGTGGAAGAAAACTGGCGATCACTGAGGAAATTGAATGAAAGTAATTAAGACAAAAAGAAACCTGATTATTAAGAGTTACCTAAGATCTTCTTACATTGACATTCTGGGATCGCTTGCAGATCTAAACGCTACCCTCGATGCAGAACTTCCAATGCTTGCATTCATGTAAGGTTCACTCTCATAGCCATCTGTCATGTATACATCAGGAGCATAGCTCCCTTGTGTGATAGACACCATGGATGATCGGCCGTCAGATAGCCGAGAAGACTGAGGAGCAGACAGCATGGAGGAAGTGTCTGTGACCGAAGCATCGCTGTCATAACGACCAAAGGTTGAGCTTCCTAGAGGTTAAGAAATAAAAATTACATGAAATAATACATGAAATGGATTGAGATTGTAATCCTTATACACAATACATTAAATTTTGCTACCGAGTTCATTTGGTATTCACTGTGTACCTAGTAAAAACCCATGGATGTCTTACCAAGTCAAAATCCAGCTGCTTGCATGACAAGAGAGTTCTACCAACCCCTTCCCCCCTCCCACTGGTAATAATAACAATAACCCATATTTATCATTCATCTATGACAAGTTTTTTAACAGCTGATTGGCATTTCTAAGGAGGCAGCTGAAACTGAATCAGCTGCTTGGGCAAGTACTGATCTTGAAGTAACGGCCTGAGCAAGTCTTGTATAAGACGGAGATAATGATCAGTGGGTAAACCACTGGCAGACTCATAACTAAAAATTGAAATTGGCTTTTTAAAGGTCAAAGGAATTTCATACAAATGTAATTGTGACTGTCCAGATGAAAAGGATGCTTAGACCATTTTCTTCCCAAACGCGTTTCAAAACAGTGTTTCAAACAAATTCAAACACATTTCAAACAGTTTCAAACATGTTTCAAATGCGTTTCAAACAACAGCGTTTCATCGCGTTTCAAAAACAAGTGTCACATTTCATTTGCGTTTGAAACAAGAATCAACATGTGCATAATTATATTATCAGTCGGTGCCTCTGCATGAATTGCCTTAATTAGCAGTCTTTGTAAGGTTTGTCAAATATGAATGAATTTCTTTGATGATAAACATTACGGGCAGAAACATACTTATTAAAGACAATGTTTCGGTGTCCTCATGACACCATCATCAGGTCAAATATAATATTTTACACATAACTCGAATATTAATGTTCAAGATTAAGTTCAAAGTCCCTAGAGGCTAGGTGAAAAGTTTTGCCTTTATCGAGTCACTTTGGATATTCAGACACGGTTTGTGCTCGCGAATAAGGAACATTTCATACACAAGACAATCAAATTTGCGTGAGCGTTTCTTAAGAATGCGAAACATGTCAGATGTTATTGTTCTTGATTGATTGAATTTCACTTTTTTTTTCTAAACGTTTCTGAAGCTAAATAATTTCAAGATCTTTGAAATGGAAATGAACGAAAATACGAGAGTCTGTTTCTTCGCTAGGATGCCAGAAGTTTTTTCTCTCTTAGAGCGATGGAATTAATGGCGAGTCGCGCAGGGCGAGAAAACCGATTCGCCGGTTTGTTCTTTCGTTTTTCACCTTTGATCTTTCGTCGCCCAAAGCTAGCAAAAAACCTTTGGAATTTAGGGAAACCAAAAACCCTGCTTTTCAGTAGGATTTGACCGTAGTGGATAACAAGTATATTTTAGTCAAACATGGGAGAGATATTTCCGATATTTCTGTCACGTCCTTGTCATGCAAACACATACTTTTAGCGAAACGTTTCTAACTTTAAGAGCTAGGCTTTTCTTCAGTCAAAATAAAGCCTTCACTTTTGTGGTATTGCTATTTAGAGATATTCGCTTTGCTTTGGAAACAGCATTTACTTTTTACAGTGAATTGTCACCCGTGACCCGGCAGAATCTGCAAGATCTCTTTGCGATCTCCGAAATTTGATTCTAATCTCGGACGTCTTTCACAAGCACAAGGCAGAATATGTTTCCACGGCTATGTTGCCATGATCAAATTTTCTAAACAACTGTTACAGCTGTATTTCACACAACAACCCACAAGGTGTCAAAGCAGTTTACGTGGAATTCTCGCTCCTTACTTTAAACACTATGTCATTATTTCAACAGCAATATATGCTCCTTGGCTTGTTAGAAAAAGAAAAACTCATCCACGTTGTTTTCTGATAAATTCATATTTACTGGTAAGCTGCAATAAAACAAAAGGGTACTAATTTAAGAAAAAAATGAAACGGAAAATTACTCCGTGCACTCTCTACTGAAATAACTTGCTGTGACAGTAACGATTATGTTCACTGTTGACAGATGTAGCACAGGTTGGCATTTCAAACACAGATAAACATATTTTCCTTTGTTTCAAACACCTTGGGTTTCAAACGAGGTTCAAACGAGTTTCGAACACAAACGCACTTGAAACGCCTTTTGGTTAAGCATCCTTTTCATCTGGACGGTCAAAATTGATAACTTACGAGATACAGAAACCAACTCGGGTCTTTGACGTGTGTCAGAAACCAGACCCTTTGTAGAGCCCTCAAAATAACCAGCCCCAATGGTGTCATCCTTTTGGGGGCCCTGTCCATGCATGTCCAAACTTGCTGTGTTGGAGAGTGGAAAAGGGCTTCTTGATGTGCCATTTTGGAGTGAGACAGAGCTGTCTGGTCTTGACACATCATGTGCACTAGACAATGACTGATCATGAATGCTTCCTTGTGACTGACCATAAGGATCCTGCTGTGATTGGTCAATTAATGTTGTCCCATTTGACGGCAACGTTGATTCACTTCTTTTTCTTCTGACACGAGCAAGATGATCCTTGTATTTATCTGAAAATTAATAAAAAACAAAATTATGGATGTAACAAAATGAATTCCACTCTCCTCTTTTATCTTTTGCTGGATGTTATCAAACATTAATAATAATTATTATCACCATACAAAGTCTGTAATGACCAAAACATAAACCTACCAGTGTATTGGCAGTTTTCAGTGTGAAGCATTCAATGAGGTGTACATGTATACAGTGTATTAATCAATATCAACCAATAATTTTATACAATCATGTACTTATATTGATTCCTAACTGAAATGGCCCAGTTAAAGCAATCAGGATGGCCAGATTTCAGGTGAAATTGTCAAGGATTCTGAAATAATATTGATGACTACTTTTGTGCTGACCCGACATATTAATTTCCACCTGGCATAATGTGCATACATGTAGCTGTGAACCAAGTCCTTCCACAATTTTCCCTCCTCTGAGTAATACATATTTCACAGTCAAACACCAGACAATATTTAACTCATCAGTAGGGTACAGTGCAGGGGTGAGGGAGTTAACAGCATCTACATGTACGTTTCACTGTGTCCACTTTTTCCCACTAAAGAGGACAAGTTTGGGTCTTTGACCCTAGCCCTCCTTCTTATTTCACATACTGCTCATGCTCATAGAAACCAATTAACTACCTAGAATATGAGACTGCTTGCTTCTTCGAGGTGTGGGAGCAAACCCAGTTGGAGAACCTGAACGGCGGTAGTTAGATCCGACCAGTTCCTCTGACGTTGGTTGGGCTTGCGTGCTTATTTGAGAGGGTGGAGAGGTGAGCAAGCTACGAGGACTTCCTACAACAAGACTGGCAGATGGAGTCTATGGGAAATCAATTAAATAAATAAATGTGACATGAACAATGCTTGTAATAACAATAAAATGGTTCCATAGTTCCAACAATGGACAACAGTTACTGTACAACATTCACTAAAACTTTCACAACCTGTGTGGAAATGTAGCGGGGAGATACCCTCCATAGGGATAACCTCTGATATCCTTCCCTTTCATTGAAGTGAATGAATAAAGTTGGTATAATTATTACTTCCGTCAATAGCACTGATCCATGTATTGTTGTCAGTGGCACACATACTTTGATTATTAAATAATTATCATGACTCATCTAAAGAGGAAGTCTGCCTGGTAAGCAATACCAAGGCTGCTGCCTAAGAAAATTTTAAAGGAGCCCTCAGAGCTAATCGCTGAGAACTTAGGAGCCCAACATATGAACTTAAAGGTGTTGCTGTGAAAAATTAAGGCGCCCAGAGCTATTCTTTGGGAGCCCCAGGCTACCGGGCTCCTGTTAGGCAACAGCCTTGAATACAATAAATTACATTAACTTATTGGCCTTAAGTCTGTAAATTGGGATTGGTGCAAAAATGATTTTAACTAGGATTTGATCATTCACTATTTAAGGACAGTGCCTACTAATTCAAAGGTATTTTTCCCAGTTTATAAATATGCAGGAAAAGCAGATCTTAACAAGTGTTATTGAAATCCAAAAAGAAAATTGGGGGTAACCACACATTTTTCAAAGATATGTTAAGGAATTAAATCTTTTACTGGAAATAGTGTATTGAAACATAGAACGTTTCGGCCATAAACCATGGCCTTCATCAGCTAATGCTGGAGGTCACGTGACCTGGACAGATCACGTGACAGGCGACTAGGAAAGCGCCTCAGCACCCGGTCCCATGTGTTGGACAAACTGAAACGGAGCCCCCTTTTGCGGTTGAGAGAAGGCTGCTCCACCCTTTCCCATATGGCCTCCTTTATGCCTCATCGGATCCAGTCCTCTTCTTGATCGAGTATCACCACGTCCGTGTTGTTGAAAGAGTGAAGGGTTTCCTTACAGTGTAGATACACCTCAGCAGTCTGTGCCTCGTTGGATCCCTGGTGACGGTGCTGATCCAGGGGGGTACGCAGGGATTGTTTGGTTTCGCCAACATAGCTGGCTGCACATCCCGGAGATCCACACGGGATCCCGTAGACTAAATTGGACAACTTTTCTCCAAGCATCTTGTTGACCTTGACTAGTTTAGATCTTAACGTGCCAACTGGTTTAAACGTATTCGAGATGTTATGTGACTTGAGAGCGTTCTTAATTCTTTCGGCAACACCAGCAACGTACGGGATCTTAGCCAGTGCCTTCTCTGGACAGCCACCGCTCCCCCCTGTCCCAGGTTTCTTTCCCTTCCTTGCTGCTTTTAGGAAGGCCCATTTTGGGTATCCACATCCACACAAAGCCTTCTGAACGTAGTCTTGTTCTTCCGCAAGCTTTTTTGGGTCGCTGATTATTGAGGCTGCCCGATGGTTCAGGGTGAGAAGTTTGTGAATTAGTGGGTGCTTTGAGTCAAACTTCAGGTAATGATCTGGATGATTGAAATTATGTTTACTTATTTTTCAAAGATAATTAATCAACAATATTTGTCAAAAGCTTTAAAATACAGAGCAATGTACGACATTCTTTTCCAAACTGAAGCTTAATTAATCATCTCTGAAAAATGCCTGGTTACCGCCAATTTTCTTTCTACAGTAGATACCAAGAGTACTTGCTGAGTTCTGCTTTCTCTGCATAGTTTTAAATTGCGCAAAAATATCCCAGCGTGTATTAATAATGGTAAGCACCACCGACAGGAAACCTGACAGGATTCAACACTAATGCTCGCCCAATTGCCCAGGACAAGCGAAATATATCCGTGGGGAAACTAAAACAACTCTAAGACTTGCCAGATCGGGCAATAAGAACAAAATAATATTTTGCGGAACGATCTGATTTGCAATGAAGAAAGTGACTAGTAATATGACATAGTCATCGCAAACACAATAAACAAATTACATCTCTTTGCTGCCATTTATTTTTCTGTTAAAAATATATAATTGGCAAAAACCTTGAAACAGATTGGCAGAAGGAACATGTTCGTAGCCGCCATCTTTCTCCGCGCAAAAAGAATGTTATAATGGAACCCAGTTTTCCTGCAGCCACATACCCTACGATACAGTGTACCTTGATATTAAAATTCTACCTTCCGTCACATAATTTCAACCAGCTTTGAAAGGCTTAAAGAACATACCATTGGGCAAATGGTATTTCATTCAAAACCAGCCTAATCTCAGAGTTATTCCATTGATCTCTTATAGAAAAGATAAATCGCTCAAAGATACGTAATGATTGTCAAAGCGAAATTGTGAAGGCCACTAGAATACCATGGACACACAGCAGGAGTCGAGCTGGTCTGTCAAACCCATTTTACACACATTTTACACAAAATTTAATTGGCAACAGGTCTTTAGAAGGTGGGCACCCAAAAAAAACAAAACTGGTTTCCCAAAGAGCAAATTAGAAAGAAATTAAGTAAGTGTCGAACACTGCCTGAGTACCTTGATATGCGCAAAACATATGCACAGTAACAATAGTAGGCACCGTCCTTAATAGACAAAGGTTGATCTAATCTTACCCAACCATCTAAGTGCTCAGATTGGTCTAGTTGCACTGTTTCTTCATCAAAACTATGATCTTCTTCAACGTTCTATACCAGAGAAGATAACATAATTATCACAAATCTGAGATCAACATTGTACACAAATTTATACATTGTATGTTGTTTCATTTCACAAGTACGATAAAATATTCATGCGAGATTTTGTATGGGGGCTTACAATGGCTTGCCCTCGGCTCGCCATGGTAAATGACCATACAGATCTCCCGCTCATATTTTTTCTACCACTAATTAAGCTATAAAATTTTGACTGGAAATCTCTTCTCAAGACACTTCATTATATTAAGGCATGAAAATGCAGCTACTGCTTCCACAAAACCAACCTAGTGTCCACTATAACAAACACCAAATCAACTTACATCTGGGACATCATCTCCCAACACTGCTGTGACCATCGAAACAATAAGACCAAAATGTCGCCTTTTCCGGTGTCTGTGGCATATCTACATGTAAGAATCAAACATGACATCATGATTGTGAAAATGGAAGTAGTCAGGGAAAACAAATTCCTTGGGCTGCTTTTTTTCCATTGTTAACACAATGTGACAGGGCCCAGAATGTTTGTGTATGGGAGCTCATTGCTAGCCATGGGAGCATTTTTACCGTCTAGTAGAAGCCCCTGGAAACTTACAGCTTGATGCAGTTGTTTGTGCATTATGAAAGCCCTGATAATGATGATGATATTATTATTATTAGTAGTAGTAGTAGTAGTAGTAGTTATTCCTTTTAGTGGTGATGGTACCACTACCGGTAGTGGTAGTGGTAGTGGTAGTGGTAGTGGTAGTAGTAGTAGTAGTAGTAGTAGCAGCAGCAGCAGCAGCAGCAGCAGCAACAGCAACAGCAGCAGTAGTTGTGTTTTTCATATGAATAAAACTGAAACTCTGTTCCTTAATATACAAGTAAAGCAATAAAAAAAATTATTATACTTGTACTATCATACCTCGAGAACTTTTGAAAGGCGGATTCGCAACTGGGCACTTTCTTCGCACATGGAAAGAAGAATTCCTTCCAAGTTCTCACTCAAATTGACTGGCTGTAAAGAAAATTTAAAATATATATTTAAAAAATTTAAATGGTAATAAACAGAAGCTAAAACCATGTAGATCACCTCGCGATAAACAAGATCACTCACCTTTCCAACTGGAATTTCATATTCCGCTGCATGATATAGTGTCATCCCCAGAGAGTAAATACAGATCTACAAGTAATCAATGGTGACAACTGTGGTTACACTTTAAATGTTCAGCAATTCCAAAGGATTTCAGGGCCTTTTTGAAAGGAATTTAACTTTGCTAGACCGTTATCTCAGATATATGAGTGGTGTAACAAGTTTAAATCACAAAATTCGTATCAGAATAGGTGGGAATCAGTTATCATCATTGTTAACGATCCAGCAACATAAAAAGTCTAACAAGTACATGTTGTTTAAAAGGTAGATCACACCAGCTACTTTGTGCCTAACCAAAGCTTGTTACAAGCAATTACATCACAAGCATTGGGGAGTCACAGCAGCTTAGCGTTCATCAACCATGCCTTCCACCTCTGCAACCCGGGTTCAGCCCTCAGCCCCGAGGTCGCATGTGGGCTGAGTTTCAATCTCAATCTGACTCATCGGGTTTTTCTCTGGGTGCTCCGGTTTCCTCCCTCATCAAAAGTGACCCTCAGTCAATTACATCCAGCTGAGGGTGGATACCCTTGATAGGGATAATCTCTGGTATTCTTCCCTTTCATTGAAACTGATGAATAAAATGAGGTTAAATGCAGCTGCGGTCAGTTGTTGGCAGTGGTTTTGTAACATTTGCACACGCGTCAGATTCCTTGTGCTTTGGATTGTAGAGCATATTTATCCATGTGGCGGGAAGTAGAAGCATTTTGTGTCTCCCACGCCCCTCTACTTTTCACTGTTTATCAGTGTGACGGGTGCCTATCTTCTCTGCTGCGTGGGGGCTCATGGCTAGGTTGTCAGGTTTTGCCAACTATGGGTACAGTCTCCACCTTGGGGCTGGCTGCCAATAGTGGAAGCTCCAGGATGTTGCAGTTGGTATTATTATTATTAGTAGTAGTAGTAGTAGTAGTACCGTAAACGTCCATGTATAAGCCGCATCCGTAGATAAGCCGCATCCCGAATTTAGAAGCGCAGATTTTGGAAAAAAATGTAATACAATAAAGTTTGAAGTTCCAGTAACGTTCTATTGCTATAAACCCAACAAGGACAAACAATCAAGGTTTCACCATAAAGTTGAAATTCCTTCGATATTGAAACAAAACAAACGAGTGCTTAGTAGCCAAGCTTTAAATGTGGGGAGGAGTCTGGGCCAGGCCCTGGGTATCATGACCACGTCTATAAAGATGTAGCCGCAATAGGCAAAAAAATTCATGCAGAACAGGAGCTTGATAATGCAGTCGACAAATTTGCCGAGAA
>NC_090885.1:11654469-11664469 GCF_036669925.1 Montipora capricornis | reverse complement strand
CCAGCAGGCAACACTGTCGCACTTCAATTTGCATTGTTATTGTTGACTTTTACGCAATAAAAATAAGAGTTTTACCATTAAACTAAATAGTATTCAAATTAATTTAAGAAGCAGTGGAATCATTCTGAATAAACAATGACTCAATAGAGTTTCAAAGGACTGGTGCCAGCAACATTGAAGCTTGAGTGTTAACTGATATTCACGATTGAAAGAACCAGACTTGTGTTTTTTGTGGTATGGAAGAAAAGGAGGCTTTGGAATTTTCAACAAACTATGGGGCAGATACACACATAAATACAGGCATTACTAAACCATGAAACAGCGAAACAACCAAACGAAACACTAAAACACCATGTATGACCCCACCATACACTGAATACTAACCGACAAAGGTTGGATTTGAGATTAAATATCGTTTTAGGCCTAATTATTCAAGGAAAGCGTCCTTAAACCACTGGGCTGCACTTACTTCTTATGGATTTAGTTACATTTGACGTTGGATACTTTCTCTCTCCAAAAGGTACATGTAGCTTGTTAAACTTGGCAAAACACCTTACTCTTAGGTTCCAAAGTGGGGGTCTGAAACTAACTTTTTTACATGGGTGCCAACTAGCCACTTAATAAAAATGCTCAGTCACTAGATGGTAAGTTGTGGTCATTAAATATTTTTCGCTTTTTATGTAATGTTTAAAAAAAGAGTAGCAGTGTTGTATCAGGTTTTTAAACCCAATAAAACAAGTGCTGCAAGTTATTTTGAACGGCTTCAAAACCATTCCACAAAAAGTGTGTCCCTCACAAGACTTAGTCTGAAAAAAGGTTTAAATTGTGAGCGAAAGATATTAGCATTAAAAAAAAAAGCTGGGCTTATTACTATTCTTCATATAAAGAATTCTAATGAAGAGTGTTTTATTGGGTTTAAAGGTCATGCACATGACATTTTACCGGTGTCTCGATAGGCTGTTAGGTTCATAAAATTGTTAATGAATTCTTTGATTTTTGCTAAAATAACATCCCTACTCTCAACCACACGGCCTTGACTAGAGTAACCTTCTGTATGAGACACCCTAATTAACCGACAACTACAAAATAATACAATGATACACTGTATGTACCACTTACATTGATTTTTTTGTTGTAACAGTTCTTATATTCTTAATTACACTACCCAAATAAAAAAAAAATGGTTTCCTGTTTTTGTTACATTTTTTACACCATAAGTTCTCATCAGAATAATGAGATAAGCCTTGTCATGTACAAGTGGAGTTCATGCAACTATGACTCTAGTGCTCAGAATCCTACCTACGGGATAAAAATAATCATTTTAAAGTTTACTGTATTGCATTGTCAATACACAAGGATTTGGTAATTACCTGTATGGAGGGAAAACTTGACTTTACCATTGTGACAAAGAAGTAAACTCTCTGGAGTAACTGTGTAAGTCAAAAGGCCTTTCCTTCTTGCCTTACCTGCAGGTTACAGAATTCAAATGAATAACTCTGGTACAAAGATATTAAGAAGAAGTTTTGGATACAAGGGAGCAGGGATGGTGCAGAACGCGATGAGACTGCTCGCCGTTCACCAACGTGGCCTGGGTTTGACTCCCAAATTAAACTTGGCCTTTCATGTGTGTTGAATTTGTTGGTTGTCTACTCTGCTCTGAAAGGTTTTTCTGCAGACACTACCGTTTCTTACCCCTCCCCACCCCCCCCCACCCCCTTCCTGCTAAAAAAGCAACCTATGATTCGATATAATGTAATTGTCATTTGATTTCTGTACAGTGTCCCTAAATATAAAGTGCCCCAGTGCTAATTAAGCAATAGAGGACTTTTTCCGTGTTTCCATAGCCTCATCTAAACATGAGAGCGAGTTGGGAGAATTCAAGACAGTTATGCAAACCCGACATGCAGTCGAGGGTTTGCATAACTGTTTTGTCATTTGACCAATGACAAAATACAAAAGAATTGTTGCTTGAGAGCGAGGCTAGTGAGTCTCATTAGCACATAAACAAAAGAATACATTTTTGGCCGCCATTTATGCATTCAGTCAATCATGTTGTATTTTTATTTCATGATTACTATAATTACGTGCCCTGGGTGCCAGAGGATTTTCTTTTCCAAGGTCAGGGTAAATATTCCATCATTATTTTTTACCTTTGATAAGCACATCTTGCAATGCTTCACTAGATTGGTAAAGTACCGCCCAAAGCTCATCTTCCTTTAATGGGCCTGCACGGACCTCAAGAATCTCATCAAGTGTGACAGAATTAGCTGTTAGAGCTGGCATTTTCTCCTGCTAGCCTGGAACACTAGACAAAAGATCAATAATTAAATTAAGGCATTTGTCATAAAATGGACAGCCCAAAAAACCAAGTGATAACTGAAAGGGAATCTCTGCTGACCACATTGTATCCATTTTGTTTCATTCACGTACAGGTTTAATTTGCTCAAAAGGTAAACTTGAAATTGTAAAAGAACTTGTTCAACGTAGGTAGTTAAATCTCCAATTTTAAGACTTCTAGCTTTGATAACCATGCAGCCAGTCATAAGCCAAACTGGTAAATTTTAACAGGTGGCACTGGTAAAGCAGTAGTGATAACATACATTCTTAAGTATTGTACAATTTCAAATTTTCAAAGCATCAATGCCCAAAGGTTGACTGGTATATTGCCTTCAAATTGAAAGCATGTCACCTCTCAATACTATCACATGTACGTATTAATATCAATATTAATATTATTATTGTCAATCTAATTAAAATGTTTTTGCATCTGCCCCCACCTAAGACAGTGTGAAAGGCAGTTGAGATACGTTTGATTATATGCTGAACATGTCCCCCTTGTTTCCGATTTGCATCTAACAAATCGTCTCCCCTGTTTCTGATTTGTGTCTGGAGAAAATCAATTTCTGAGCCAGGCAACTCGATTTCCATCAGATCTGCTTCAAAGTTTGAATTTTCAATCACTAACCTGAAGAGCACATTGGTTCTCCTTAATTAATTGTGAGTTTCTACTTCATGAACTCCTAAAACACCTTTGTCCTGAAGAACAATACCAATATATACCACTTGTGTGCCCATTTAACCAATACCAATACCACCTTGTGCGTTCGGTTGAGAAAATCTACATTGATTTCCCCTACAACATCTACCAAGTTATACATTTATCCTTTTAACACAAGGATGCTGGGGCAATCACAAAATCATTTCAACCTTGTGCTAGATATTAAACAAAAATATTAAAATAGCCTCCTTTGTCATAAGCTGAAATAAGAAAACTTGAATTTAATTCATTCTTATAATATAAATTAACATACCTAAAACTGAGATTCCTGAATAAAATAAACAACGCAAAATTAAGACTGCATTTCCTCCTTTCCATCTTCTGATTTCAGTTTGGCATATTTCAGTAGCTCTAAAGCTTGATTGAGAACCAAAAAGATATTAATGCATTTGTTTCATCAAATACAATACTTGCCCAACAATAATTATGTCTGGGACTGTAGCTTGATATTGATAATACAGATTGAAAATGAAACTGGACGTTGCATAATGACTTCAAAAAGTAACCTGTACCCTTAACGTAAAGTAGGTTGGAGAACTTGTCCCCTCTGTTATGTACATATCTTGCCACCTTCCACCTGCCAGCAGAGACTTTCTTATATTACATGTAACTCACCCTCTGGTGAATTTTACGCCGCTCTACTTGCAGGGTGGCCTCTTGGCAAGCAAGGCTTCATGAAGAAGTCCTCAGTATCTTTCACTGAGGCCAGTTGGCTTCCAAAGAACTTTTACATAAAAAATAAAAGGTACCTTACAAAAAAATCACACTAATTCAGAAATTTAAGATTGCTTGCTTAAGGCATTGTACTCTACATAGGTCCATATACAGGCCACAATTGATATTACATGTAATTACTGTCGGACTAAAGAAAACTTTCAAGAGAGAGGATGTTTGAATTGACTGTGCAGAACAGCCATTTTGTAACTATATTGCAACAGAAGTAATTATTCATTGATCCTTTGAGGAAAGGAACTGCAGACTGTGTCCATTTTAGTTAGCAAGTCAGCTCGTAGTCTACTCGCACTTGACATCCGACTTCATTCCGTGTACAACACACACACACACACGAGGGTGCTTCCCTTGCCCAATTATTTTATTTATTGAGAGATCAGTCAAGCAACAAGCTCATTATTTTTCTCAACCCAAAACTCAAAAGACTCAACTCACGAGTCACGAAAACTGATTCGAGACTCCATTCTCTAAATTCTCAAGGATCAAAAATCGTGTCTTGAGTCAAGTTAAGCGAGTACATGTAAGTCAGTGTGAGTGACTGTCAACTTACAATGTACTTTTGAGCGATGCTGTATACATTAATCATTTTAGTCTATGTAAACTGGTTGAATCGGATCAATATACATGTAGAAAATGGTTTCAGCCCAGGATTGATGTAAGGTTTACAGTAAGTCACAAGCATCAGCTACTCAAGACTACATTGTGTACACCCACCATAAGGATAAAATTCTATAGGCCAGGCCTTCTGATATTACGTGATGGTGCGATTTCACACAATCGACCTCAAGTCGCATTTAATCGCACAATTCACGAAAAATCGCATAATTCACAAAAGAACGTTCAACATTCATAACATAAAACATAAATCAACAAGTCTCTTAGGAATTCCTGCATAAATACGCCATTTTTAAGATGATTTACTTTGGAAAAACATTTTGTAAACATCGAAGTTCAAGGCGTTATTTTGCATGTCGGGGGCCTGGTACGAGTCTCATTCTTAAAGAATTGCCTATTGGTGTAACACAAACACGCCCTTTTTTCAGATCAGCAAACCTGTTCAGAAATATAATACTGCACATAAAAATAAAGCGTAAGAAGCTAGTCGTAGCATACAAGAATATCAATAATTATTGATCATTCATTTGGCATGTTAGCTGTGTCCTTTCAACTTTTAATGTTGTCCACCAATAGTGCAGAACACCTCTTTTTTTTTTACTTATCCCAACTAATGTCTATCAAGATTCATAATTACTGTTCCTTTGTGTTCAGAATGTCTTTAGGGAAGCAAAAACATGTTTTGCTTATCCTGAAACATTGAAAAACAAGCTTAAAATTACTCAGAAAAAAATTGCATAATTTACATTATTTATCACATAATTGGTCATTCTAATCGCATAATCTGCCCTGCAAATTTTGCATAATTTGCATTTTTTCATCACACCCTATCAGAAAGCCTGACAGGCTGAGGGAGATCGATACCACCACCTACTCTGAATACACAGTAATTTGACAACATTTCACGACTTTCCACAGATTTTAAAGTGTTGTTGTCAGGGGTGTCATAAGACTTTTCAAAGGAGATTTCCAGGCACTTAAACTATTTTCTTCCTGAGAGCGAGAAATACAGATTTTACTCTGTCCAAGACCAAACAAAAATTAGTTTACTCATCCATGAGGAAATCTTAAGAGTGATGGGTTAGATTTTTATGAAAAGAAAGTGAGTAGTGAAGATGAAAGTGGCCTGCAAAAGTTGTGCTTGCATGCATGCAGCCTCTCGATATGCTTGGTGGCAGGTCACCCTGTATGATGAGTACATTACCGAATGACAACATGAAAAATAAATCCAACCGAAATAACCGGTTTGTAGAACATGTTAAATACCATTGACACTATTTTTTTAAGAAAGATTAAAAAAGTTATTCAGGACCTAAAATAACATTGTTGTCACTACTAATGCAAGGTTTAGGAACAGCAAAGAACTAAAGTGATCTCTTCAATATTCTGTCAGTAAAGACCAATAATAATTGCCACTCGTAATGTTCATATTCTTAAGTTTCAAGCACTTTCAAGCACTTAAAAAAATACTAATTATTGTGCACTCGTTGTTAAAGTGATTTTGTCTCCCAGGGAAGAAAAAAGCAACTTTGCCTTGTACTATTAAAGATTGGCAGGTTTTTGATGATATAGAGGCAGTTTTCAGTTCATCCTCTTTAAATTTTTCGGAATTAGGAAAGAGCAAGGGACAATATCATACCAAAGAACAGAAGATGACTTAAAAGGATTGTCATGGTGACTCCTACTGAAAATGCTAAAAGTAGCAAGATTCATATAATATTCTTCACTTAACAAAATTAAGAGTGACACACACATGCATTTTAAATGGTATATACTGAAATGTCCATTAAGCATGAAAATTTTCAATTCATTTTCATTTCAATCTTGAAAGGCCAACTCATTCATAATCAGGGACCAAAGAGCTAAAGTACTAATGTAATAATGCCAGGCAAAATGTTGAACTGATGAATTGTTGAACAGTTACATGAGCAATATTAATGCAAAACAGATTGATAAGCACAGATCTTTCAGATGAGAAAACTAACATTTAGCAACAGCACTTCCCTTGAATTATCACGTTCAACAAGTTACCTTTACATTCTTGTCTATATAGTTCATAATTCCAGACAAATTAGTGCACATTAATTTACCATCGAAAAACACAATGGATTCGATGCTAATAAATGAAATTTTCAATAAAAATATTGGAACGTTTTTTAGCAACATTAAGTCTTAATTCGTCAAAATTCAAATGACAGGCTAGTCTTCCAAATAAAGCACTACGAAAGCACTTCAGATCATCCAAAGGCAAAACTCGATCAAATATTGTTTGCTCTGACGCTTGGACGTTGCCTTTCAAAAAGTCTCAAAAAAATTGGTGAATAAAAACTGTTCGTGGAGCGGTTCACAATTTAGAATTCTATTTTCCAAGAACCTGTAAAAGGACAGGTGATCGAGCTGCAGAAGCAATCAAGTTTTATGTTCAAGTCGGCTCGCAATATATGAAAAATCAAAAACAATGTCACACATGCTATTTTGACGGAACACTAATAATTGCTGACAACTTTTGCGGTTGATCGCAACTTCGACGAAAATTAAATTTTCTACTGCTTTGTTGGTGTGCATGTAAGCTTCAGCTTTCAAGTGGGAGACTATAAATAGATATCTAGAAATCCACTACGACCAAAAACGTTGATTTTTGACGAAAAGGCAATTAAGCAAGTTTAATATAACTTATATATATGTACAGTGCTAAGCTTAGTGTTCTTTAAAAAGATGACAGCCGGACGAACAGGAACGGAAAACCTTATATACAAAACAACACAATTTTCGAGTGTAGGTTCGTTTTCTGTACATTTTCATCACACTCGATTCCCTCGAAAAACATATTTTTATAGCTAGTTTTTACACATCGACAAGTCAAAAACCAAGTCCGTGGTTTAAAATTCACAAACCTGTAACACTACAGACGTTAATGTCATCGACTGCCATTAAAATCGTGAGGAAACCTCGCAATTTAAGACAAGCTAATATGGACAGAACGTATTCTAGAATTTACACTCACCGCAGACTGCCCTCACAACGTAAGCACAGTACGCACAGTAGCCTTTGCGATATGAGGATACACTTTACAGAACCTGCAAAGATCAGCTTGATATTAGAGCTACAGTCTCCGAGCAGCAGATAATTAGAGGCGGCGGGTTCAATACACAAATGATGAAATTCAGCTGTATTGATGTGAAATGAAAACCGATTTCCGAGAGAAAACCGCTCGTGCTTCGCAACCGACAAAACATGATACTCAAGAAATATGATTGGTCAAAATACTCACGTGATCATGGACCGCGGATGTTGTTCTGCTTACGTCAACTCAACGACACCGCTTTGGGAAAACAGCGGATTTTGCGGTGCTCACCATTTAGCCAAAAAATCCGGAAATTTCGGTTTGAGGTCAAATGGAAAGGCAATTTTCCGGAAAATCTTTTCGGAAATTGTGGACAACCTCCAGAAGTAGTCCTCTTTTTTCCGTTTGGAACGAAATGCTCTTACCATTTGCGAGAAGCCTTCCGTTTCCAGGCCCTTTCTCGCAAGATCGAGTAAAATACGTGGATGGAATGCTGTGTAAGCGCGATTCTCATCCGGTTGGTCATTAAATTCGGAAAATTGCAACGATCATTCCAACCGGATTATTTGGCTAAATGGTAAGCACCCTGCGTTTCTTTACTGAAACACGAAAATGGATTATTGATCCACTCTTCATTTGCATCATCAGACCTGAATCCGGATTTTTAGGATTCATATCCGTTCGATCCGTGGTTTCTTTGCGGAAAAAAAGCTAAAAAGAGAGCAAGGATGATAAAACGGTGAAGGAATATATTTAATCCTACACCGTTATGTCAGCCTTGCTTTTTTAGCTTCTTTATAATATTTAAATCATTGATAAGGTCACGATTTTCACAAGCGACGCAAGCAAAGCGCAAGCACAGAGCAGCTTATGAGTTTACTGTATGCTGGTTCAACTACGGCAACCGCCATTTTGTTCAAATGGTCAGACGCTGGGAATCTGGAACGAATGCTTTAATAGACCTTATTCACGATGTCCGCCATGTTGGATCTGCTATTATCATGCAAATTAGCTACACACTTGTGTGGAGGCAAACAACACAAGTTCGAGAGGTTATGACGAACATCTTAGCCACACAGATGATTTGTTTCACACTGAATGTTTATCACCTAAGTAGTAAAATAGAATGATTACACAAGTTACTTCGATGCTTTTTTTAGTGAAAAATGAGCAGATAACAAAGTAGAAAGTCAAAATGTCAAAGGCAATCAAAAGATATAAAATTATTATAAAACTTACTTAATTCTAAATTCTAAAATGTACTTTTAGCAATGTTATTTTAATATTTCGACGAGTCGATTTTCCGCAATTTGCCTTTTTTTCAATGTTTTTTTCCCCAGCATAACACATGGCTAATTTGCATGACAATTTGAAAAACCAACATGGCGGCTATCGTGAATTAGGCCTATTGGCCAAACGCAACAAATTTCCTTGTGCTTATGATGCGACTCGTTTTTACAGGACGTAAGCGAACGCAAGCATAACCTGGAAGATGCTTGTCCTTGCCTCAACCCCGTGCGTACGCTTGCGTGGCCAGTGAAAACCAGGCTTTACGCTGGTCCTTGCTTAGGGTGCGTTTTTTTTTGGGAAAATCCAAAACAACGCAAAATCCGTTTTTGGATTTAAGAATCCGAGTTCGGATTTTGCCAAAATAACGCACCCATAAAAAGTTAAGTTTCTTTGGGAGACGGATCCGAAAAAACTACATCTGGCCAGCAGTAGTCTTACTACCGAAATCACTAAACTGTTTGCACTCCGAAAAAAATGATCGATGGCATTTGAATTTCGACTTGCTCACGTGACCATTTGGAGCGCCCCGATGTGTGACGTGTCATTCTTGATGCGAGCGAGGCCGTGGGAAAATAAAGAAACAGACCGCGGCAGGAGATGAATGTGTAGGAAGAACTTTCCACCGTTTGGAAATGATATGTGGTCACTGAGGCCATTGGCAAAATCCGGATCGGACCGGATCGGATCGGATCGGATCTGACCGGATCGATAAACAAAATTCCCGCCCAAAGTAGACACATGAAATCCCTGGGTCACCAGTTAAGGTTACTTCCGACCTTCGCGGATGTCCTTCGGGAAAAAATTCGTACGCGAGTTAGTTTCAATAAA
Organism: Montipora capricornis; assembly: GCF_036669925.1. NCBI lineage: Eukaryota > Metazoa > Cnidaria > Anthozoa > Scleractinia > Acroporidae > Montipora > Montipora capricornis. The sequence goes on along the minus strand of NC_090885.1, from coordinate 11,654,882 downwards.
ATCCTAACAAACTATACATCAGAAGAAAGCTCAGTAAATGTCGTTTACGATAAAAATATTGTTTAACCTTTTGGTAAGTGTCAGGATCGGAGCCGGTAAGACGTGAAACCATCGAGGGTTCTTCTATTGAATTTATCGGGTATCGGATGCCGCAGCACAAGCAAAATCACTGCACAATATTATTCACAAGGCATCAATCAACAAAACTTAGTCAGGAAATTCCGATATTTAAAATATTTTTTCCGTGGCGTCCATTTACATAACACGTCTCGCACATTTTTGGTTACTCCAACCTTAGATGCGGATATCTAGACAACAATCAGAATATCGAAAACGGCCGAGACACTTTTGTTGATTGGCCGTTTTTATACTAGAGAGGCATAATCCGCCCAGACGAATTATGCGTCTCTCAT
>NC_090885.1:11624469-11644469 GCF_036669925.1 Montipora capricornis | reverse complement strand
CACGCTCCAGATGGGCTCCTGTCCTGGAGTAGCGAAAAGCGTGACGCTTTCTTTCGTTTTATTCCCAATCCTGCATTTTGATTGGCTACGCTACGAGAGGACTATTAGTAATAGTCCTCGACAGGAGCCCATAACCTGGAGCGTGCAACTTACCTATTTTCCTGCGACGGCGTTTTCACAAGTAAGGTTATTTTTAGATTGAATTTCCCGCTAATGAGACTCCCACAGGAGCCCGAGCTGACGTCATAGGGTCACCGAACCGGAAATGCCTTTGTTTTTTGACCTAATTCGCGGGAAGGGCTAGTCTAAAAATAAACCTACTTGTGAAAACGCCGTTTCACAGACGCTGCATGGAAGTTGCACGCTCCAGATGGGCTCCTGTCCTCGTACGATCCGTGTTGGCACAATTGACATTAAGCCTGTGTCTGAAGTACGCAATCTTGGCTCCTGGTTTAACTCCAATTTCTCCATGTCTACCCATTTTTGGAAGTCCTGTAGAGCGGCATTTTTCTGGCTCCACAATATTAAAAGAATAAGTAAATTTTTAGTAAAAGATAAATTAGAAATGGTTCTTCACGCTTTTGTCACAAGCAGAATTGACTATTGCAATGGCCTTCTTTATGGACTTCCAGACTGTGAAATATCTAAACTGCAGAGGGTACAGAACGCTGCAGCCAGGTTACTAACTTCGAGCCGCAAATATGATCATATTATGCCCGTTTTGCATGATTTACACTGGTTGCCAGTTAAGTATAGAATACATTTTAAAATTTTACTTTTAACTTTTAAAGCACGAAATGGTATGGCACCAGCATATATTAGCAAATGCAAGCTGATGAAATATTTATTTGGGAATAAAACGAAAGAAAGCGTCACGCTTTTCGCTACTCCAGGACAGGAGCCCATCTGGAGCGTGCAACTTCTATACAGCGTTTGTGAAACGGCGTTTTCACAAGTAGGTTTATTTTTAGACTAGCCCTACCCGCGAATTAGGTCAAAAAACAAAGGCATTTCCGGTTCGGTGACCCTATGACGTCAGCTTAATTTCTTACAATTGGTCATCGGGCTCCTGTGGGAGTCTCATTAGGGGGAAATTCAATCTAAAATAACCTTACTTGTGAAAACGCCGTCGCAGGAAAACAGGTAAGTTGCACGCTCCAGGTGATGGGCTCCTGTCGAGGACTATTACTAATAGTCCTCTCGTAGCGTAGCCAATCAAAATGCAGGATTTGCATTAATCCACTAGTTGGGTGATACTAACACCCTTTAGACCTTGCTGCACACAATAAGAGTGCAACGTAATGTACCACTCACCTTTCGTTTGGAAGTTCATTCGAACTTCTTCTGGCTATTTTCCAAGATGGCGGAGTTATTTTCGGGCAACCTCATTCCCAGGGCCTTTCCCTCACTACTCGGGGAGGGAAAAGCCTTGGGAATAAGGTTGATTTCCAAGCCTTCTTCATTATCCAAGATGGTGGCCATGTCAAATTCCCCACCCTGGGGATACGTCGTACGATCAAAATCCCCACCCTGCGGACAGACCTCACAGTCAAAGTCCGGCTTAACGTTGACAGGTGCATAATATCCTCTATTCAAGAACCCATAGATCCGAGTTAGACTCTTTGCATCGTCTACTCTTAATTTTCTCAGCATATTAAACATGTTTGTTTGCTTGAAGTAGTTGTATTTCGGTGGATATATTGGACGGGTGGAAGTCGGAAGATCGGAGACGATTGGGTTTTCCTCTCCCTCCCCCCCCCCCCCATCCCCCAGCCACCTATCCCATGCTCTTCCAATATGGCGTCTGATACGTGTTTCGCGGCAAGAGCAACATCCACTGCCTGCGAGCAGGTTTGCTATTTACCACCTCACATCCAACGCGCGCTCATGTAATAATTGTCAATTGTCTATCCCAATAACTAAAAAACAAAACCCACCCATCCAACTGCTGCCTTCACACCTTTTCCGTAGCTAACGAACGTTACAAACGCAATAATCTCCGAGTACTCCTAGTTTGAGTGGTAACAAGCCTTTCTAGACTCGCTATAAATTGCAAAATATGTATTTAAAGTATGTGAACCAAATCGAGGCTGGTAAGTCTATGATACAAAAGAAAAATAACTCTGTCGGTTGGCATTTGTTTAAGTGGTCAATTGTCGCTGCAATGTTCAATTTCAAAATGATGGTGTGTACTCCAGCAAGACACTCTGACTTCAATCACACGATAAATGAATGAACTCATCGTTTGGTTGTCTTATAGCTTTTTATTTCTTTGTTTTCTTCACAACGAGCAGATCTAATACAAACGCTGTGGCTTGCCCATAGTGCTCTTAATGTAAAGAGCTCGCACATTCTGCCAGTTCTTCTTCAAGAGGGAAACCAAAAAATTGACTGCAAGGTAAACATTTGCAACCAGCTCGTCGTGGGTCATTTGAACATGACCGACAGCCACAGCAAGGCACAGAACCTAAGAACAAAAACAACTTTAAGCCACACCTGATTACAAAAGGACATTCATTTTTACAACCTCGTTCCCAGGGTCTTTCATCTCCCCACCCCAGAAGTGGGGATATGAAAGACCCTGGAAACGAGGTTAATATTTTTAATGCCACGTTGAATGTGTGAAGAACTGGAGCTTAAAAATCCGAATCCCAGATTGAATTCAAGCCACAACTATCAACACGGCCGCGGCATGCTCTTGCCACTGAGCTGAGCTACTGAAGACTCCACATCGAGTCCAAGTGCAACTATGATTCCAAAGTAAAAGATTTTTGTATGTGGCCTTGAGAGCAGCGTTACCGGTAATTGTGCTTAAGGACGGCACCTACTAATTAAAGATATTTTTGCCCCGGTGTGTGATTATGCAGGAAATGTAGATCTTAACAAGTGTTATTGAAATCCAAAAAGAAAATTGGGGGTAACCACGCATTTTTCAAACATAATTCATGAATAATATTTGTAAAAAGCTGTAAAATACAAAGCCATGGATGGCGTTCTTTCTCAAATTGAAACTTAATTATATCTCTCAAAAATGCATGGTTACCCACAATTTTCTTTTTGAATACCAAGAGTACTAACTAAGATCTACTTTATCCGGATGGTTTTAAACCGTACAAAAATATCCCTGTATTAGTGAGCATCAGCGATAGGAAATCCGAGTATCTGGAGATGCGCAGAACGTATGCGCAATAACAATAGCAGGCACCGTCCTTAAAAAGCTCCTAGGTATCCCAGCAAAACCGACTAAGGTAATTCACAAACCTGCATCAAAACCAAACAATTTTTTGGTTTTTCTTTATAACTGGAAATGAGGAGATTAAGACGTCCCGTGAGGAATTCTTTTAGTTCCAACAAGGAATCACTTAAGTATGTAATAATCTTTGGCCCAGGTTAGTGTGCAGTCATAAATTAAACAAAACACATTTCCAACATTTATAGAGACTCAAAGTATACAACGAAGTAACCTTTCATGGCTCTCTAACTAATGGCCTGTGACTTTTTTATGCTTTTCAAGACAACTATATTACATGTACCTGATGTGAGGGATACGTGTTCATGTACGTGTCCTTGGTGCTCTCAAGAGCTCAGTGTACAACATCATCAATATTTTTGTTAGGCACGTTTCACGTTTTGTTAATTTTGTTACCGGCAAATCATGGCTGTATTATTGTGTATTTTAAAAAGTAACACAAGGAGTCACGTACTTGACTTCTGCAACAACAGTCAGGCATTGTGGGGCAATTGATGAAAACACCTATTTTAACCCCTCTACACCCCCCCCCCCCCCTTTTACTATAGTTTCCTTCTTTTTTGTGTACTCTGTAAAAAAAATTTCACTGAAAGATTGGGTGTTGTTTACTGCTCCAAAAGGTGGCACAACATGTTTCATTGATCAAACAATGACTTCAAATAGGATACATGCAATGACTGGGACAAGGAAATTTCTGTAAAGAGAAAGAATGACACCCAAAATGCCCAAAAAGTAGAATGAAACATGGCAATAACCACTTAAAACTGTTGAACAACATAAAAGAAATACCGAAAAAAGAAAGTGTAGCATGGATGGACACAAGTAGACAAGGTTGAAACAGATTACATTTGGGTAATCTTGAAAAAGTGGGCCCAAAGTTTTTCTATTTTATGGCAAATCCCCTGCATAACAGTCGTTTTTTGCCCAGAATCATCTTGTTTATGATGTAACGATAATTTTATCAGTAAAGGAATTGTAAATTCCAACTTTAGAGTTTTAAACTCGTGATTAACTAAAGGTTCTCCCTAAACACCTTACAAACACCCTTTAATCCTGATGAAAGGAGAGCAAACAAGACTCGCGGTACCAAAGTTAAGTACAGTTGCACTTTTTCTATTTGCTGCTAAACAGCAACAGTATGTACACATACATCCTCCGGATCAACATTGCTGTGAAGTTGACCATTCTGGTCTTCCCACAGATTTAAGACCCTGGGTGCGGGTCTTAAATACAGCCATGATTTGCCGACAGAATCATCTTGTTTATGATGTAACGATAATTTTATCAGTAAAGGAATTGTAAATTACAATTTTCGAGTTTTAAACTCGTGATTAACTAAAGGTTCCCCCTAAACACCTTACAAACACCCTTTAATCCTGATAAAAGGCAAGCAAACAAGACTCGCTGTACCAAAGTTAAGTACAGTCGCACTTTTTCTATTTTGCTGCTGAACAGCAACAGTACATGTATGTACATGTACATCCTCCGGATCAACATTGCTGTGAAGTTGACCATTCTGGTCTTCCCACAGATTTAAGACCCTGGGTGCGGGTCCGACCAGAAAGATATGCCTTGATCTGGTCTTCCAGAACATAAGGCCTTACCAGTGCTCAAACTGTGAACATCTCTCCCCAGAAGAAACCAAGCTATTTATTATGAGAAATAAAATGTGGCAAATGCAAAGCAAATAGCCCATTTCCGAGTTGCAGCATGCCTCAGTTTCAAAGCGAGTCCTGTCGCACAACCATTCAAATGGAAATGAGTTGCGTATTCTTATCCAAATCAAACTCATTTCCCTTACAATAGTTGAGCACCAAGACTCACTTCAAAACCGAGACAAACAGCAACTCGGAAATGGCCCATTAAGGAATAACGAGGTTTTTTAAAAAAATACTCAATTTTCCACGACTTCCAAAATGTTCAATTAATGCTACAAAATTCAAACAACTTTTTATAATTATCTTCTGTGCTTTCCTTTGCCAACTTTTAAATCTCATTACCAATTAACTCCGTTAAATAATTCTTAAAAGTCAATGCAGATTTTGGTCAGTAATAAAAAATTAACAAAGCATTCAGGGCCTAGAAGAGCTTCTTGATTATACCTTTTAATTTGAGCACTGAACCTTATTTCTGGTACACATCCTACCTTCTTCATCTGGAACTTGATTGTAGAGCGCACTTCCTGAACTTTGTGCACCATGTTCTCATTGTGTGACAGTGCCGTGGGGAACTTTCCTGCCTTGTTCAAACCAGGACCCAGGATACGTGGAATCTGCCTGATCAGACTGTCAGATGCCAAAAAAGCATCATACTTCTTAGCTGCAAAAAAAAAAAAAACCCAAGGTCTTGCTTACATAGAAAGAAAAAAAAAGCCATTGATTTCAGTAAATTTGTAAGGATAATACTTTCTGTAATAGTGACAATATTGTGTTCAATAACAGCAGTCTGTCTACTGAAAAAGGGACGTCCGCAAACATGATAATTATACAATAATTGACCTCTTAAGCTTGTTTGTTTTTTTTTCCCATTTCAGACCACATGATGTTTTCAAGGGAATTCTCCTTTTGTTTTTTCATACTTATTGTGATTTTCATAATTCTGTGGAATTCATCTTCATGCACCAACGGTAAAACTGTGTTTCGGCCTCCATCAATCAAACTTCTGACGCCAACAACAGATGACAAAATCAATTGATGCGTGACATAACCCACCAATCAGCAACTTTGGTTCCCACAGTACATATTCGTACATTGAACTCAAGGCCAACGGAAAGCGATGGAATCTGTACAAATCATTTTAATGAAGAATTTCTAAAAACATATCATAATGGTGTTAGAACAGTGAACTAAAGAAAAACTCCAATTCACTTCCCGGAGGCGGGGTTGATCTCGCCAGCTATGTTCAGAAATTTGATTGATGGGTGGGTTTGGTGCTTAGCGCTTGAACATAAGATTCCGCAGAATTATGAAAATCGCAGTAAGTTATTCATGAAGGCAACTGCTCTCTAGAGTAACATTACATGGTCTGAAATGGGAAAACAAAACCTACTGTACAAGCTAAAGAGGTCAATTTGGTTCAATACAAATTCACTAAATCTTCTACATTTATTGTAGCTGACAAGTACAGGAAACATGTATGACCACTCAAACTGAGTGCACTTAGTACAGTTTGTATGATCACTTCACATTTTAGGCATAGAAATAGAATACACTGAAGGCACAAATCGTAGCCAATATATTTTGCTTTCATCTTTGTGCTAATAGACCACTTATATAAATAGTGACGACCTGTTCATTCCTTCGTACATGTATTTATGTTAATTAGACCTACTGCCCTGATTTTGGAACAAATATCATTGTGGCAGAGGCACACTACCCTCTGTTGGTGTTGTTGTTGTTATCGATCTGTTAAAGTATAAATACAGAAGAATATTGGGATGTGCCAATGGTCACATTGCACTGATTGGTAGTCACTGATTGGTAGTCTCAAATGCTTCAAATTCCATTGGTCAGGTTTCTTGTACCGATTATGTTAAGAACGCTCTGATATGGATTTCAGGATCGCCTTCCTCTGCGAATTTTTGACAGATGAAGCTCCAATTCGGTGAAGGTATGGGGACATCCCTAATCGATTGGATGCTGGTGTTTTTAAGGTGAGACTTTCACTGGTTTGGCCTCAGTTCCAGCTTGAACAAGACGAGGTAACCAGCCAGCAGCTTGGTGTTGCCTGCCTTGTCAATTTTCTTCACCCTCTAACTGGCGGTCAAAAAAAGATCTCGCAAAAAGATGCCTAAAACAGCTCAGAATGACCAAAAATACAGGACTCAGTTGACACTTTGATTGATCTTTCATTGAATTATTTGCTTTGAAACTTTACTGCAGAGCAAATCCCAACCCCTGAAATATTCTTCTGCATTTATACTTCTACAGATCGATAACAACAACACCAACAGAGGTGGTCCACCTGTGGTTGTAGCGAGGATAGAAAGGCTAATTATAATTATAGCAAAAGAATATTTTATGTGGTGGCCATTAAGAAAGAGGATTATTAGCCTCACTGAGCTAGTTTTACAGCTACTATTATTTTTAAGCCATTCACACCTCAAATGCACTAGGATCCCCCCCCCCCCCCCCCCCCGATCAGCGAGTAAAATCGTCTGGCATTAGACAGAATAAAATCTATCCAGTGTGATTCTCAGGAATCGATGGGTTAATTTTACTATATACATATGCCAAGATGAGAAAGTCTGATTACCATAACTATAAAAGAACAATTTACCAGCCACCATTCATGCATTCAGTTAACATCTTACCTTAAAAAAAATTGGTACTGAAAAAACTTTAATCATCTGAGCACGAGGGAGCCACAGATGTCTCCAAAAGAGTGAAATTTACTCTTGCATCCACATGCAATGTTATTCAATGACATGCTAGATAACATATGTTCATTGATTTCTAATAAAGGCTGTGCTTAGCAATAATAAAAGAAAAAGAATTTCAAACTATGCCTTTCTTACAAACAATAATATTTATTTCATAACACTAACCAAGCTTCTTGACCAGTTTTTTGTTCTTGTTTAGTTTCTTCAAAGAATCCGCATCCATACATGGAATCTCATTTGCTTTGGCCTCATCGCAGTGAGATGCATCACCGAGAACACAAACCTTGAGTTTAGGTCGTGGTATATTCTTAAGCTTCACAGTACCACTGAAACGCTTATCTTTTTGAGGATCGTAATTCTTTAAACTGATCTGCAGCTCAATGGTTTCCACGAAGTTTCTTTTCTTGTCCTTGGCTCCTTGTAGGACAGCGTTGCAGCACTCAAACAGGGTGTCACGATTGAGCTTACTGAGAAAAAATGTAATCATATTCATTAAGACAAAGGAAAACTGACAAAATAAGGGAAGAATGTTTGCTATGTCATTGTTTAAATTTTGTTTCATTAACAAGCAAAATTGCCCACAGAAGACATCAGACTATTTAAAAATTGCAGCCAAGTCAAAATGGTTTTGAGAAGTAGGCAAGATGGATTCAGTAGTAGGCATCTGACCCCTGCCTGGTAGGTGGGTCCAGCTAGGGCATGCTCCCTAGAAATATTTTGAAAATTTCAGCTTCAAATGCATAGTTGTATGTGGTGCATTTTAGGGGTAAACTCTGCCCCTCTTTTTCAGCTTACAGATAACTGACACTATTCAAGAGCTTTTTACCTTGAGTGCCTGTTATTTTTCACCAGTAGGTATATTCAGAAAGTGTGAACATGTAGTCATTCGATATAAACGCAACCATTTGCAGTCGATATTGGTAAGTTAATAGTTAAAATAATGCAACCTTAGTCCTGATGGAATCAACACGTACGTTAAGATACGTTGTATCGATGGAAAACTATAGGTTTCTAAGTCGGCATACCAGATATCTTATGAAAGAATTTAGAAATTTTTGGCCGGGAGAAGCAGTGGAATTGTCTCCATGAGCTTGTTTAGACGCCATCTTACTGCAAGAGCTTTGACTGCTGACGGTTCATGTGCCTCATTTTTCCATGTCATGTTTAAGCCTTTCTAGGCCCCAGTAGCCCCGCCTTTCAGCATGCAAGAGCCAGTTCGTGTCAAAAATTACTCTAATTTTCGGCTTGATTCATTCACCAATAGAAATGTTGATATATGTATATTTTTGTTAGATTTAATTTATTATCAATGAATTTATTAGGTGGCAAAATTGCCAATTAAGGCCATGCATTGTCAAAGTTGCTAAACAAGAAGGAAGGGAAGCAACTAGAGAATACAAAGCCTATAAAAGGCCCACCAGCGGATAATAGTATGAGTCACACTTTTGATGGGTAGAGTCTTTGGCTCTGCAGAGGGTTAATTTATAAACAAACTAGCCAAATAATATAGGGCCCTAAAGAAAGCTATCCATTGTAAAGGCCTGCCATTAATGACACGATTAGAAGTATTTTGTTTGGCTACTGATCAAAGTATAGCAAAGTTTATGTTGCAACTACGTCTAATCTCGAGAAGTCACGTTGGACAACCAGCCGATGTCCGAAATACCTGTTCGACAACTTCAAAGTAGGTTTTTGCAAATTGCAATATCATCGAAAAAGCAATCGGAACAATCTAAATCAAGAAAGTGACCCTTCAGAGTCGACTTGGAGTGGCCTTGATTCAAAGGAGCGATGCTTTTAAAACAATTCTTAAAAAGAGCAAATTATTTCAGAGATAGCTTGAGATAGAAGCTGTGGATTTTGGTGGTTTGTTGGATTTTCAAGGCAAACAAGGTAGGAAGGAACCAAAAGGAGACATCTCTTTTTTTACAATCCCCTTTCGACTTTCTACAAGATGTTTTTTCGATGAAATCAGAAAATAAACCAATTATAAATGTGTCAAAAACAAAAACTGAGCAATTATAAACAATTATTTGGAAATAAATCATTTTGATGTCGAGAAAAAAGTCTTGGATAGGAACGATTTTGATGAACATACCTCATTGTACGCAATGACTATGGCGGAGACGAAGAAAAAGGCACTGCACAAGTCTGCTGACATATAAATATTGCAGGCGCGAACAGTGGGGACTAGTGGGAATTGAAGAAAATAGAAGGGAACAGAGAGTTCTTCTGATAAGGAATTTTGGAATTTTAAAAATTCATTTACACTGCAATTGCAACGCGCCTTTCCGTGGCCACCCACAAACTTTCACAACTACGTGTAAATACGTCAACTTACAACCGTGCGAACTTTTGCAAGGAGGCGCGACTGTCAATCAAATTCGCACACCCTGATTGGCGGATAATTTGTAAATAACTTTAATAGGCGGCCACTGTAAGGCGCGTCGCACTGTAACTATTTCACGTAATTCTAGATTTTAATCCTTCTGCCTTTTTTTTTCTTTCTTTAAGCTTATCTTGTCATTGCTTTTATCCTGAGGATAGGTGATTTTTGCCACTCAAAAATAAGACGCAAACAGCAGGGACAAACATTGTAAACAAGCGCATTGTTTGAAGTGAAGTTTATTTAATAGACGTTTCGTATTCTTCGACATACGTATCCTCAGAAGCGCAATGCGCTTTTTTTGTGATGTTTGTCTCCGCTGTTTTCCCCCTATCTTTTAATATTCCCACTCATCCCTTCTCCCTCGGGAAGAAACGAATGTTTCTTCTTAATTGTTTCAAAAAAGGTCTGACAGAAGCTGAGAACCCTTTTGATCGAACCAGTTGGCTGACTGTTTTCAACTTGGACGAAAAAATCAAATGACGACGCATTCGCTAGGCGCGGCGAGCGAGTCACGCTTAGTTTGATCTTCCCACTGATGGGTCGAGAGTGTGGTATTAGAACCGTATGGGCAACTCGCTAGGTGAAGAAGTGAAATTTGGAAATAACCTCGAACTTTCAAATGAAATTCGCTTTCAACATGGAACGTATGAATAAAACTGTTAAAAAACAGATGCTAACCTCAGTTATATTATTTAACATACAATTTTTGATTTTGACAAAAGTACCTTTTATTGGAGTAAGATGCGGATGAACCGCAGCTGAGAGCTTAATTGCAATTAATACCAAAAACGTAGAGTAACTTCCCTTTTATTGTTTTTCTTCAATGGGGCACACAAAAAGAAAATAAGCTCGGAATTACGGACCTAAACTGATAACTCCACAAGTGGTCTTGATTATTATTTTTTTAATCTTTACAACAAAGATATTTTTAAGGCTCTTTTTGGGGCCTGAAATCCTTTTGAAATTAAGGTGTTGAGACAATTTTTGAACGGATGCTAGACTTAAACTATTGTCCAAAAAAAATATGGTAAATGAAGAGTAATATATTCCGCCATTTCCATAACAAAGGAAAAATGATTTGGTTAAACAACCGAGGGTTTATGTCCAGGAAACCGGCAGAAAAAACAAAGAACGTTCCTCGATTTTCAAGTTATATGACAGTTATGAAATGGATCACAAGAAGAAGGGCTGATCATCGCAGTTGTGAAGGGAAATTATGTCATTCCTAATAAACTGAATAAGAATTCAAGACTTTAGCGGTATACTTTTTTCATAAATGTTATTGAAAAAGGTTGCGGTCGGTTGGAAAAAAAAAAAATTAAAAAAAATTAAATACACGTACAGAAATAAACAAATTTGATGAGTCGATCGTGAAGAAGAAACTAATTTAAAAGTAAAGTTAAAGGGAATGGTTCAGTACCTGAACTTAGTTCCGGAACCTAGATTCCAGATAGGCAGAGTCTCTAATCCTGGTAATCGGTGTGACAGAGCATATACAGAAAGAATGGCTAAATCAGAAGCTCCAAACCCAACCTCATTCTTCGATTCTTTTCCTTCTTCACCGTCAAGAGTTGAACTCCAGGGGGCTGTTTCTCGAAAGTCCCGAAACTTTAGGGGCCATTTTCGGCTGTCACAATTCCTTTTGTATCAAGAAAGGAGAGCATTTAATTTGTCAAACTTCACAATTTGTTAGCGGATGTTATGGAACGTTTAGAGCCCGGTCTTATGACAAATAAACTGAGGGCTCGAAATAATTTCCGGAGAGTCTCTGGACACGATGACCGGCCAAATTCATTTTAGCTTGGTCACGTACCGTTTCTGGCCTGTCAAATTATACAAAATAAAAAATAACTCTTAAAACAGGGGCCCATGAACCAAAACTGGCGTTGTATATTTCCAAAAAAGTAGCTGCTTAGACCTTATAGCACTTTAAAGCACTAATTGTCAACAACGGTTCTTATTGCATTTCACTCAGGATTTCAGATCAAAGTTCCGCAAATGACAATACACAGCGACTTGCTACAACTGAAACAACTGAACAGCATGGAAATTTTAATTTTTTTCATTTTCAAAACGATCATTTGTGACCGGTCAATATGACCGGCAAGACGAAAGGTTGACTGGTCAACTCCCACATCAGTAACCACGGTAATGGATGGAAATGGTAATGAATTTATATTGCGCATTTTCTATTAACATATTCAAATGCGCTTTACAAGCAAGTGATCTATGGGTGAGATCGGACATCAGCATATATAGGCGCCGCTGGCAGCAGCTATCAGTCTATTAGCGATCTCACCCAGCACATGAATGAATGAAATGAGCCCTGACCACAACACTGGGAGCTCTATGCCCTACTCTTTACGAATAGTTCGTGGGTTCTTTTACGTCCCACTGGGTTGTGAACATTGAAGGGTTGTGTGACGGGGCCTACGGTTTATAGTCCTTATCCGAGAAGACTTGAAAGTCTTAACCATTTGCAGATGTAATTACAAAGGCAGCACATTCTCCTCAGTCATTTTAAGACCCTGAGTCAGGTCGAACTCACGACCTCCCGCATGGCAGCCCGATGCTCGGACATTCTCCGTTGACCGGCCGTTATTTTGAGCCGTAAACTAGGTTATTGTTTCAACATTTTGTCGAAGAAAGCGGCGACTCGGTGGTTTAGGGGTTAGAAGCGGTAACAGGTGATCTAATAATCGTAGGTTTGAGTCCCGAGTCGGATATCTGAGTTCAATTCCCAGAATTCCTTTCCAACTGTCAGTGTCATGAAATAATGATAATCGTATATTCAAAGCCGGTTGATACTATATAATGATCGTAATACCAGTCTCGAGAATGAGTTAGCGGTTAGAACCCAAGTTTTTGCCAACATGATCTCTTCTCTAAATTAACGATTGTCATTAATTTCTAATTTGCTTTGAATTTACTATTGTCATTAATTTAGAACACTTTGTCTTTAGAGCCCACTTATAAACCTCGTTCATCGCGTCAAACTAGCACTCACACTTGCCCCTGTTGTTCTGAGGTCTTCAAAAGCCGTATAATTTTATCCAGTGGACAAGTCAAGTGGATAAATATTGAGTATCATGTTAAACTTGGGCAAAGGTTTTCGTATGCACTTTTAATTGCTTAGACGTACTTAGAGTGTGAATGTAGGCCACTTTCGATATATTGAAAGAGAGCTGGAAAGAGAGGTTTAGGGGACAAAGACAAAGGAAAGTGGATGACATTTTAATATCTTCCACATTCAGTGCAACTTGTTTGTATCCTTTTTGTCCTCTCTGCCTCACTATCGAGCTGAATATTGATATATCCGAATCGATGTTTCGGGCCAGAAAAGCCATGTGTGAATTGGTAGTTCCTTCAGCTACGACGCTGGCTGGTATCAATGGAAGCCGACGGTGCGCCCTTTACCTCCCCCCTCCGTCAGTGCTCCATTTTACGAGTATTTAAAGCTATGGCTACAAGGATCATCGAGGAAAGTCGACACAAACGTTGAAGTCACCGAGGATCGAACTGGGGACCGCATCAGCTCCGAAAGTCGCGCACTACTAAACCAACTGAGCTACTCCTGCTTCTCGTCCAGCATTTTCATCTTTCTAAATTTTCCAACAAATGGTAAACAGCCTATTCAATCGTTAAATTTTATAAATTGCTCTCAAGAAAATTGACTATTTTCAAATTTCCATCAAATTACGTTCTGAATTTTTGTTGCGTTTGAGGGAAATAACACTCAAATTCGTGAACATACCAATTAGATCGTTTCCTTGTGAAGGTCATAATTCATCATTTATTTGAATTTTTAGGTTGCATGTTTCTGCGTTGTTTCCTTGTCTTCATTCGTTTTCAAAATGATGATTACATAACAGTAAAGGAGAAAGATATCTTTCAGAGTCTGGCAAATTGTTGTCTCTGGTGCGAGTTGTTTTTGGAGACGCGTACGACTCATTTTCAATTCATGTACACAGCTAGACAGCTCACAGCTCGAAAAAATCGATGGATCCGACAAGTGCTACCTTCTAACTTCTCGTATTATAAAAAAATCTCTTGTGTTTTTTGACTATGGGAACCATGAGAGAAGGTCTTATTGACTCTTTGAGAATTTTCCATATCTTTTGTTATCAACTTGTGTTTTATCTTTCGCTTTCGTAAATGAAAATCATTTGAAGACAATTTATTTTCCGGTCCTTCGGTGGTCGGTTGTTCTTTCATATTTCTTGTGAGAAAATAATAAATGTTATCTGAAAAGTTACAAGGCGCGTCGCACACAAAAAAGGTTTTAAAATTGGAGAGTTTTCTAGCTTCCTCCTGGCTTGCTATTTATCTTGAAATCAGCGAAAATTCATTAAAATGTTACTCAAATATTCAGCGAAACGGTAAACGCCAAACCAGATAGATAAGTCTCACAGCCAGAGATTTAAAGCGGTTTTTGAGCGGTGCTCGAAGAGCATGGTGGCTTAGCTAGTCAATTGATACAAATTAAAGTTACACGAGATGAAGATTTGCGACATATAATTAAAGACAGTTGAGTCTCGAACATACCAACCAGACGTATTTATATTAGCTATAGTTTTGATTTGCTTGTATTAAGAGCTCCCGGGTTCTCTAACAAAGCGATAAAACTTTTCCTGTCGGCCTTGAACACTGTGATAAATTGAAAAAAAAAAAAATTAAGCGAGTGGCAAATGATAAAAATGGACATTACATTTCATAAATTGATTAGGTAAACCGTTAGAGGCATAAAAAATAGCGAAAAAAACTGTTTCATAGTAGTTGTAGTTTTATTACTTCCTTTAATTCAAAGGTAAAACTGAAAGATAAGTCGCCCAGGTCGGCAAATGGACTTCGTTGATGTCTTTAAATGCATCTTGCGGCAATTACAAACAAAACAATAATAACAACAAATTTGTCATCGACAGGAGAGCGAGGAGACCGCCATAAACTGACTGCGAGAAAATTCAAGAGCTCTTTTAGTCAACTAATTCGCACAGTTAGCGTCCGAAACCGACCGTATCTGACTTAAGTTTCAATTAAGTTTTCGGAAATACAGTAGAGAGCTCTTTTGTAAAATCTTTCTTGTAGTGTATTGGTTTCGTAAAATCAAAGCTTAATATGCGATGTCGATCAATTCTTTGTGTATGGAGTGATAGACATACCTGAACTGAATTCAATTCTGAGGTAAAGTAAAAAAAAATCGGCGAGACTGTGAAATTTTTCAGCCTTGTAATTGATCTCTATGAATCTCAAAGAGCATACAATATTTTCTCCGTAACTGCTCAATCTCGGGATCCTTGTGAGCTATGAAACAAGTTATTACTTTGATGGTCTTTGAATGAAATGAAATTACAGCTGATAAATTATCGAGAAAAAAAAAATGACCAAAAAATTGTCACACTAAAGAGCGAGCTTGAAGGTAACAAGCAAAAGAGAAAGAGTGTTACGAGAAGAGCAAAGTGGCGAAAATGATAATCTGCATTCAGTTTTCCTCTCTTCGATTCAATGCACGAGAATCCCACGATGACTGCAAGAACGTTAATTATAGAAACCCATGGTCTCCCGCCTCCCCCAGAAAAATTCTAATATTGCAATCTTAAAGTAATTTCTAAACTTGTCGATTCATATTTGATTTGCAACACTGTCGATCACATTGTTTCTCATAAAGTCACAGTCCCTGCGGAAAAAGTGTCTATTTTGTCAGGGAATTTCTATTTTATTTACAGAACCTACTCAAATAATCAGTTTTATTTATAAAGCATCTTTTACCACCAATTGATCGCTACAATAATGCCAATCTTTTAGTCAATATTTAACGAAGTGAAATGAATCCAGCATCGCTGAAAAACTCAGTGAAAAACCATTCAGTGTTAGAAGTTATTGCGTAACTACTTTTCCCGCTTTTCTGGGAAAAATATCGATAGGATTAAGTGAAATACTTCAGTAAATCGCGTAAAATTAAGTGCGAGAAAGAAATATAAAGCAATCAAAACCGTTCAAATAATAGGAAGGATGAGTTTGCTGAAAGAGTGAAAGAAAATTTTTAAGAAGGCGTCTTTCTTGGCCGGCGAAATTCACCATCTGTTAATTCGCAATTTAGTTATGAAAAAGTGATGAGTATCTCGCGGCACTATAAAACTGTACTAATTCGATTATGCGATTGTCCTAAATTTCAACATGAATAATTTAACGTTATCCTTGAAAAAAATAGTTTTGGTTTTGTATTTGTTATTGTCTGCAGGGGAAGAATTACATCTCGGCTTTGAGCCCGCTCTTTCACTTGGTCTGACACCGTTTGATATCAAACCGCTTGGCTTTATGACTAAGAATGGCCTTTTATGGACACGAATATAATGAAATAATTTTTGTTGACGAAACTTTAGCCCATATATCGCACGGAAACGCAAAGAAAAAGGCTTTAAAATGACGTTAAAAACACTTAATTGGGGTAACCGATTGGCTGATACAAAGGCAAAATGAAGCGTCAAGTCTCATTGGTTTTAATCTTAAGTGGTTGTCAGATTTAAAAGACAGTTGCCTATTTATCTAAGACCTCACTTGTTACCGATAAAATAGCCAGGTGCAGTGCTGAATAAACATCACAGTCAAAAACCATTTTGGTCAAAAAACTCTGATTTGAAAATCACCATTGAGGTGCATACACGTAGATATAAGACGACCTGGATGCCGGAAATTTCTCTCAGTAAGGTTTGAGCTGTGAGCACAGCAGAAGGGCCGAGAAGTGCTTCCGACGTTTTTGAGTTGTGAATGTCAGGGTTACCCTGTTTTCTTTTAACGAGGCGATGTCTTCTCCGGATCAAAACACATCGAGCAGTGACAACGTAAACAGCACCATAGCTTCTTCTTCGGCCATGGATCCTGCCCTGGATAAATTCTTTTCCGCTTTGGGAATTTCGATTTGCATTATCGGCTTCTTTGCTAACCTGTCCGTTGTGTTGGCCTTTCTAACTCATCGCCGTTTGAGAACCAAAGTCAATGCCTTTCTGGTGAGCCTAGCAGTGTCGGGTCTCCTCCTTACAGGTGTATCTATGCCGCTGGAGATGGAATGGCATATTCGTTCAGAATTTATTCACAGTGTCATCGTCTGCGATCTACTTTACACGAATAATTTCCTAACCATAACTTCATCATCACTCAACCTGCTCCTAATCAGTATTTATCGCTACCTATCTATTGCTTTCCCTTTCTTTATGAAGAGGGTTGTATCGTTTCATGTTCTCCTATCCTTAGTCTTGGTTTGGTTTTATTCTGGTCTGACGGCATCTTTACCACTTCTGGGCTGGCGGAGCTCTCCTTCAAACGTATCCGGAACCTGCGACTATTCCTTTGAACACGAATTTATTTTGTTCATCCTCGTCACAAACTGGTTGTTACCGGCTGTACTTGTTTTCTTCTTCTATGGATTGATCTTCAGGATTGCTCGCATTCAAGCTATCAAGATTGTGAGGAATAAGGTACTATCAGAGCATGAAAAAATTCGCAGTCCACTTTTCAAAGGCGCTAAAACGCTGGCTAAGATTGCGGCTGTGTATTTAATATGCTGGTTTCCGTATGTGATCGAAGTTCTGTTGGTCATGTCTCGCTTGATCACAGCGAGCGCGGTACCTGGAGAAGTTCACTACACGTTTGTGTTTCTCTGCTACATGAGCGCAGTCATCAGCCCTTTTTTATACGCGGGACTTTGCAAGGATTTTCGCGAAGTATTCCGAAAGGCTAGGAACCAGCTAACCGTGAAGTTTCGATGCCTCTGCGAATGGCCTCGTCGCTTTGTCTCGGCTCGTCGCAGTGACTCTAAAAAGGCGTCGACACGTTCGCGAGAGCCATTGGGGAGTTCGTCTGTTTATCATCAGCAAACTGGTGCGTCTCTTGTGTGAACGTTGCCATACATATAAATTTATCTGTAGACGGAAGTAAACTAACCAGAAAAAAAAAAAACCCCTGTTACTTCATATATACATCTAAGTGAAGGGAAACAAGGACTAGCTATATGAGGATAGGATATGTAAACTTTTGATTTTGGCTCAAATTGTCTTTAGTTTAACTGATAATCTCTATCTTCATGAATTCGTCCAGAGCTTTACGTTGTATGATAGCCATGGCAACATTGTGTTTCGCAGTTGTCTTTCATCTTTACTGGCAGGCAAATTAAAAATCTAATTCGTCATCATTTAGATTCCTGCCAAGCTTTTGACAATGAAAGATTTCCACCCACGTCGAAGAGATTTAACACGAAAAGTTAACGTAAACAGCCTCATTTGGATCGCGGATTAGATGAAAGAAGTTTTAAGATAGTGCTTTTCACGAAGACACAATGCGTTTAATAATTAAGCCCCTGGATAATGAGGGCTGTAATCAAACTGAACATGTAAGACGGCAAAGAATTGTTACTTCATCCGGAAAAATATGTACCTGAAATGTATAAAGGTGCAATCGCATTAAAAGGCCTCTTCTTTGCTCATTGAGACAAAAGGTAAAAATCATTAGACTATATGGGTTAAACGTGAAAATTGTGTTGCACCTGTGGCCTTCATCTTCCAGTAGAACATTTTGTTGCCGCAACTATGTCAATAAAACCGCGAGGAACACTCTTTGGCATTCGTAGCAACAGCGCAAGTAGAATCTTCAATTCTCCATCAGTTTCCATCAAGGTTTTATATCAATCATGC
Source organism: Montipora capricornis (assembly GCF_036669925.1). NCBI lineage: Eukaryota > Metazoa > Cnidaria > Anthozoa > Scleractinia > Acroporidae > Montipora > Montipora capricornis. The sequence goes on along the minus strand of NC_090885.1, from coordinate 11,625,765 downwards.
CACATAGGATCAGTGCTTCGCTCGTTTTGCGCAATCGCGAAAGAGTTTCCGGAAGAATTGCAAAATGCCCACACGAGCATACTAGGCGTCTTTTCGTTTATTCATTGCCGTTGTGTTTGCAATCACGAGACCTTCATCAATATCTACGGTGTTAAGAGCAGAAAAAAAAAAAGCTTTCAAAATGTGGTACATTCAAATGAATGGATCACTGAGTCTCTAAAGAAACTCTGGTGCTGCGGAGGGGTGGATTGAAACGCGAAAAGTTGGATTTATCTAACTTGGTGACGGAAGAGTAAGTTAACCACTGCACAAGAAAGATCCGTGAGTCCAAATTGGATCTATCGAAATCTTCCTTAGCTAACAGTGTTCAGTTTATCGTTCTCAATGATTTCGATGAAAACCAAATTTTGGTTCCTAAAGTCGGTCTTGTTCTTTCTGCAATTTGGTGTGAGGAAAGAATTCAGCTAGCCCAAAATCACTCAACCCGGTTTTTGATATCTCGTCCTTTTTAATTCGAAAATTTCCTCTTTAGTAATTCATACATTTCGTAGATCATCAATGAGTTTGTAGAAAATGTGACAAAGACCACAAAGAAGTTCAAGAGTTTGGAAACGTAAACTTGCAGTTTTCATTGACTTTTCAATCCTTTCTAGAACAACACCATGGTCTAAAAATAACGTAAGGGAGGGGACTGTCTTTCAAAACTGTCTATCCTTTTTGGATAAGGATAAACGAAACGTAGCTCTCGTTCGAAGAAGGTGTCGTTGGGGCCGTGGGGGAGGGGGGGGGGGGGGTGTGGGGTCCAGATTGTATTCTGTGTTGGTCTATGTGATATGTGAACACCTTATATCCTGTAGCACCTGCATCTTGCTATAAGTAATCCGCAAAGAGTCGATCGGAAAGTCTGTAATTTTCGCCGTGTGCAGTCAATCAAAGTCTGCCACAGGTAATGTAAAGTGCACTTGAATATTTACATAGGAAATGGCTTTTCGTTCAAGCTTGAATCAGGATGCTGAAAAGTAAATAAAAAAAACCCCAGTAGGTCAACAAAAGACTAAAACACATGAAACAATCTCGAGTTCGTTGGAAGTAGTTAATAATAGTAAAAATTGGAAAGAAAAGACCAACGTCATTTTTCACACAGAACAGCAAAAAACAGAGAGCAAAAAAGTACATGAAGTCCAGCTGTAAAAATTTCAGTTCTTCGATCGAGTGCTTCACTGACTTGTCGTTGTTTACACATTGTTGAAAAAGAAATCTCATATTTCATGAGTCTCACGTAAGATTTTAAATTGC
>NC_090885.1:11596969-11614469 GCF_036669925.1 Montipora capricornis | reverse complement strand
TCAATGAACGAAATGATATATGAAATGAATCATAAATTGAACTGCGGTTATGAAATCAAGTGAAACTGTGATCCTCGTAGTTATGAACGCAATTTTAGCAATTGCGTAGAGAAACCTGAAAAACTCGGGAATTCAACGGGGTTTGATACCGTCGATACCTCGCGATACCGGCATCGCAAGGTCACGGGTTCAAACTGAAATTTTCAGGCTTGATTCTCTGCGTTCATAACTGCGAGGATCATAATTTATGGGTTCATTAGCACTTTCAAGTGCCATCCAAGGATTAACCAGTTTTTGATGGCTCAAAAGTGCTCCTTATCAAACCTTAAAGGCTTAAAATCGAAGATTCAAGTTTAAAAAGGTCATTTTTAGTGCGAAGTCCGAAGGACGGAGAAATATTAGGTTTAGAATGGGGCATCATCCGTGAAGTAAGCAACACAATATGTCCTGATCAAAATTCCTGCCTCTGGTGTCAATATTCCAAAGGGTCGGACATAATGTGATGCCTTACTTAACGTAACAGAGGTTGAAAATTCTTCAAATTCTTTGTTAGACCACGCGTAGTGGTGGGTAAGTATCTCGAAATACTTCATCTAGGGGTAGGTGAGTCTGCTGGTCATTTGAGAACAAACTGGGAAATGTCGCTGACTATGGGGCGCCAAATGGAAAAATAATATTTAAGTACTTTCTCCCTACTTTTTGTGTTATTTATCAAATATCACAAAAGTTATCTTGTAATTTATAAATAACAAATTCAGGTACATTTGCGATTTATAAATCGCAGGATTGTCATCTTTAGTTGCGATTTATAAAGGCACACAATTGCCAACTTTGCGATTTATAAATCGCAAGGTTAGTAACCTTGCGATTTATAAATCGCGAGATTACACACTTCGCGATTTATCATGAATCGCAAAGTAGCAAACTCTGCGATATATAAATAACAAGAATCGGACATTGGAGATTTATAAATGTGTATAAATCGCAAAGTTGGCAATCGTGTGATTTATAAATCGCAAAGATGGCAATCCTGCGATTTATAAATTGCAAAGATACTTGAATTTTTTATTTATAAATTACAAGATAACTTTTGTGATATTTGATAAATAACACAAAAATAGGGAAAAAGTACTTAAAAATATTTTTACATTTGGCGCCTCATAGCTGACCTACTTCCCTAGAGACAACCTGTGGTCGATATCCGAAATCGTCGACGGTTAGAGAAGGGTAAGTCGTGTGTCTCGTTCTTAGCAGATCAGTCCGTCAATTTGATGTCGCTTTGCTGTGGAAGTTCACATTGTTCTGACAGACGTACGGGCTGCATACAATTTTGTGAAAGGTAAAGAATTTTCGCTTCGTATGAAAGGGAATTTTTGGTCCATTTTGTGGCTTCTATTTTATCTGGAGAGAATCTACCTGCATGCCTACTTTAGGGACGGACCATTAGAAAAGTGATGGGGGGTGTGGGGGATTTTCAGCTGGTACGAAGATCTTTTTTCGCGCACTGCTTGTGCAGGAATTTTTTTTCCAAGTGAAACCCCCTGCACGAATTTATTTTTAGACAAATACTGCTTTTTTTTTAACAGTGAAAAATTGATTCATTATCTATGTTTTTGTGATTTATAAATTATTCTACTCTCACAACAGATCAAAGGATACAGGCTACTTTTTAATGCAAAATCGTTTCGAAAATGTACACACAGTGAGAGAGGAGTGAACGGCTTCCCTGTACATTTTTGCAGTCCCTGCCCTCTGGAATTCCTCTCCCACAGCCCATCACAATGATGCCATACTCCATTCACCAACACAGCCCCTCTGTAAAGTTTTAACACTACTACTACATGTAAATGCTCTTTTTCATTTTATTGTAGAATCATTATTCAAGGCGATAAGACCCATCCTCTAATTTTTATTGTGGGCACAAATAATTTTATAGAATATTTACAAAGATACAAAATTCTAATATTTATTTATTACAAATTTTATTTTGAGCGAATGTGAGAATGATATATACACATGAGAAACAAAGAGAGACAAAGGTCTTCACCTTAAATCAAGCTATCGGCAACTGATGAGATCCACATGATAGGATCGAAACTGCGGTCTTCCTGACCAAATAATATGTCAGAGAACTTCCATCTAGAGTCGGGTTATCTTAGTGCCTCGACAAAGAAGCGACCTAAAGACGTCGACATCAAATATAAAAAGAGCATCGACGAGAACGAATTAACTCCAGAGATTCAAGGAGGACAGCTACTGGCCATGGCCACAAACCAAAACACGCTGAAGAAGTCAGAAGAACGAGTGAAAGAATAAAAAAAAAAAACAACAACGCCTCCAAGAGCCTAACGATCTGCTAAGAAACGCAGAAAAAAGGCATACAAAGCCTATAAGAAGCCAGCTACCTCACTGATACAGGGCACAATGTAACAGGCGTTCAAAAACAAAATGAACCCTTAAGAAGATCACTCAGAAGATCACTCGCTTCTACCGCCGATGAATATATCGGACGAGCCAAGAATTAAATTGGCGAAAATGTTACTGCTAAGAAAATCAACACCAGGAAACTAAAAAACTTACTTTCGAGACCAACTATTTTCTTGGAAGAAAACGTATCATACAGCAGTATAGAGATTCAAATGTAAGCCTCATTGGGCAAAAACCATTGCTAAATGAATACTACAGGAACAGCCTAAAAGAGGCGTCCATTCAAATATGTACTCAAGAGAGCAAAATTATGACAACGGCAACAGAAACCAGACCACGTACAAGGGAGTCGTGTAGGCCTGTCAACCCTTTTTAACACTTTCAAAGTTTGCCCTTTGATTGACAGTTACGTATTGAAATTCCCAAGTTCGAAGCGAACTTATGAAATTTACAACGAACTTTGCAAATCGCCTGTCAAACGTTTTGTGAAATGCACTGTAAATAAAAGTCACAATTGGACCTTCCTTCTGCATGAATTTTTTTTCTTTTACCTTCTTCTTTGCGTGAATTTTTTTTCTTGGCATTTTCCCTTGCATGAATTTTTTTTGGTTTTTTCCCCATTACCCCCCATCACTTTTCTAATGGTCGGTCCCTTACAACAACAAGCAAGTTTAAAGCAATTAAATTACCATATGTATGACGCGCCAAAACAGACAATTGGTACATATAGTACTTCCTTAATGTATGAAGAACCATTCGCCACCCCTAATGTATATAAAACTTCTCCTTTATATATATATATATATATATGAATTTTTTCCCCATAAAGCAATCTTGTACTCATAATCTTCATTCACTGACGAAGCTCTAAACGGCGAAACGTTTGAAGTATAAAACCGATTAGAAACACATATGCCTCAAGAAGTTATTTCCTTATTACATATATATATATATATATATATATATATATAATATATATATTGCTCAGGGCAATTCTTCATGTTTTTCATTCGATATAATTAATCAGTTGATTAAACAGGATGGGTTTCATTTCTTCATTCTACGGTCTATATAAATAAGCCTGCATCATTAACTTGATCCCTCTGATTAGCTGATGCCTAAGTTGGTGTTTGCCTGTGAATCGTTAGTCGATCCTTAGGTTTAAGGCTATGAAGGGGTTTAGGCTTTCCCATCTCACCCGTGAAAGAATCCCGGGATACTCACGTTAGGCCAATTCACTGTCTCGATAGCTGCGTTGCCAGCGTGGTTGTCCTGATGGTGTAGTGGTCATCACACCCTACCGGTGTTCAGGGGGATGTGGGTTTAAATCCCGCTCAGGGCAATTCTTCATGTTTTTCATTCGATATAGACTTCCTTAATATATTTAAGACTTCTTCTTAATATATTTAAGACCTCTTCTTGATATGTGAAACTTGTTTCATATAGATGCAACTGGATGTGGAAATATCCAACTTGTTCCCAAACTGAAACACAACATCTTGCAAATACATAAGACTTCCTTTGAACATTTTTACAATTCAAGGCATACATGTACATACAAACGTGACTTCAAATATTTGACTTCATTCACACAAACTTCTTTCAAAGAGGACTTGTCTTAAATATGAAACTTGGAGCCACATTTTGACCAGCTCCGCGCGGAGCATTCATACATACGTAGAACTTCTTATCGATAGGCCTTATTCACGATAGCCGCCATGTTGGTTTTCAAATTGTCATGCAAATTAGCCATGTGTTACGCTGGGGGGCAAACATTGGAATAAAGGCAAATTGCGGAAAATCGGCTAGTCGAAATACTGAAACAACATTGCTAAAAGTGCATTTTAGAATTTAGAATCAAGTACCTTTTATAATAATTTGATATCTTTTGATTGCCTCCGACATTTTGACTTTCTACTTCGTTATCTGCTCATTTTTCACTTAAAAAACATCGAAGTAACTTGTGTAATCATTCTATTTTACTACTTAGGTGATAAACATTCAATGAACGTGAAACAAATCATCTGTGTGGCTAAGATGTTCGTTATAACCTCTCGAACTTGTGTTGTTTGCCCCCTCAGAATTGTGTAGCTAATTTGCATGATAAAGGCAAATCCAACCTGGCGGCTATCGTGAATAAGGTCTATTGGATTGATGATGACCGATACTGGCATTGTACTTCGTGTAAGACCACTTACAGATAGTGTCCGGGTCCCTGAGAAGAGATACAGCGTTTGCCGCTAAATCATCAATTATGACGGAGAACGGCGGGAATAAACGAAGACCAGCGGAATACGTTCTATAAGACTTGCTATCCTTTTAGAGATCTCATTCGCCTTCATCATCAACCAGTCAAGTTTCTGTCTCGCCAACTCTTACCCCTGCAAATTTTCAAGCCCGATTTAACAGAAATCAGACAGAAACAAGCACATTTCAAGTAAGTGTCAAGGATGCGTTGTCGTTCAGTTGCTTTTCGGTCATCCCGTAAGATTTCATTTCGCTATGGTTTTTCCTCTATGATACCTTACATTTAGATCTCTATACTGCTGGCTTGAATTGTTTCACTCGTTCATCTGATTCAGAGATGCCAACCTATGGAGATCTAAAATCTGGAGATTTTTTCCATCCGGTCTCCCCACCCCTCCCCCCTCGATCAACCTACCCACTCCCCCTCCCCTCCTCTCCCCCCCCCCCTAAACGCACCCACCCATCCCCCAGCAGCTCCTTCAGAATACAAGAATATTCTGCCACCATTGTGAATTTGCGGGAAAACAGGGTACTTATGTCAAGAATTTTTATTGGTGAATCGGAGATCCAATCAAACAATCGGTTATATGGCTATGATAGTTAAAGGAAGTCATTTTGTTTAGTTCTATTAACGTGTGTTTGAAACTCAGAGATGAAGAAATGCATTAAGAAACAATGAAACGAGTTTGAAAAAATCGATCTTTTTTAAACTTGGGGATGCAATTTGAGTCTAGAATGGAGAAACGTCTGTGAAAGGTTCAGAGTCGTTTTTATCCGGGAGATTTAATGTCCCGTACGGGAGACCGGGAGATTCGTTCCTTATCCGGGAGACTCCCGGATAATCCGGGAGAGTTGGCATGTATGCTGATTTCTTCAGCGTGTTTTGGTTCGTGACCATGGTCAGTCTCCAGGGGCACCCAACGTCCATTTTCGGAAAATATCTGTTCGGAAGACGATTTCGGATCAGTCTAGAATTTTCGGAACATTTGTTGTAACATTTCTTGCTTGCCTGCCTGTCCTAGGATTTTCGAACATCTGAAAAATGGTATAATTGCCCATTTTTCAAAGGATTTTTACCCTAAAAAGGTCACCTAGAGTTTTCGAGAGCCATTTTTCTGGCTGAAATTTTCGAAAGGTAAGTTTTGATCCCTATAATTTTCGGATCACTAGACTTTCAGCTAGGAAATCCGAACAGATGAAAACTTTGGAGGGCATAAAAATATGCCTATATCTACCGTTTAAATACCAAAATACGTTTAACAATGCTATGTTTAAGTGGTTTTGAACTACATTCTCGTTGGGTGCACCAGGAGTATCTATCTTTCTTGAACTTGAGTTTGTTCCCGTCGATGCTATTTTGATACTTTGATTTCGATGTCTTCGCTCCTTTGTCGAGGCATTTAGATAACCCGATTGTCTTTCCATCTGTATGAGAGAGGGAAACCGCAAAATCCTCTCTTCAAGATGGTAATCAACGTTAGTTCTCTAAACGCCACCGCCACTTTTCCCAGAGGCTCGGACACTATCTGTAAGTGGTCTTACACGAAGTGCAACGCCAGTATCGGTCATCAACAATCCAATCGATAAGAAGTTTTACATATGTATGTATGCTCTGCCCGGAGCTGGTCAAAATGGGGCTCCAAGTTTCACGTTGAAGACAAGTCCTATTTGTGTGAATCATTGAAGTCAAATATTTGAAGCAAGTTTTTGTATGTGTGCCACGAGTTGTACAAATGTTCAAAGAAAGTCTTATGTATTTGCAAGATGTTGTGTTTATTCAGGGGCACTCAACGTCAATTTTCGGAAAATATCTGTTCGGAAGGCGCTTTGAGATCTAGAATTTTCGGAACATTTGTTCTAAAATTTCTTTCTTGCCTGCCTGTCCTAGGATTTTCGAACATCTAAAAAATGCTATAATTGCCCATTTTAACGGATTTTTACCCTAAAAAGGTCACCTAGAATCTTCGGGAGCTTTTTTTCTGGCTGAAATTATCGAAAAGGTAAATTTGGTCCCTATAATTTTCGGATCACTAGACTTTCAGCTAGGAAATCCGAGCAGATAAAAAAAATTAGGGGATAAAAATATGCCTATATCTACCGTTTAAATAGCAAAATACGTTTAACAATGCTATGTTTAAGTGGTTTTGAACTATATTCTCGCTGGGTGCCCCTGTTTATTTGGGAACAAGTTGGATATTTCCACATCTAGTTGTATCTATATGAAGCAAGTTTTACATATCAAGAAGAAGTCATATATATTAAGGAAGTATTATATATATTAAGGAGAAGTCTTACATATATCAAGGAAGTATTTTTGTCCGTTTTGGCGCGTCATATATATGAGCCTTTGGTTTACGCAAATGTGCCTTTGTCGCTTTTATTTTCCTTTGCTTTTAAGATTGGCAAATGATGTTGAAACAAATCCCGTTGATCAGCGCTCCGGACCAAGGCCACTTTCTGTTTCTCTACACCATAGGTGCTCGTACGTGCAAGACTTCGCACTAACCGTTTAGTACCGCTCGTTCCTTTTGAGGCCATTCTATAAGTAGCATAATGCTTCCTGTGACCAAACACAAAATCTAAACAATGATAATGACTTCAGCAAAGATTGCCTTATAATTATTTTTATGAGAGCTAGAACTGAAACAGGGGTTTCACGGTGTGCGTGCAAGCTCCATTTCGGAGGAAGAGATGACCAAATGGTTTCACCACAGGCAGACAACCCTAAGGATGCGAGAGCACGTGACGTCACGTTATTTTGAGACAGTTGTAACGGCCGATTCAACTGATGGAGGAAAATGTTTTATAAAAACTTTTAATCGCGATGTTTCTTTTCGAAAAGTCATTTTATGAGGGGCCGTAAGGGGAGGGGGGTTGGGTGGGGGGGTGGGGGGGGGGGGGGTCAAGCGCACAGTTCACGGCCATTAAAAAATGAAAATCACGAAACACGGTAATTAATTTTCTTGTTTCACGGTTCACGGAAAATAAACTCACACTTGAGAAAGATTTGTGGCCTTACCCTTTATATATATTTGTATTGGTTTAAGGGTTAAAAAGAGTTGACAGGCCTGCACGACTCCCTTGTACGTGGTCTGGTTTCTGTTGCCTTTGACATAATTTTGCTCTCTTGAGTACATATTTGAATGGATGCCTCTTTTAGGCCGCTCCTGTAGTATTCATTTAGCAATGGTTTTTGCCCTATGAGGCTTTACATTTGAATCTCTATACTGCTCTGTGATACGTTTTCTTCCAAGAAAATAGTTGGTCTCGAAAGTAATGTTATTAGTTTCTTGGTGTTAATTTTCTCAGCAGTAATGTGAATGTGACCTTATGGCGTCTCGCTTTTGCGCCAATTTAATTCTAGGCTCGACCGATATATTCATCGGCAGTAGAAGCGAGTGATCTTCTGTTCTTAAATGTTTGACCCAGGCCCGGGTTCATTTTGTTTTTTTTAAATTCTTTCACTCGTTCTTCTGACTTCTTCAGCGTGTTTTGGTTTGTGGCCATGGTCAGTAGCTGTCCTCCTTGAACCTCTGGAGTTATTTGTTCTCGTGGATGCTCTTTTGATATTTGATGCCGATGTCTTTAGGTCGCTTCTTTGTCGAGGCATTAAGATAACCCGACTCTAGATGGCAGTTCTCTGACATATTATTTGGTCAGGCAAGACCGCGGTTTCGGTCCTATAATGTGGATCTCATCAGTTGCCGATCGCTTGATTTAACGGCAGGTACAAAACGCAGGTCACAGGGCACAGGGCACAGGTCACAGGTCACAGGTCATTGTTTTACCTATAAAGAAAGTATCCTAAACATTCATAAAAGTTTTTAAGGATTAAACCACTGCAAAAACCGTGTACGATCAAAACTTGCTCTACGTTGGATCAAAATAGATCGTGACCACACCATAAAAAACTTTAAAATAGAAAATATCCTGCAAAGGTTGGTCAAGACAACGTGAACATAGGCGTTGTTGCTTGCAATATTTCGGCTGGCCAACACCAGCCTTCTTCAGGTTTATTGAATGGATAAATGCTAGTAACAAGATCTTTATATTTACCGGAAATGACATAAAAATGCTACGTGATGTGTTATAAAAACGGAAATGCATAAAAAAGAGGAGAGAGAATAATACATGATAACAAGATGAAAAAAAAATGAAAAAAACAAAAGAAAATTAAAAGGTAGCTAAACTAAATTACATTTCATCTCTTCTGTTAAGGCCTGCAGGCTCCAGTGTTTTTCCTCTGTGTATGAGGAATGCCTCACGAGCCTTTCTGATGGAGTCACGACTAGTGTGTAGTTGTTCGAGCGGTATAAGGATCATGTGATCCTCCGCGTGACCACTGGTCAGGAAGTGTCGTGAAACCGCAGTGGGGGTATAACTACAAAAGGGGCTTATAATAGGTCGCCTATGTTCATTAACCCCGCTTTACCTAACATATCCCGTATAATTCACAAACACTCAAACGTGCTTTATTCATCTGGTCGCTGTAAAAATGTTTTTACTAATCTCCCTTTAGTAGCCTACCGGCGTTGTAAAAACATTAGTGACATTCTAGTTAGAGCTAAATTGCCGGAACCTACTTACACCGACCAATCTGGGTCTCCATCCGGCTCGTTTCGGTGCAATAAAACTAGTTGCACCGCCTGTCCTTTTATTGAGGATGGCCGTAATCAATATACTTTTTATAGTACTGGACAAACCTTCAAAATCAAATCACATATTACTTGTGAAACCCCTAATGTAATTTACATGATTCAGTGCACTAAATGTAATCTTCAGTACATCGGAGAGACCAAACGTCGTCTTAAAGACCGCTTTAATGAACATAGGCGACCTATTATAAGCCCCTTTTGTAGTTTGCAGGATATTTTCTATTCATAAAAGCTAACCATAGCCCTAAAAACTTTTCTTTAGGCCTAAAATTAGCTTTTATGAATGTTTAGGGGTACTTTTCTTTAGGCCTAATTAGGCCTAATTAGGCCCAAAAAGACCTAATTAGGCCTAAGGTTAGCTTTTATGACCTGTGACCTGTGACCTGTGCCCTGTGACCTGTGTTTTGTACCTGCCGTTGATTTAGGTGAAGAGCTTTGTCTGCAAACACCATGTGTGTTTTTCTCTATTTGTACTCCATGGAAGGATCGAACTTGCTAAGTTCTGATTGGCTATAGAATTCTAGCCAATGGAGTTAATGTGTTTTCGATCCATATGAGCGTAGCTTGATGTTGTGTTTCTTTAGAAGGCTGGAAATGAAATAAAGATTCCTGATGGTTGGTGTCAAAGGTCGCGTCAGCTTATTTTTGGAACTGATATCATACACTACGCAACGGGTCATACGAAACCCCTTTGTTTGTTGTCACGCAAGATGAAGAAAACCGACTTCGTAGCCCTTTGTAGGGTCTACGGAAGTAGCCGTTCACGGAAAAAAGGTCGTTTTCGTGTTTGTTATCACGGATATCGGAAAATTATTTGTCTTTTTCACGTATCACGACAATCATATCATTCACGGTTCACGAAGTTTATTTTTTTTAGATTACGGATCACAGAAAATAAATTCGGTCGATCACGTTTCACGCGAAACCCCCTTACGGCCCCTCTTTTATCCATGGACATCCAGATAAATAAAGTTCACTCACCCACTATTTTCTGCGTTGTCCTGAGTGATTTGATGGGTTTTTTGACGCGTCGTCACATACATAGACGACATATAAACATATCATCATCATCAAATCATCGTTAGGGTTGTCTGTCTGTGGTTTCATTTCAGGAGGGACGCAATTCAGCCCCAATCTTCTCGCGGCTTCTAGGCTAGACGTGACACACGCTTGTCACAGATTATAGATTTCGTGACGAGCTAAGAAGTGGGCTTTGTGGCTGAAAAAGTGCGACCAAAATGACGTCTTCCGACTTTACAGGACTTGTAATTAACACTGATGAAGACGGTAACTTAGAAAACGAAGATAAGGAAGCTAGCTTTGTCCTGGCAGAGGAAGGTGATGTCAGAGAATGCGAAGGATATGGAACCACGCTGCAACGGTGTTTGTTCAGGATCATTTCTTCCGGAGCGCTGCTAAAATACGTCGCCTCTGCTTCTAGTCTGTGGGTTGGATCGAAATGGTGGAGTCTAGTGTCAGTTCTTCTCACTTTACCAGCCATATTAATTGCTTTGATCGGAGAGGCAGTTGTTGTGTTTTATTGCGAAAAGGAGGATGAAATGAAGAGCAATTCAACATTTTGCCGCAAAACCAGGGGCGACTTACGTGACCTCTCTGTTGATGAGTATCACGTTTATCAGTTCCTGCGATTTCTCGCTGTTGGAGCTCAAGTATTTTGCTTTGCCGCGATGTGCATTTCCACACAAAGAAGCCGTCGCAAGCCGCAAATATTGTCCTTAGAGGAAGCTCACAATCTTGTTAAACGGAAAAAATGGGTCGTCGTGAACTTCCAGCTAGTTGGGTTTTTTATTCTTCTAGTCACATCAAACGTTCTAAATTTCTGTTGCTCCTCAAAAGGAGCTTGTAGCTGTGACGCCGTTGGCGCAATGTTCTATGTAATCTGGGCTATTGTTCTCTGGCTGGGTGTTCTTTCTTGCCTGGTTTACGCCACAGTTATCAACGGAGCTATTGCACAAGCCAAACAAGGATATCAACAGATACTCGACATGGACAGTGGCACAGTGAACGACGCAATTGCAATTCATCAGCGTATTTGTAAAATCAGCATGCAGACAATTAGGCTCTATCATACATGGTTTCTTATCAACTCCGCATGTTACTTTTGGCTTATTGGTTACGTAGCCATCGTTTTCTTGACTCAAAGCACCCACATGCATTCTTGGTCGATTTTTTACCACCTTAGCGTCTGTGGTGTGTACTGTCTATTCGCCTTTCTTCATCCTTGGTTGTCAGCCGCCCGCCTCACTCGGGCGTATTCAAAGTTGACAAGGAAGTTGAACACAAATTTCCAGTGGAAGCCCAATCATCCATTCAGTGATCGCTCAAAGCTTGACAGCTTTTTGCTGTACGCTTCTAACACTCAATGTCAATTTTCACAGATAACTTGCAGTTCAAGTCTTCCTTACATTTCGTTATTTCTTGCACTTTGTGGATTGGGACTCAAGTTTTTCCAGTAGAAAAGACTCCATTTTCTCGTAAGAATTGTGGCGGGTCTCAAACACAGGTCACGGGTCACAGGTCATTGTACATGTCACTGTGCTTCAGATAAATCAAGAACACCAAACATGTCTCCATCAGCTTTTGGCTTAGTTATTCATGTCCGTTTACCTGTGGAATTTGATCTGTGTCTTAGACCCCTCTTAAGAATAATTATTGTGGTCATTTCACCAACATGTTGATTTCCCTACACTCAAGTCGTTTCGCCAATGAATTTGTTGTGCATCAAGAACTTTATTGAGTGCAAAAACAACCCAACTTGCTTTGTCCAATGTGGAACTAATTCGATTCCTTTTACAGGAATTTAGCGATATATCGTAACAGAATCATGAGAGATGTGGGGTGATTTCGAAGAAAAATAGACGTGACCTCTTCTTCTTTTGCGTTGCCATGAAATAGGCGTAAAATCGCAGAAGAAATCACCTCAAATGGTAGCGAACGGCCCATTGAGAACTAATCCTTTCATTTGTGGTTTGAACCAGTGGTTAGGAGGCTGCATTTGTATTCCAATGGGACTGGCTGTGTCAAAAAGTGGGACAGGAATGCAGGGTCAGGGGACGTGATGATTCAGGGAGTTGAGGAAGTGGGGCGTGGGGATTCTGGGATGTGGCGATGCATTTTTACCATTTGTTCAACTTTTCATCATATTTCACAAAGTCCTCGTCTTAGCCCGGTTTTATGTTTCTCATTTGTACAATGTGAAACAAAGGTATAGTAAATTTATATTGTACAGTTTATTATTTGTCTTCATAAAAAGGTGACTTTCATTATACTACTATCAAGTTACACTGTGGAGTAATTAAGGTAATAAGAGGGGACAAGTGTTTTTGCCTTAAGTCCTCATTTATTTGACATAGGCAACATGAACGAAATTAAACGTTTGGTGTGACCATTTCTCAAATCATTTTATGATTCCCCAAGTATATGGAGGCCTGAATTTCAATAATTGGATAACCCCAAGCAAAGATTGAAAGTAATAACTTCTATTTTCTGCATCCTGACCTTTTCATTTCACTTGTAGTTGCCTGTGTCACGTGACATTTCCTGGCTAATGACATCATAACGCTTGTTTTGGACTTTAGGAAACGTTTACCTTAAAAATTCTGCCAACTTTTTGCTTGAAACTGCTTAAAACAACCATTAACGTATAATTATACCTATTAATGTGGCATTGTTCATTTTCATTGTGACTTCTATGGACACTTAAATGTGACTTGACCTGTTACTTACTTTTAATTTTAATTTACCGTTTCCATTAAGATGGGGATATGATTAAAAGCCAGAGCGAAAGCAAAGGATCCCTGGTGAAACTAGAGCAGGGAACACAACAAGTTGATATAAGATGACTTTTCCATTCTTGCTTCTGATAAAAGATTTAAATTAGCCGTTAATGTCGATTGGATAAATGCTTCCTCGTAAAACAAAAACATGCCAGTTTATGAGCTTGATCAAGAGTTCTGTCAACAAAGACATTGGCACAGTATTCAAACATCAATTAGTGAGAAGAAGTCATAAGGCTCAAGTATTTGTGCAACAATAACAACAACAAACGCTCCAATTTGAAATTTCAGCTACAGTGTCAGAGCAATGGTCCATTAGGTCTTCTGCTTTGTTTCACAGTCGAGTTCTGTGACGGGGGCGAGAAGTACTTAAATTGGAGAATCCAATTTTTGAATTTTGGTATGTATTTAGCTGGTACTTGAAAAGTATGAAGATGATCGTTTTTGAAAAATAACATAAGCAATTCAATTTTGCGTTAGGATGTTCTCCCATTTCTGAAATTCTATACTGCGAAAATCTGCCGCCACATCCCCGAGTTCTGACGTTCCCCCCATTATTTTTGGACCAAAGCCACGAAAAAACCATAAAACACAAAAACTGTGATTGCCATGACATTGACATCTTCAATTCCCACCACCTGCTCCCCTCTGACCTTGTAGCTCAGTCGGTAGAGTAGCCGTGATCTAAGGTCGTGGGCTCAATTCCCGCCCTGGTCAGATTTTTTCTCTGTCGTTGTTTGGGCCCATTTCCATTAGTAGGGCTAACGCTCACATGGTTTATATGGGTAGAAAACTAGCACTTCACATTACCTTCTAATATTTAAGTCTGTTTGAATAAAATAGGCTTCCTAGGGCCTGTTTATATGAGGCGAGCGAGCCCGTTTAGGCGGGCAGGCCCGCTTTGCCGAGATCTCGGCAAATGCCTGTTTTCTTTGATAAAATCTCGGTCCTTTATATGAGAAGGCGGGCTGGCCCGCTTGCCGAGATCTTGGCAGCTCAGACCGGGATCTCGGCAAGTTGGGCTGAAAAATTTTCATATAAACGGTCCAGCCCGGTTTGCCACCCGGAGATGACAAATTGTGGGTTGCCTTGAAAACACAGGCCAGATTTGCATGATCACAGGATCACAGAGCTAAAATGAACTTTCATTTCGCACCAAAACAAGAAAATTCACCAGCTATCTCTTGTGTGACTTTGACAGTTACAAGGTATATACGTAAACAAATTCCTGAAACTCATCTCGGTAAACCGGACTGGAATCGTCCATTTACCGGACCAGCCTGCCAAACCGGGCTGGTTCGCCTCATATAAACAGACCCTTAGTTTTTTTCAATGAATAAATGAATTTATTAGTTGTATCTATAACTGGCTTTTCAGCAAACTTTAAAAATGTGAGCCGATAATGACAATGATAATCAGACTGATATAAAATGTTACAAACTTCATTAAAACAAGAAAACTGCTTCGAGATAATTGGGTTTCCAAAGCTGTTTTGTGTATTTGAATTGTCAATCACGGCTTTAGGAGCTGCTGCCTGCTGGGAATGTAGCAATCGACTGAGAATTTTTAAAATTCCTTATCGGCAATGTAGTGCCTGTTATCGATCGATCGCAAAACGAGGTTGTGTGTGGACCCCACCTAAGTCCCTCAGTCCTAAGTGCTCAATGAAATACTAAATCATTCACGAAAGGCATCGACAGGCGATATTTGCACATGTAACCATAGCAACAGTGATCTTTTTACAAATTTGTCGTGAATTTCCTATGAAAATTTGTTCAGAAATCAAAAGTCTACATTAACTGCACACACCAGGGTTACTGCTTAGTATCTGGCTAGAAATCGTCTTCTGACTTTTTCCTACAGCCGCGCTTCAGCCAATTGATCCTTCATGCCCAAGAGAATTCAGGGTAAGTCTGCCATTCCATGAAAAGGGAAGACACCCGATTGTTATTTCATTTTTTTATAGGTGTCGGGCCACCCAGTCCTACCAGCAAAATACACCCTCGATTGAAGTTTTTAGCTTTCAAAACTTACCCAAATAGTATCGGTAGGTCCCGGAATTCGTCCACAGAAAAGCCAGAGAGACAACTTCACTCGTAAACCGCCATGTTTACAACAGAGCATTTTAGGCGTCCTAGTCTGCGTGAAACCATCTTTCACTTCTGGCTCGAGAAGACGAGACACGCGCGCTTCTTACCTTACGAGTTTATGCCTGCAGAATCTGTTTAGCTGAAATGTCAATTCCTTGTATCTGAACCAGCATCTTAATTTCTTTTTTGGGAGGCCAGGTATCGGAGAGCCAGAACATTTACGGATGCGCGGACGGAATGTTTGAACAAGAGAGAAAAACGCAGTACCTCCAGACCCGGCGCTGGAGCGTCGTACCAAACGAGTCATCCCGGGATTTCGGCCCGTGCGATCGCTTTTGGACGCAGTTGGCCATCCGCTGCTTTCTGCTACCGACCTCGCCTCCCGGTACGGCATTGAGGGAGAGATATGTCGGCCCCTAAATCATATGTGACAAATCCCACGCCTACTCACAGCTCCAAACCGCCCTTGTCAATTTAACGTAAGAATTCGATGACTTAAATATACAAGAAAAAAGGCATTTTATCTGACATGTGGTAAGCACTGAAGGTTGCAGATTACAAAGTGTGCGTATGCACCCTACTAAACTTAAGATACATACATGCATGCATAAACTTTATTTCATCTCGTATTTTGAACTAACTACAAGAGCTAGTATCTTCGAGACATTACATTTACAGCTAAAATACATAGCATATACAGATGCATACTAAATACATAATAGTTAAAGATATACTTATTATAAGGAAAAGCCGCTGTAGAAAATGCGGCCCTGGATTCCCTTTTGAAACCAGTAAACTCAGTGCCGGGTACGGATAAAATCAGGTAGCGTATTCCGCAACTTAGCTAATACGTAAGAAAAGAGAAGTAAGAAACATAACTGGTTGATCTAGATTTATTGAGGGACAGAACGTAATTTTCGCGAAAATCATGCGTAAAAAGAGGACGGGAGAAACGCACTTTTCATGTAAGCAGGAAAAGCGTTAAAAAAAGAAAAGAAAAAAAACATGCTTTTATTAAGTAATATGAGGAGATTTTGAATGCGATTATTGCATAAAGACGTAGAGTTTGACTTTAGTAGTAAGAGAACAGGTAATCTGCAAGTATAAATCTGGTTAGTCTCTTATTTACATTATACCGTTCCTTTGACACGAGGATCACCGCGAAAACAGCACAAATTTGTCGTGAATTTTCTATGACAAAAATTTGTTCAGAAATCAAAAGTCTACGTTAACTGCACACACCATGGTTACTGCTTAGTATCTGGCTAAAAATCGTCTTCTGACTTTTTCCTCCGGCCGCGCTTCAGCTATTTGACGAGGACCAGTCTCGTGCTTCTCAAGTTGTCTTCTTCATGCCCAAATTCTGCCATTCCATGACAAGAGAAGACACCGGATTGTCATTTGATAGATTTTTTTATAAGTGTCGGGCCGCCCAATCCTACCAGCAAAATACAGCCTCGATTGAAGTTTTTAGCTTTCAAAACTTGCCCAAATAGTATCGGTAGGTCCTGAAATTCGTCCACAGAAAGGCCAGAGAGACAACTTCACTCGTAAACCGCCATGTTTACAACAGAGCATTTTAAGCGTCCCAGTCTGCGTGAAACCATCTCTCACCTCTGGCTCGAGAAGACGAGACACACGCGCTTCTTACCTTACGAGTTTATGCCTGTAGAATCTGTTTAGCCGAAATGTTAATTCCTTGTATCTCAACCAGCAACTTAATTTCTTTTTTGGTAGGCTACGTATCGGAGAGCCAGAACAGACGGAATGTTTGAACAAGAGTGACAAACGCAGTACCTCCCGACCCGGTGCTGGAGCGTCGTACCAAACGAGTCATCCCGGGATTTCGGCCCGTGCGATCGCTTTTGGACGCAGTTGGCCCTTCGCTGCTTTCTGCTACCGACCTCGCCTCCCGGTACGGTATTGAGGGAGAGATATGTCGGCCCCTAAACCATATGTGACAAATCCCACGCCTACTCACAGCTCCAAACCGCCCTTGTCAATTTAACGTAAGAATTCGATGGCTTAAATATACAAGAAAAAAGGCATTTTATCTGACATGTGGTAAGCACTGAAGGTCGCAGATTGCAAAGTGTGCGCATGCACCCTACTAAACTTAACATACATACATGCATGCATAAACTTTATTTCATCTCGAATTTCAGAGTAATTACAAGAGCTAATATCTTCGAGACATTACATTTACAGCTACAATACATAGCATACACAAATACATACTAAATACATAATAGTTGAAGATATACTTGTATTGCTAAATATACAT
>NC_090885.1:11561969-11586969 GCF_036669925.1 Montipora capricornis | reverse complement strand
ATGTTAAGTTTAGTAGGGCGCATGTGCACCCTTTGTAATGTGCGACCTTCAGTGCTTACCACATGTCAGATAAAATGACTTTTTTCTTGTATATTTAAGCCATCGAATTCTTACGTTAAATTGACAAGGGCGGTTTGGAGCTGTGAGTAGGCGTGGGATTTGTCACATATGGTTTAGGGGCCGACATATCTCTCCCTCAATGCCGTACCGGGAGGCGAGGTCGGTAGCAGAAAGCAGCGAAGGGCCAACTGCGTCCAAAAGCGATCGCACGGGCCGAAATCCCGGGATGACTCGTTTGGTACGACGCTCCAGCGCCGGGTCTGGAGGTACTGCGTTTTTCTCTCTTGTTCAAACATTCCGTCCGCGCATGCGTAAATGTTCTGGCTCTTCGATACGTGGCCTACCAAAAAAGAAATTAAGATGCTGGTTCAGATACAAGGAATTGACATTGACATTGTAAACAGCTGGAGACTGAAGACATAATTAGGCTGGAGATTGGGTTGGCACGGACGGTCGTACGATGACGTCATAACCAGATTTATTTTTCCTGCTGCTGAATTAGCGATGATCATTTCAAGACTCAAATAAATTTTGGAACGCCTTGTGCCAATGTTGGGAGACCAAAACAGGACGCTTCATAGTTGCGTTGAATAGCGCTTTCCAAAAACGCCATCAATATGAATAGCTCGTTGTATTTAAATTTGTTTAATCTATCACTGCGAAATGTCGAATGCATAAGCTATCACTGACTAAGTTTTGCAGTTTGTACAAGTACAAGGAAGGGTTACGTTTTTTGCAAACGTTGGACATGTAGCACTTATATTTCAACAGACTTAACTATTAGAGAGTCATGTGAAGTGCTAGTTTTCCACCCATACCATGTGAGCGTTAGCCGTCTGACCTTGTAGCTCAGTCGGCAGAGCAGCGGTGCAACATGGCCAACGTTTGCAAAAAACGTAACCTTTCCTTGGTTTTAAGACCGGACGCAATTCAGCCCCAATCTTCTCACGGCTTCTAGGCTGCACGTGACACGTGCTTATCTCGTGACAAGAAAGGAAGTGGGCTTTGTGGTTGAATAAAGTGCGACGAAAATGACGTCTTCCGATTTTACAGGCATTGTAATTCACAGTGATGAAGACGGTTACTTAGAAAATGAAGACAAGGACGCTAGCTTTGTCCTGGCAGAGGAAGATGAAGTCAGAGAATTCGAAGGATATGGAATCACGCTGCAACGGTATTTGTTCATGATGATTTCTTCCGGAGCGCTGCTAAAATACGTCGCCTCTGCTTCTAGCCTGTGGGTTGGATCGAAATGGTGGAGTCTAGTGTCAGTTTTTTTCACTTTACCGGCAATAATTATTGGTTTGATCGGAGAGGCAGTTGTTGCGTTTTATTGTGAAAAGGAGGATGAAATGAAGAGCAATTCAACGTTTTGTCGCACAACAAGGGGCGACTTACGTGACCTCTCTGCTAACAAGTACAACGTTTATCAGTTTCTGCGATTTCTCACTGCTGGAGCTCAAGTATTGAGCTTTACCGCGATGTATATTTCCATACGAAGAAGCCGTCACAAGTCGCAAATATTGTCCTTAGAGGAAGCTCACAATCTTGTTAAACGGAAAAAATGGGTCGTCGTGAACTTCCAGCTAGTTGGTTTTTTTATTCTTCTAGTCACATCACACGTTCTAAATTTATGTTGCTCCTCAAAAGGAGCTTGTAGCTGTGACGCCGTTGGCGCAATGTTCTGTGTAATGTGGGCTATTGTTCTGTGGCTGAGTGTTATTTCTTGCTTGGTTTACGCCACAGTTATCAACGGAGCTATTGCACAAGCCAAACAAGGATATCAACAGATACTCGACATGGACGGTGGCACAGTGAATGACGCGATTGCAATCCACCAGCGTAGTTGTAAAATCAGCATGCAGACAATTAGGCTCTATCAAACATGGTTTCTTATCAACTCCGCTTGTTACTTTTGGCTTATTGGTTACGTAGCCATCGTTTTCTTGACTCAAAGCACCCACATGCATTCTTGGTCGGCTTTTTATCACCTTGGCGTCTCCGGTGTGTACTTTCTATTCGCCTTTCTTCATCCTTGGTTGTCAGCCGCCAGCCTCACTCGAGCGTATTCAAAGCTGACAAGGAAGATGAACACAAATTCCCAGTGGAAGCCCTGTCATCCATTCAGTGATCGCTCAAAGCTTGACAGCTTTTTGCTGTACGCTTCTAACACCCAATGTCAATTTTCACAGATAACTTGCAGTTCAAGTCTCCCTTACATTTCGTTATTTCTTGCACTTTGTGGATTGGGACTCAAGTTTTTCCAGTAGAAAAGACTCCATTTTCTCGTAAGAATTGTAGCGGGTCTCAAACACAAGTCACGGGTCACAGGTCATTGTACATGTCACTGTGCTACAGATAAATCAAGAACACCAAACGTGTCTCCTTGCCCTTATCAGCTTTTGGCTTAGTTGTTCATGTCCGTTTACCTGTGGAATGTGATTTGTGTCTTAGACCCCTCTTAGGAATAATTATTGTGGTCATTTCACCAACATGTTGATTCCCCTACACTCAAGTCAACACTCAATTTGTTGTGCATCAAGAAGTTTATTTTCGTGCAAAAACAACCCAACTTGCTGTGTCCAATGTGGAGCCAATTTGATTCCAATAATAATAATAATGATGATGATGATGATGATGATGATGATGACGATGATGATGATGATAATAATGTCTTTATTAACAAGTCGAATGAAGTCTAGTGGGGGAGAATATCCTATGCTAACTAACTAAATAGAAACAATACAAGTACAAATAAGTTACCGCACATCTGAAGAGTACAAAAATAACTACAATCAAAATTAATAAAATCATGAATTACATAAGTGACACCCACCACATCCTTCTATGGTGTTACTTAGATCACGCAGGGTCGGCCAGAGTTTTTGGGTATACGGTATACAGGGGCTTTTTAAATCGGGTATACGGTATATTACAGCTTAAAATACGGGTATTCGGTATATCACTTTCTTTGAATCTCAAGTATACAGTATACAATGCTTCCATTTTGGGTATTTTGGCTTTAGAGGATAAGCACAAGATCACAGAAGCAGGAGTCAATCTTTAAAAATAACTTGCGAACGATGCGAAATGTGCAAGGTTTAATTGGTCCTTGACTTATAATTTCTCACATGACAAACAATACAAAACTCATAAACCAAACAATACGAAGTTTGCAAAAGCATTTAAATCAGCTAGGTTTGTATAAAGAATACAAAACAATCATTACCAACCAGCATTTTCAGGCAACACGAGTGACGATGCTTGCACGCAAACACGAAGTATTGCGTCAGGTTACTAAGCCGTTGAACGATCGCGTTTTATTTCAAGAAACAGAAATGCTTTTTAGAGCTTTCCGCCTTTGGAATATATGCTACGCCGGATGTGACAAAATATCAAATCCGCTGATATATAAAACAAGTCACACAATTTAGAATCAAGTTGCCAATAATTAGCATCAATTTGTTTATTGGCCAAATCACATTCCTAGCAATTTATGTCACCTCTCTTGTTGTACAATTCATATATTCAAGGACCGCGCCTCGAATGTCAAGCTCCATGTTTTGCAAGTTAAGACACTTGTTTTATAAATCAAGAAGAGAGAGGACAGCTTTTGATCTATTCTATTTTCGAGGGTGACTGCACGAGTAATGGCGGGCAACCCGTTTATCGTCCCAATAGGGAGTTTAAAAAATGACGACTGCTGCGGCAACGACAACGCCAAAAAGTAGTAATATCACCTGTTTGTGTGAGGCGAGCCTGCCTGATTAGGCGGAGAGTGTCTCGGCGTGGGTGGGTGGGTCGTGGGTCGGGGCTCGTGGGTAGTGGGGAGTAGATCCTCCATGTATACACGTCATGTATACGACAGGCCCACGACATGATTTACGATTGTTGTGTACGTCAGAAAAAAATTCGTAGCATTTTAAAACATGTTTTAAAACGCTGCGACTTTCGTAAGTCATGTCGTAGGCCTGTCACGAGCTTGTCGCATGCGACAAAAGCGTATCGTGTAAATCGGCCCATATGCTGTTTCGAATGCCCTCTCGCAAAAGCGGTTTTGTCCGTGATCTCTTTTTAGCGTGTACACCGAGTGACTCTGATGGGACTGTGCCAAAGCTGTTACGTAAACATTCTGTCAGTGGTTCACGTTTTATTATTTAGTTGTTTCAGGTAGTCCCTGCTTCAATTTCCTGGCGCACTTGTAAAATAGACCGTACCGGAAAGCGGACATCCCGGAAGTTAGCGAAAAAGGAAGTGTTTTGTAGGCATCCCGAGATGCT
Organism: Montipora capricornis; assembly: GCF_036669925.1. Taxonomy (NCBI): domain Eukaryota; kingdom Metazoa; phylum Cnidaria; class Anthozoa; order Scleractinia; family Acroporidae; genus Montipora; species Montipora capricornis. The sequence goes on along the minus strand of NC_090885.1, from coordinate 11,582,629 downwards.
TAGTGAGATTGTTGTGTTCGGCTCGTGTCAGCCATGTTGATGGAGTGTGAGCTACAATAAAGTTGAATCGTAGAACATCGGGGGTTCTTATTGTCGTGTATCAGAACACCACACTCCCATTTCTGAAATTCTATGCTTCGAAAATGTGCCTCCGAGTCCCACGTCCCCACGTCCCCGAGTCCCCACGTCCTTAAGTCCCCACGTCCTTAAGTCCCCAAGTCCCCCGTCCCCCCGTCTCCACGTGCCCACGTCCTCACGTCCGAGTACCAACGGTCCCCTGTTCCCGCGTCCGCATGCATGATGTCAATAATAATAACACACCTTTAAACATCTTAAAATTCTTTCAAAAATTATCCGTCGTCCACTCATACAACACGAGACCCTCCACCTGTGGAAAAGTAGCTGCCTAGATTAGCCGACGCTACCTGCGGGTCAGTCATATTCTCTAAATTTTTGTATCAGTAAAGTAAATGTTGTTGTTGTATTCCAGCTAGAGATTCTGGCTGAAATTTCAAAAACGGACTGCTCTAGATAATTGGGTTTTCCAAAATTTTTAGGCTTTAGGAACTGCTGGCTGCTGGGAATGTAGCAATTGACTGAGAGTTTTTTTAAAATTGCTTATCATCTATGTAGCGCCTTTTATCGATCGATCGCAAAACGCTTTCGAGGTTGTGTGTTGATCCCACTGAAGTCCCACCAAAGTGCTGTTTGACAGGTTCCTACAACAAGAGCGATCTATTCCTTGATTCCTGGTCCAGCTGGTGTTGAACCCACGACAACTCACAGACAGAATAAAACAGAGTAAAGAATAAAATATACCTATAAGCTTCTATATTTACGCTGCTCATTCCCATAAGTGAGTCTATTTTCTCGTGCTCTTTCATGCTGCTCTCACCGTTTTTCGTCACCTTTATTCAGTCTGTTTTCTCGTGCTCGTTCTTGCTCTTTCTTCCGCAACTCGATACTATAATTTCGTCTCTTTATTCGGGCTCATTCTTGCTCTTTTGTCACTTTTATTTCGCCTTTTTTCTTGTGCTCTTGGCCGCTCTCTGTCACGTTGAGCATCGCTTGTAAACTCGTCGCCCTCTTACGGTTTTTTCTCTCTCTTTCTCTTCTTTCCTCGTTTTACGACATATTAAAAAAATACTTACCTTGTTTTTTTTTAAATATGTCGTACAACATTGTCTTCAAATTGTTAGCCTATTCCAGGCTCCTAGACAGTGGAGTCGAGGGAACGAGAACGAGCAAAAGAAATCGAGCGGGGTCTGGGACCCCACTCGATTTCTTTTGCTCGTTTTCGTTCCCTCGCCTCCACTATCTGAGAGCCTGGAACAGGCTATCAAATTGTTTGGGCCAATTTCCATCTGTAGGGCTAACGCTCACATGGTTCATATGGGATTGAAATCTAGCACTTCACATTACACTCTATTCAGTTAACTCTTATCAAATTGTTTGCTTGTTTTACTATAAAACGTGGTGCCCATGTAACTTCCCACCAAAAAAGCGTGGGCTCCGGCATGCTCCGACATGCTCCGGCAAGGGTTCCGATGAATTTCCCGCCAAAAAAGGCGGGTTCCAGCAGAACTACATTTCGCGTGTAAGCTTACATGAAAAATTGAACGTACGCACGGACAACCCATTCTCCACCCACTGTCTACAGTGGTAACTGAGCTTGTTAATGTAGAGTGTCTAGATTTTCATTTCATTATGATCGCGGGTGCTCTTGGGGGGTTCAGGTTGTTCAAGGTGTTGGTGATGTCACGTTTCAGGTTGGCTACTTTACGTAAGTAATTTTTTAAAAAGATTTGTCTGTTATAATCCACCAGTTAATTTTCGCGCGGTTTTATTGGCTACTTTACAACACGTGGTGGACAGTTGCGAGTAGACGTTCAGTCCTTTGCAGACTGAGTCTTTTTATAAAATAGATAATTAATACACTGCGTTTATAACTTTAAAATAAACCAACCGTTCTCGTACAAGCAACAGTTCACCTAACTGTGCTCCCTGTTCTGAACAATATTTTTGAAAGGTTGCTGGCTCTGCAGATGGATGAATTTTATGGTGGAATCTTCATAGTTATGGGACCTCCTCGCCGAGGTTGACAGAAGAGTGGAGGGCGATACGTGATAAGGGTGAGCTTGATGCGATTATCTCTATGGATCTCTCCAAAACGTTTGATGTAATTCAGTATCCACTTCTTCACTCCAAGCCGTAAAAGCTTACGGTATGAACGATGCAAGTAGCGCTTTACTGAGTTACTATCTCTTAATCAGATCCGAGAGAGTTGGGGACATACAATACATACAATACATACTTAATTGACCGCTCCCCATAGGGGCTTTTCAGGGCCAATGAAACAAAACGAAACGACGGAACGAAACAACAACAACTGTTAAGAATCCCAACTGGCCGGAGGCAAACCAGTTGGCTATTTATAAGTGCAGCTGGGAAGTTGAAGAACCAGGGACTACCAGGATCAAATTCGACAAATGGTCAGAGCGAGTCTTGAACCCGGGATCTCCGGATCTCAAGGCAAGCGCCCTAACCACTGGACCACACTGCCTCCTCCACATCTGCTCACCAGCTGGGTCGGATAGGGTCAGGCGTGGTGTCCCGCAGTGGAATGTCTTAGGACCAATGCTATTTACCATTTTTATCAACGCTCTCTTCTTCCACGTTGAGGGGACCAGGCTTAACCCTTATGCAGACGACCGTCAGCTTTTTACTCCCACGTCGATTCAATAGTTTTAGATACATGTTAATCTCATAATGTCAGAGAAACCAATCACTGGCACATAGAGAATGGGATGTAGGTGGTAGATAGCAACCATATTCAAGATTTACAAAGCGTATATTTTACCTCATTTTTACCTCCTCTGTCTGGTATTTTTTTGGTGCCTGCAACACGGAGAAACTACAAGCGCTTAATAAGAGACATATTTGCAGATTACCTGTCCTCTTACAATGGCCTTTGTAACAAGTTGTGAATTTAAAAGTTCTCGTATTAAGTGTTAATACAAAATGTGCCTTTCTGAGAATTCAAAAGTTAGTGTGCAAAGTGTTATCATTTCCTCTGTGTTTCGTGTTTGTGCATAAATTTGTCTGTTGTTTTCTTTAACCGTTGTATATTAAATTGCTCTCTCTTTGTCTGCTATCTGTCCTGCGATGATCGTCATAGTCTTCTCACTAAAGTCAAACTCAACGTCTGTATACAAGAAGCGCATTCAAAATTTCCTCATATTACTGTATAAACGTCTGTTTTTTATGATTTAGGAAAGGAAAGGAAAGGAAAGGAACTTTATTTAAGTGTCTAGTCGTTCTAGCGCTAGGACGCTAATTGGGGACACTGTAAACTGAAATTAACAATGAAAGTAAGTCAAGTTAAATGTTGGTTTTTTTTTTGAGGAAAGGGGAAACCGGAGTACCCGGAGAAAACCTCTCGGTGCAGAGTAGAGAACCAACAAACTCAGCCCACATATGACGTCTGATCCGGGAATCGAACCCGGGCCACATTGGTGGGAGGCGAGTGCTCTCACCACTGCGCCATCCCTGCACCCCGGGATTTTCCTGCTTATTGTTCAGTTCATAATCCCGGGTGTCCTGTTGTTTCAAGGTTGAATTGCTGTGGTAACCACAGCAATTTACGCTTTAACTTGCTGTAAAAAGAAGTTGAAGGGATCTTCAACATGTCAGCCTCGACGCCAATGTTACTCGATTCCCTTTTATTTTCTTCTATCTTTTAACTACATGTCTTCTCAGGAAGCCATATATGTAACGCATCTACCATGGCACGATAATGATTAACAATACCAAAGCAATGTCGTCTTAAGTTACTGCACTACCACACGTACGCAATGCGTGCCTACTTTTACTGTTTACGGTAGTATTCATACAAGTAACCCGGAATACGTGAAAGGTATCCGAGTTATAATCTGAGTAGAATTTAGTTTTCTGTGCAGCAAATGGACAATAGAATCACGAGGCGGTGATTTCATTGGCTAAAAGAAATGTACTACAACCCTTAATTAAAGCAAAACATTTGTCCTCCCTCTGTGACAAAACAACTGCAGCAACAACAACAAATAAACACAGCCGCGAAGGAGAAGATTTCCGATATCGATAACAGGCTCACGTCTTACAGAATTCAATAAAAACCCAAATTTATAACATGCAGTGGATAAACCAAATGATGGGTTCTATGCTGGGGCTTCAGTGCGACTCATTTAATTTCGTTTGCTGATTCAAATCCCATGTTCCACGAGATGGTAAAAGACGCAATACCATGCAGCTAAAACGAAGATGAAAATGCTGGATTCAGCATTCTGGAATTGTTATGAATAAGATATTTACTCTAATCTTGCCTGTTGACAACATGACGAAATCGCCAGTACGGAACTTCCAGCAGCGGTATGTTATAAATGGCCCGAGATTTCTTAGTTTCTTTCTACCTCGGCTGTTCTTTGTACGAACATCATCGTCCTCCATAGTTTCACGATCTTCATGTTAGCTACCTAGAGCTGAAGGTCACCGGCCGCATTATTCACAACACTGTTAATTTGGAACCTTTGCAGCTGGATACCGGTTTTCACTTACCCATAATAATTACAAGAATAGATTTCCACACGTTTTCTGTGTTGCTACACAAGTGTTTCACTCACCTTTGCCTCACCGGCTGCTTTCACTTGAAACAGTTTATCTGATTTCACGCTATGTACTAGATCCCGCAAAAATAGACATAGCGCCCATGTTATTTCCATTCCAACAACCTGTCCAAAACATACTACATATCTAGTTATGTCAACTGTTGAATTTGTAAACATAAATCTACTCGGGAAGGGGTGTCTCTTAGGCACTTCAGTTTGGCTTTAGAAAGAAATGCTCAGCTAATCATGCTCTTGTCAGTATCACTGATTCTATTCGTCACTCTATCGACAACAACGAGGTTGGCTGTGCTATATTTATTGATTTAAAAAAGGCCTTTGATAGAGTTAATCATTCCATTCAATTATTGACATTGCATCACTATTGAATAAGAGGTAAAGCCTATGCCGATTTATAATTTCAATCATATTTATCTAACAGAGAACAATTTATGTGTGCCAATGGTCATGACTCTGATTCCCTATCTGTCACTTGTGAGGTCCCTCAAGGATCTGTTCTTGAACCTTTGTTACTTTTGTTATATATTAACAACTTACCTAACACCTCGCAATTGCTTACTTTTCACTTGTTTGCTGATAACACGAACATATATTGCTCATGTAAGAACCTCAGAGATCTTGAACTAAACTGGGTAAATCGTGAGCTCGACAAAGTTGCTTGAGTGGATGAAATCCAATAGACTAGCACTTAGTATTCTAAAAACTAATTTTCTTCTTTTTCATTCTTAGAAAATGAAACCTTACGAGTCATTTAATTAAAAATAAACATCAAACAAGTTAACACAGTTAAATACCTTGGTGTTACCACTTAACTTAGAAGAACCAGATTGATGAGCTTTGTCTAAAACTATCAAAGACTGCGGGAATTTTTTCAAAATTGAGGTACTATGTAAATATTAACATTCTTACAATGCTTTATTATTCACTATTCTACCCTTTTCTCTCTTGGGCCGATTTGCAAGGTACGATTTTTGTCGCATGCGACAAGCCTATAGGCTCGTTTACACAGAGCGATTTTATCGCGCGACAAGAGCTGCGATAAAATCGCAGCAAAGTTGCACTAACTTTCGAGCATGTTCGAATTTGCGGTGACAAGGCTGCGATCTGTCGCGCTACAAATCGCAGTGAAATCTTTTATTTATTTATTTATTTATATTATTTATTTATTTATTATTATTATTATTACCTTACATGTTTACATGTTTAGTTTTAAAAGCACAAACACCCCTCCCCCCACCAACACACTCACACCCACACACACACCCACAAACACGGAATATGTTTACATAACAGAGAAAAAAAAATGGAGGAGGAGCTCTTGTTTTGAGAGGAGCGACCAACTATACTCTACAAGATGGGAATTACCTGTACAGTTGGAGAACAAGGTGCTGGATTCTGTATTTATTTATTTTTAAAGCAATAGCGGTTCCCATTTCTTTCGCGTTGTTGTATCTTCCTTCTCTACTTTATGAATATATTGTAGATGCCGTAAGTATTCTTCGAAAATTGGCTTACCTTCTTTAAATTTACACAGCCAGATGAAATATTTGCTTGTCAAAAAACAAAAATTAATTTGCAAACTGCATTTAGCCGAGGTATCTGGCCCCAGTCCCAAGCAAACATATTCTTTACTAACAGTTTTACAGGCCTGCATCCATGAAAAAACATGACTCCAAAAACAACGGCTTTTGCTACATTCCCAAAATAAATGCAGTTCACACGCGCTATTTGCTGTCACCGTAAAATCGCCGTTCGATCGCAGCTCTTGTCGATCTGCGTAAACGAGCCTTATGACAGGCCTACGACATGACTTACGATTGGCGTGTGCGTCAAAGAAATGTCGTAGCATTTTAAAACATGTTTTAGAACGCTGAGTGTAAATCGGCCCTTACGGTATTCATGTGTGAGGTCAAGCATATCCCACCTACTTAAAGCCTTTGACCACCTTACAAAAGCGACTACTTAGAGTTATGACATTTTCTGAACCTGCTTCGCATTCAAAACCTTTGCTTCAATTTTTCTGATATCATTCACCTTGAAATTTCTTCTTTTGTTTTTCAGTGTTTTCATAAAATAAATCCTTCTTGTTTTACTGATTATTTTAAGTCAATATCTTTCGTCCATTCATATTATACTCGTCGATCACTAAATCAAGACCTTTTTGTAAACCCAGTTCAAACTACTCAATTCAAACTACTCAAGTTCAAACTACTCAATTCGTTCCCTTCATTACACTGGTCCTAAACTCTGGAATTCATTGCCAAGTCATGTTAAGCAAATCAATCCCTTTTCTACGTTTCGTCAAAATATAAAGAACTCTATGATTGATGGTTCTTGAGTATTTTATGTTAATATGTTTGATGTAATTCTTTTGAATTTAAAGCTAGTAGTTAGTATAAGAAGCAATGCTTTTAAAATAAAATTTGTTACAGCTATTTATATTCCTTTTGCTCATATTAGAGTTAATTTGGGGAATCTACTCGATTAGTTTACCACCTATTTAGGCTGTTTAGGTGTCAAAAAACTCTACACACACAACAAATATTTAGTAACTTATTGTTCTTTGTTCTCCTTAATACTTTCCCCCCTTTTTTAGTTACAAGTAGGAGTTGTAAATTATTGTGATTCTTTTCTATTCTTCAATATGTATTTATCCACGATTTTGTTTTAACACTACTGTATAAATTATCCTAACTTTTGTTTACATAGTATTCTGTGTGAGTTAAATAAAAACTGACTTGACTTGGGAGGTAGAGTCTTCCCCTGAAGTTTTTTATTCGTTAACGTTTATTTCAGAGTTGGCAACAAGTGAATCCCCGCAAGATATTCATGGGTTCCTGATCCTTTGTCTATCGCGATTTTGGGTAATTTTCCCTCTTGAGATTTAAGTGGGAGTAACTACCAACGTCACATCTCAGCGGTGTCCACGAATAGGGGATAAATGGGTACAACTTTGCCTTTAACATGACGTCACGGCGTCACATGACGTAACATGACGTCCCATTCCAATCTTCCGGAAACTGAATTTCAATTCTTATGCAAAGCAATCTTTTGCTCTCGCTTGAAAAAAAGTAAGTCATTTTCCACGATACCTGTCCTTCTTCTATGGCGATTTTGGGTGTAGTTTTCCCTCTCAGAGATTTAGGAGATGTAGCCCTTAGGGTCCGTTTACATGGAAAGAGGATGATCCTAGGAGTAGGATCATCCGAGCGCAGTATCTTTTCAGCTTTCAGTTTGCAGGTGAAAGGTTGTATTTGGCCCCAATGCTAGGATGATCCTACCGCTAGGATAATCCTGTCTGAGAGGAAGGATGATCCTGGCGCTAGGATGATCCTACATCCATGTAAACGGCCTCAGGAGGCCAAGTTTGCCCACCCACCATCTTGAAACCGGAGATGGCCCTGGGGACCAGTTGTGAGAAACAACATGGCGGGATCTTCGCACTTATCGACTAAGAGTTCAAAAGGCCGACAATTTCGAATATGTCTGCCCAACGAAGAAGACGACGATATTGAAGATGTGCAACGTGCGGGGCCCAAAATAGACAGCCAGCGGGAAGTAGTGACTTTTCGAGTCTTTCTGCGAGCGGTGTGCAAACAGGCCAGAATGTTTTGGATGATTCTCAAGAAGATGAGCTTAATGGTAACCAGCGTTGTCCAAAAAAGAGACAAAGTGCTGCGGCGATCCTGCATGTAAACCAAATGAAAAGTTGATCCTAAGAGCCGAGTTTTGCATGTAAACCAAATGAACCTTCTACGATGATGCTAGCACTAGGGTCATCCTCTTGTGTTTCAATAACACATCTTCGTCTTAAAACGAACGCCCAAATGCAACTCCTCGCCGCAATGGCGATGGTCGAACCGTTGTCGAGGTTTCGCATCTCTTTTTCGGTTCCTGGCTGTCCTTCTTTTTTTTTGCGTCACGGGTTTCGATCTCCAGATGCAGCTCCACGTGAGGATATGATTTTCTAATATTTTAACACGTTCTTCCGCTTTAAAATATGCACTAACGATCGCCAACTTCTTGTTTTTAATATCGCACCCAATTAATCGTCAAGGAGATCACTGATGTCCGTATTATTGCTTAAAAGGTAATCCATAATTGTCCATCGTACCCTTAATCATCGGAGCCGTAACAGGTTTAGCATTGCAAACGCAGAACTGATTTGCTGCAAGAATTTCAATTGTAGCAATAATTCTTGTGGGCATAAAGGTGGACAAAAGCTGATAGTCATACTCATATGAAATTTAAGACTTAATTTTTAAGTTGCACAACACATCGAACGTTTTTCGAAAACGGCAAGATCATTGCAGCTTTAGCCTACAATTTACACTATTTACTCAAACCTAAACCTAAACCTAATCCTATTTCGGCCCTCGAAGGATTTGTCTAGAATTAGAATAAGTATGTGTAGAGACAAAAATGTTCCCTGAAGTAAAATGGAAAGGAAAGTTACTTTATGTTATTTGAGATGTTTTTGGCCCAATTAAATTTGTTTTAACAATTCCCAGTTGGACATTCAATATCGTGAAATGCTAGTTTACGTGAGAAAACTAGAACACGTAACATTAGCTATACAAAATTGCCGTGTTACGTATTATTTTTTATTCTGAAGATTTTAGCTTTATTTCACATAAGCCAGAGAGGGAAAAAGATGTTTCGTTCGAAACTGATATCACGGTTCGTGACTTCAGGGTTGATATCATTTCAATTTCACTTTCGTGACGACAACTAGCTGATATTAAGATAAAAGAACCAACAAAAAGATATTGATGATTGCATTTTTTATCAGTTCCTGTGTCCGTTAGCCCTAACTGAAGTGTTTGTTTTTCTTTTCTTGGAAACTTCTTAGACATACGAATTTATTCACAAAATATTACGCATTTTGAGTTTTATCTTGAGCGCTTGAAACTATTGACGAAATATTCCCCGCGGCAAAAAATTAATATACAAATGAACAAAAACCGTCGTTATTTATACTTCATGCACGGATTGTTCTCGAAGTTAAACGGAAACTGTTGATGCTTCAGAAAAATCCGAGACTTCGCTTTTAGTGAATATTCTCGCTTGGAAAAAACCCACAAGCTTTACATCCGGGAGAGTTTAAGTTTGACTGAAGTCTCGCTCCCGGATGAAGCCAGATGTGTGGACCCTTGGTGGGAAGCTCAATTAAAAACGTGCATTTTATAAAGAATATTGAAAATAAGCGTCGTCTCTGGTGATGTGATGAGAAATTGCGCTTGGATACAGTACCACGCGTTATTATACCAAGTCAAAACAATTTCCGCGGAGAATCTTCAGTTAGGATTTCAGTTGCAACGGATGGATCACGAACCACATGACTTGGCTGGGGGATTTGATGTACCTCCCGGCAGCGTATCGTTCAAGGAGACGAACAGAAGAAACTACTAAAGAGCTGTCATTTATTTTGAGGGGGTAAGAATTAAACAGATGCGACTTTATTCAAGTTATTATCATAAGTTCTGTTGTCACCTTAGATTTTTCGCCTCCGATCCTTGCATCGATGTCTAACTTATACTTAATATTGTAAAAGCTTTCAGCAAATCATTCAAAGAGCTAACCAGTTGATTTCTCCTTTGTAGTATTTATTCTTGCTTTACGGAAATACAATGTTTAGAATATCTTGAATATTAATATCATCAAGAGGAGAAAGTTCTAGATCTGTTTCGCGTCTGAAAAAAACCCCTGAGCCATAAAGAGAATATATTGCGGTAAATGAATAGCGTAGTGGAACGGAAAGTTTCAGACTTCCCTAAATGCATAGAACGACAGTTGGAATACTTTTTCATAAACATGAGGCACGACTCGATCGGGAGAGAGTCATTCAAAATTGACCATCATCCATCTGCAATGGTTTAATTGTGACCATTTGGAAAAGTAAAATGGGGAATTTCTTTATAGAAAACTGCGCCGTGTATGGCTTTTTCGTTTGCATTTTTGTAAGGTTTGTATTTTATCGACATGGCAACAGTTGGACAAAGAACAAAGACAAGAAATTTGCCAGCTCTATAGTGGTGATTATATAGCGCAGAAAAGCTGTGTTTGCTTTATAATCAGGTCAAACTCACATATTTATTTTTTGGTTGTCAGTTCATTGCAACCATTAACAGAGGAATACTTAATCGTCTCGCAAATGAGTTTCATAAATGGACTTGAGGTTGAGCCAGAAATAGGCTGCCAAAGAAAGCCTACACTCAACAGATCGGCCACGACTTTCATCAGTTCCTTCGTGTTAAAAGACATAACTTTGTCAAAAAGTCAAAATTAATTGCGAAATTATAAATCGTGCCATCAAAAAGCAAGAAAATGGTTGGCAAGTGCTTATTCAACTTAGCTGCGCTTTCTTCGTTTTCAGTCATTAAATTCTGTTGAAAGGGTGAATATATTAGTATTTAGAAATCTATTGTACAAATTTGCTTTTCCAATGCAGAAAACGGCCGCCTTTCTCTGATCTGACCCGGCTATATTGAAGATTATTTTTATATTTTGTCATCTCGCAAGGTTTTAATTCCGATTTTTTCTTCCAACATTGCTTCCAACTTTGCTTCTTGCCATTTCCTTAGTCACATTTATTTGGGATAAGCTACTGAGCATACTGTACGCGGTTCAAGAAAAAACAGGAACTTTAAAAAGCCCAGAGAAAGCCCTATGCTTAGAGCTAGGGCCACCACAATTTTACTAACCCCAAAATGTTTTGCCTGTTATTCAAAGCAGGAGCAAGTACGCACACTGTAAAGCAGTAATTTATCTTGGTAAGTCATAACCTTGAATTTCAAACAGGAAGCAATTCGTGGTTGGTTTATTGTCTTAATCGGTTGCGAAAAACAAAGACCTCTGTCATACAATTCTGAAGAGTTGACAGTATGAGATTTGTCGTCCGTGTTTAAAAGAAGATACAGCCGCAATTGGTCGAATGCCTGATTTGTATTTTGGAATTTTTTTGCGTTTCGAGTCATGATGTTTCAGAAATGCTTCTTACCTGTTAATCTTACCAAAACATCAGTGCTGTTTGTTTCAATATAAATTATTAACGACAAACCAACAGGTCCTTTGCTAGGATTCGTTTCTAAAATAAGATCAGAACTAACAATATAAAAAAGATCTCAGTCTTTACAATATAAGAACAGTGGTATAGTCATGTGGTTTTTTTTGTACCAGCTCTGTTTGAGATTTCTCCGATACGAGACACACTCTCCATTGAGAAAAGGTTAGGAAGGCCAGAGTCATAACAAAGATCTGCATACAAAATATTTATCATATCACGGACTGTGATTGGTAAATTCAGCGGTCGTATACTGCAGTGTGGCCCGACTTTACAAAATGCAGTGTTACCCGGCTTGCCTCGGTTGTCAAGGGATATAATAAACTCATTCCTCTTTCGATACTTAAACGGCTCCTTATTTCCTCCACTTTATTCTATGAGTGCGTGTTTTAAGATGGTGGAGTACAAACTTTAGTTAGCCAAAGGCAAAGAAACGGTTTCCCCCACATTGTGATATGCTTTGATGCTATGTTTTCATCTATTTTGACGGCATTCCTTTGATAAATCACAAGCCGAGTTGCGTGTTATGAGTTTGCTCTAATTGATTAGTCATTGTTCATGGTTTCTATGGCCGGTGCTGGATGCTTACTTGAGACCAAGGAATTCTGTCACGAGCTTTCAAACGGCAAGGCCAGTCATTGCTAATAGGTCGGCCATATGCAAATTGAGCGTATTGCACGTACATAAACATTTCTGCAGCAATTGTAAATAGGCAAGAGATCTGTAATTTTCTATTGTCCGTCGGAGGAAGAAAAATTCACATCAAAGGGCTTCTTTTATTTTATTTCCGGAAGGATCTTTGAAAAAAATGTCTTAGGACTATGTCAGGTTCTTTCAGCTCCGAAGTCGGCTCCTGACCCATCCCATTCATTAAGGAAGCACCATACGGCTGTCAAAGAAAACTTTCATTTCTTATGGGATACAGCACGGATCCACAATTTTCAACTATCAAAATGGCTTGATGACCTCATGGTGCAGTTCAATCGCATGCTTACGAGTTTTAGTCCTGATTAAGCCTGCAATTTTCAAACTACCGTACGCGAGTTTTCAATTTCTCAATTTGTTTCTACATATCTTCGTCTACATGTACATATCTCGATTCTACATATCTTCGTCTACATGTTCTAGCACGCAGCAAAGTCTCCTTGATTGGATGGCCACATATCCCATGAACCTCTTTGAGATATCATCGCCATGCCCGCCACTTCTTTCTGGACAAAACCGGGAGCTCAATGCCTTACTTCTTGCGAATAGTACGTTACATGTACCTACACTGAACGGTTGTTAGACGGGGCCTGCGGCTTATAGACTACAGAGTCGAACTATCTGGAAATGAAATAACAAAGAAAGTACTTTCTCCTCAGTTTCTCGCGGTTCGAATCCACGACCTCGCCCATAGTTCTTGTCCGATGATCAACCAATTGAGCCACCTTGGGTGCTTTTCCTTTTCTCACATGATCTTTTGCTTAGAAAATCGAAATAGTGAACGTAAGGTGACAGATTCGAATCCTGTCATTTAGGAAAACTAAGATTTTTTCTCTGAGATGATCTGGTCACGCATTTAAAAGTTTGTATTTCTGGATGTAAAAGTTTGTATGTTTGTGCTTTTTACCATCCTCACGAGGATGATGAGACATGCATGAACATTCTAGAGACGTCTGTCTGCTTACAGGACAAGAGAAAATTAAGTGGAAAGAGAGGGTAAGCCCCGATACATACCCTTTCACATACGTAATATGTCTCAAGTTATTTTTAGATCGACTCCCACGCTTTTTTGAGCCCAAGGGGATTATGCAACAGCAAATCATATGGCGGGGATGTGTTCTGCGTGGATATCCCAAGTCAGAGACACGCGTCCTTCGTGAAGTGACGAAAAGGGAAGAAGATGCGGAAAGCAAAATTGCTGTTCGTTTCGTCAACCAAACTTGGCGAGAACTCTGTTTGCAAAACAAGAATTTAAACAGAATCGCCTTTACTGACTCAAAGCAATGTTCTCGTGATTCCAGTGAACACGAAAGTTGTAGCGAAGAAGAAGAACTCAGTGTCAGTGAAGAAGAGGAAATACAAACGGAAAATGAGCCAGAGAGTGCTAGCGAAACACCAGAAAGATCCTGCTCCTGAATGATACTTCAGCAGATGAGGGGGAGGTGATGAAAAAATCGGACAGTTCAGGGAAACAAAAGCCCACGGCATTGAACCCGTGCACCTGTGCAAAACGGAAGAAAAGTCTTTCAGAGGAAGAGATGGAGGACTTATGTGGAGAGTTGGCCATGATTTGTGCATCGTTCAGTCATGTGATGCAAAGCCTCCATGAAATATCCACGCAACGCGCGAGGTAATTTTCTCCGAAGGGAATAAAACTTTCTAAAAATAACTTGAGACATATCACATATGGAAAATCTCATGTATGGGGGATGCTATTTCTTCTCACTTAATTTTCTCTTATAGCACGAATGCACACATTTCGACCGCCGGCGATATGAACTTGTCTGGATGCGATTGGAAATCAAACTGCTTAAAATTAAATTCACCTAACAATGAACTTTGTTGACTTGCTTAACGACAACAGTCTTACCCAGATGATTAACGAACCAAAGCGAGGTGTGAATCCTCAAGACTTGTTTATTACTAATAATTAACGTCTCTCGCATAATGAAATTAAAGACCATCCCAGTAGTAAGTGATCACAAAGGAATGTGTATGTATGTTGAGGCTGATATCAGTCCTATTACTTACAAACAGAAAGCTCGCAAAATACACCTGTACAAACGAGCAGATTCCACGACCATTTGACGAAATTCTGCGACTCAAGTCAAGTACCAGTAATCAAAACATTACTGCAAACCAGCTATGGGTCTCCTTCAAAACAGAGTTGAATGTTAGTATCAATAAGTACTTTCGGAGACACGTCGTTAAGAGGCGAAACGCCCCCGATATGTGGACAAGGAAATCAAACGCTTCATGAAGAATCGCGATAAATTACACACCATTAATAGTCCGTGCTATCGTGAAATCAAGCACCTCGTTGAACGGAAACTTAGAGAAGCATACTGGAAGTATGTCGAAGATGTTATTACTCCAAATGTCCCTTCTGATATTCAGCAAACGAGCAAACGGTTTTTGTCTTTGTTTAAACACTCAAGAATTGACTTCTTCAGCATTCCACCCCTGAACAATCAAGGTCGAACTGTGTTGGATCCGATAGCTAAAGCCACCCTGTTCAACAAAACCTTCTATTCTGCATTCTCTAGTACTGCTGTGATCTCTTGATCTCCCATCTTTCAACTATGTACTCTCTATCCTAAAGGCATCAATGAACTCCTCTCATTCCATAATTTATTCACAAATTTATTTCACCATATTTCCACCAATGGCAAAGCTCCTCCACACCCTCATAAAAACCAACAACACCGCTGACCTAAACAACCACGAGCTATGGGAACAAGAATGGTAAATGAGCTTCAATGCTGTTAAGTGCAAAGTTCTGCGCATGAGCCGACGAAACATTCAATTATACGTTAGAACACACTCCACGGGGTTACAATCAATTCCGTACAGAGCACAAAGTACCTTGGCGTGCAGAGGCAGACGCATGCACGAATTTTTATTTATCCCAATATCTACGAGCACTAATTATAACAATTTGACCTTCTATCATGACTGCGAGGATCATAGCTCACTTGATATCCTTGAACTATCATATAATGGAACTCTCTCCCTGCCGAAGTTTTTCTTAGTCGATAAACTCTAATCAATTTAAGTAAAGTGTATCAATTCTTCTCCATTCATTCTACAGCTGTGTCGGTTTTTTTTCCTTTTCAC
The DNA here is from genome assembly GCF_036669925.1 of Montipora capricornis. Taxonomy (NCBI): domain Eukaryota; kingdom Metazoa; phylum Cnidaria; class Anthozoa; order Scleractinia; family Acroporidae; genus Montipora; species Montipora capricornis. The sequence goes on along the minus strand of NC_090885.1, from coordinate 11,567,083 downwards.
GCTACTGAAGTTTAAACTGGCCTATCAGAATTCAGCGAGCAGGAAAGACTGTGCTATCCGACGCGCGACGTCATGTCAATTGTTTGCAAGTAAAGGGCCAGAAAACAATTTAAAACATTTCGTGCCAACCTTTGTTAACAAACTTTGGCGCCAAAACTGGGTTGCTGGCGATGCGAACGTCAGCTGTTGTGCTTAGGCTGTTATTTGTGCTTTCTCTAACTATTTTAAGACGAATTCAGTATGATATTTTCGAATCAAATATAAGAAGACGTCAAAACTGTATTGATAATGCATTTATTTGTGTTAACTTCATGAAAAAAGACTTTAATGGCGTCCTCTCGAAAGGGTTTGTCGACAACAACGTCGTTTGCTTAAAGAACGAAATGCACCGTTTCCGATGAATGAGAATAGCTCAGTTTTGACTGCCGCGCGCACTGCGGGCGCGGGTTCCGTATGCAAGGCTGACCACCCGGCAAATAATCCTCGACAAAGGAGGGGTTGCCGTAGTGGGGAAAAAATGTATGGTAGGAGTTGTAACAAAATTCCAAGGCCCAGGACAGAACTCCCTATGTTGTTTCCAATCACGGTACCTGCCTAATCAGCCATCATATTAAACACTTTAAAATGTTTTTTGAACGTTCATGTTTTCAAGTTTCCTCAACGATGATGTCATTTTGGCGCGATGCACCGGATCGCTTGGTAACCTCCCACTTACTTTCAAGGGCGCATCGCCCACCGGGAAAATTGTATTTCATCTAAATTGTGTTGTTTTTGTGGACTTCTCTGGGGAGTCTTGGTCGGAAACGGAGAGACGTTTTTCATTGTTTGGCGCTTTTTTTAGTCTAGACTTTCAAACTATAGCAATAATCACTTATACAGGAATAGGTCTGAGAAGAAAAAACTATGTAGTGCCTGGTTTGGCTCAGATTTTAAGCCACCATTTCGTGGTATACGTTGTTGTCATGGATGTGCTGAGGGGTTCAACTCCGCTCGGAGTGGAATTTTGGATTCCTCTCAAAAGACAAAGATGACGAATAGAGCCTATCCTCTTGAAATGTAAGTGATCTAGTACCTTGTCATTTCATCTCTGGTGAAAAATCGTTTTCGTGTTGACAGGTCGGTTGTCTCGATGCTTGTGCAATGCAATATGTAGATCGATAGCTGCATATTGTGGTCAAGTTATAACTTCACGTAGCGAATATTGCTGATGATTGTTTGAATACAAGGGGACCAATCTCAATTATTAAAATATTCATAGTACCCGTGTGTACTAAACTAAAGGTAAACAACGAAACGCTCAAATAATTTTGGAGAATTTTCCGATTTGGTTATCACAATGATCAACTTGAGGACTGATAATTACTTTTCATGAATTCGAAATGAATCTGTATAGATTATACAGAGTCAGCATACCTTTTAAAGTCAGCAATCTTACACGTATGCCGGCACACTAAAAATTCCTATGAAATTAGACTTACATGTACATGTACATGTACATGAAAACTTTTTTCCAGTTTTTTGGGAGTCAGATCTGTACATATACACATGTACGAGGTCTTTTTACTTCAAATTCATTATTCTGTTTGTTTTCTGTAGCTTGTTATTGCTATGCATTTTCATGCAAAGTGCAACCGGAGAAAATACATTTTTAATCAAGTATAAAATTAATAATAAATTCAAATGTAATATTCTAAAGTTGAACATTTACTTGACGTAAATTTCCTTTGTTATTGGCAAGGGTGTTTTGCAGACTGTCGGTTTTTTTGCAACATAACAAAGGTTACCAAGTGCTGACTTATGCTTTCAGTAATTGTAGTGCAAAATTTACACAAGAGAATGCTTGGAAGCACTTACCTGTAAACTGCAGTTGAAAATGGTCATCACGAACTTGCAACTTTAGTCAGTTGCAAAAGTGCTTTGTCACATAGAAACTCAACATGCATGGAGAGCCAGGAGGAACCCTGCCTGAGAGTGTTGGTCAAAAGCCCCAATTACAAGAAACTACTTCTGGCATCCAATAGACAACTGAGCCAAGAACCATTGAAGGAATGGCCTTGAAACATGGGACCATAACCAAGATAACCGGTTGCATTGGATGGTACTTGTTAGTATGCTAGATGGGTCCATATGGTAGTAAGGAAGAATTTTAAGCTATCTCACATATGAAATACATGTTGTACTTGCACACCAACATGAGTTCAATCCAAACTCATGGTGAAGCCTAATGGTGTTGTCATCTTGTCTAAGGGATTAATCAAGTGGCTGAATGCCAACCTTTGGGAGCCAATCTTACATGCTTGGATCTGAATGGCTTTAATAGGCAGGACTCTAGCGGCTTTCGCTTGTCAAACTGCTGGACTGACAAGGCATTCAGCAGGGCATTGATACTGAGTTGAAGTATGCTTTGCCTTGGGATGGCAGGTGGAGCTTAGCCGAGTCTAGTTTCATCCCAGTTTTGTCCAGCATGAAGGTGCAGCATTGATCCAAAATTGGAAAAAAGGTCCCATTGTGAAAAAATTGTCCATGCAGTGAAGCTAGAAGTCATCTGCATTATTTTAGGTGAAGGTCTATATTATTATAAATTTTTCTGCGTTCCTGTAATTGAATTAAAAATTCTGCTTATGAGCCAAGTGGTCCATTAGGGCGGAGCTTATCCCGGTTTCTGTAGCATAACGTGACTAGGAGTATTTCTAGTCCAATGATCATTTCTCCAGTTTGTTTGATGGTGTGTAAGGCTAAAATTTTGTTTCTCGAACACTTTCAACCCATCATTCCTACTGTTTACAGTTTTTTCTTTGCTGTTTCCGTTTAAACTGGAGCATGCGCAATAAGACCGGAAACCACGTTTTCTGGGAAAATGTGTGTCCTTGTGTGGGCCCATTTCCATTAGTAAGGCTAACGCTCACGTGGTTCATATGGATACAAAACTAGCACTTCTCATTACACTCTAATCAGTTAAGTCTGTTGAAATATAAATGCTACAAGGCCAACCTTTGTAAAAACGTAACCCTTCCTTGTGGCTGCTGCTGTAGGCTTTCTCTGTTCCCTGACTGTGGAAGGTGAGCATGCTTCAGGTATCTGTAGTGCAACTGGAAAGGGCTGTCAGCCTTTTAACTTAGTATGTTGCCCATCTGACAAAAGCGGTGTTGGCCCAGTGACCAACGATGTTGTCCGTTATTCCATTAGTGGTAGTGAGTACTTTCAGGGGTGGTCACCATCCCCTGTAGCTGAGGTGTTGGCTGAGGCTCACCGGCATGTGGGGCTACTGGAGGAAACTTCTAGAGGTCATTGTTGACTGGTCTGTCATGCCAGTGGCTGCAGTTTCCTTATAGAAGGCCAAGGTTTAATCTACACAACTGTAGCCAGGACTAACCCAGGTAATGACTGGCTCCTTTGAACAATTATCGCAAGTTTACATGTATAGCAAGACAAACCTGGCCACATTGTATGGTGAGAATGGCACAAAAGCCTTTGATATATGGAAAATGCCTCTAAGCAACCAGATGATATTTTCCATGGTCAATTCTTACCTGCTTTATTTTATTTATTTATTCAACCTGCAATGTATTTACACAGCATGTTGGTATAAAGATTAAGATAAAAATGAATGAAATCTTCCACAGGAATTCAGAATCTGAAGAGCAAAGTTCAAAACTGGCATGCAGATTTGAATACTCAGTTCAAATTTCAATATTATTAAACAACTGGTCATGTTTGACATAGCTTGACTGTAAAATGCAATCTATATGAACTCTCAATTTATTATGTAGACTAATTTTCAAACACAAATAAATGCTACAAAAACCACTGAAAATCCTATCTAAATTAAATTAAATGGCATTTTACAGTCAAGCTACGTCACGCGTGAACAGTTGTTTTGAAATTTGAACCGACTATTCAAATCTGCATCCAGTCTTAATCTTTGCTCTCGAGATTCTGAATTCCCGTGAAATATTTCCTTGATATATAAAAAAATTAGTTAGCCATGAACTTTCATTTTATTATAAAATAAATGGTGTTTTAAAAGTGAAAGCAACTTTAACTTATAATGACCACAACATGTTAATTCTCAGACCACCAAATGGATCATGTCATGCCTGACCAATAACATATTAATTAAAACCCCATGACACTAATCTCTTTCAATGGCAATAAATTTACCTGATTTTTTTCAAGGGAGCAAGCATAATGTACTAAATAGCATGCAACAATGATGATTCAGTACACATGTACATGCAGTTTTATCATAATCATCCAAAGATTGGCCTTTACAGCCAAGCTGTGTCACGCATGACCAGTATCCATAAGACTGAAATGAAAATTCTAATTCCTTTTCGGAGCTTCTGAGATTTGAATGGAATCTTGAAGATTTTTCTGAAAGTCACTACAAGAAAATTAATGCACAATAACTGAACAACACTTCATAAAATGCTTGAGATAGCATTGTTTAACTCAAATTTAAGTGAGTGTGTGGCTTACACAACTGCCAAATTGGTAATTTTTGGCTGGAATCAAGCCATCAAGCCACTGCACTTTTCCAACCTGTTTGAGAGTGAACAATTTGTAAAATCCATAAGCTGAGCTTGCTGTCAGTTCAACAAGGCTGTCAGAAAGGTTTATTGGTGATGGCTGTGTTTGAATTGTAATGTACACTGTAGGTGGTGAAAACTAAGGAAAATAGAAGAAAGTGACATACATTGTAAAGTAGCTGTCCAAGACAACAAAGTACAGCAGTTACATGTAATGATTTTGCTATTAGTCAGGTACATTTCTACTCAATCTGTGTATGCTTATGTGGAAAAAAACAACAAACCTTCTCAAAAACCACTTTTTTTTAAAAACCCATATGTTGTCCTTGTTACTATTTTTACTTTTTATAGTTTCTCTGTTTTTAGCTGTTAAACTAAAGTTGTGATTCCACACTTTTGACAGGATTTTCAACTTTTGTTCCCATTTTTTAACTTTCAGTCGTGGATTTGGTCAAAGTAGTGTGGATGCTCTTCGTCCACTGCCTGAGAAACCAGAGGAGTCCCTACCACTGTCATACATCGATAAAGTCCAGAATGCCCTGAATAACTTCACGCCAGACACCAGTGGCCGATCATCCCCTGCTA
>NC_090885.1:11534469-11546969 GCF_036669925.1 Montipora capricornis | reverse complement strand
AGCTGTATCAGAGGCCTTTCTTTCTTAGGTTTTTTTTTGTCTTAACAACCCAGAAGAAAAGAGATCTCTGCCCGTAACGTTTTTGAAACAGTAGAGAAATCTAGCAACGGTTTGCCGTGAAACGGCAAATGGCAAACGACAGGCTACTGCTTGCCACAAAGAGTATGAAAGTTCTCTTATTCTGACTTGGCTCTCTCTCATCACCAATACTGTAGATGAGCTTGGGAAATGGTGCCGTCGAAGGTTGGTGGGGCCCCCACGAAAATGCAAGGCGTCGCAGGGTGGTTTCCATGGGTGGGTAGCAACCCTGTGAGCGGGAACCAGCTCTGCAAGCAGCCACCAATCAGCACAGTCACACTGAAGGAACTTCAGTGGATATACTTGCCTAACCCGATACTTACTTTGGCGTGACTCCTATGAGGGGTGGGAAGGGCTGGGCACTAAGTTTCCAAAGCAGTGACCTGCAAAGATCAGCAGAGCAAGCAGCCGCAAATATGGCGACTAAGGCTCACACGCAAGCACATAACAAGGGAAGCCCCTTCGGCCTCCCCGCAGCTTATGAACATTTGTTGAGAAGACCGCTGGGTACATTGACTCCAGATTAACCTACAATCATGGACAAAAGTGTTGGGAAGGTAGCTTCATTTTACAGATAACCCCCCTCCCCCTTTTCAATGTTGGATTTTCGAGGGAAAAAAATGGCGACTTTTCTTACCTGAAGACCTCCAACATTGAATATGGGGGAGGGGGGCCACAAGAGCATGGTATTTCCCAAATACTTCTGGCAATAGTAAGAAAAATCGAATTAGGTGTGAAGTGAAGTGATGCCCGCAACCTTCCCAACAACTTTTGACCAGGATTGTAGCTTGAATTGCATTTGGCCACATTTTAAGGCCATTTATGTGGGAGTGAGGTGAAATCAAACAAAGTCCTTTGATTTTTGGTAAAACGCAAATTTAAGCCTTACGTTTGCCGTAAATTCTTTGCTAAATCTCTCGAGTGATGAGCATGTGCCGTGGTTACTTAGCGACCAAACCATTATTAATTTAGGATGTCGTGTTCTGTGTGGGCTTACTCAGTGACAGCGGAATTATTGCCGTCAGGAAATAGATGTCAGCAAGCATCAAAAACAACTACTAGCCCTTGATTCCCTTTAAGGGGCTCTCCAGGAATGAGTGAAATCGTATGGCGTTTAAGGAAGCAAGATATAGTCCATAAGTACTACTCATAAGGGTGACAGGGGTAGCATAGTTGAAACGTGTCCTCTTTCGTTTACAGTTATCCAAACAGTGTTTTGGAAAGCAGAGAAGGAACACCCTACCACCCGGTATGTTTGTCAGTAATAGTGTGCATGGAGACTAGCATCTCAAGCATATTTTAACTCGCTTCATTGTCGTTGTGGGAAGCGCGATGGCCTCGTGTTCAGTGTGCTCGACTCCGGATCTAGTGGTCCGGGTTCGGGTCCTGTGGCCCGTTTCTCGAAAGTCCCGAAAACTTTTCGGGCCCGGAAAGCCGTTTGTGAAACTGCCAACCGCTTGTTTTGGAAAGCCGATCTTTTAACATGTTTTTAAGGTAACAAAAAGAAATAGAACTGTGTAGTTTGACGACTTGAATCCTCTCCGTTCTCGAGATACAAAGGGAATTGTGACACCCGGAAATGGCCCGTAAAGTTTCGGGACTTTCGAGAAACGGGCCCCTGGCCCGGGACATTGTGTTGTGTTTCTGGGCAAGACACTTTACTCTCACGGTGCCTCTCTCCACCCAGGTGTATAAATGGTACCGGCGAATCCAATGCTGGGGGTAACCCTGCGATGGACTGGCATCCCATCCAGGAGGGAGTAGAAATACTCCTAGTCGCTTCATGCTGCAGAAACCGGAGATAAGCGCCGGCCTGATGGGTCTTCTAGGCTCGTAGCAGACTTTACCGTTACCTCATTGTCGCGTTAATTTGTGGAACTGCCCTAGACCTTATTCATAAATAGTGCATGTTTCATTATTCTTTTGCTAATGTGCAAGGTAGCCTACCAAGCCTCAATTTAGAGCAAGAATTCTTTTCAATTCACAATTTGGTATCGAGACTTGGTAGGTTAATTTGCACTTAGACACAGGAATTATAAATTGACCGCCATTTTTGAATAAGGTCTATAGCGTCGAGTCGATTGACAATAACTCAAAGTGGTGAAATTAAAAAACAAGCCAACACAAAACGTTACAGAGTGAACTCAAGCGATACAAAAAAACCAGACGCATCTGTTTTGAAGCTGGGAACTGGTGAACCATGCGTTGGTGTAGGCAATCTGCTCTTAGAGCAAAACTACTATGAAAGCGAATGGAAAAAATAAAAACTGATGTGGAAAACGACGTAAGCAAAACCTTAAATACTGGCAAAGAAAGCGGTTGTATTAAACTCACACATTTAAGGGCCCCCATTGTCTCACTCCCGGGAGGGAGGAATGGGGTTAACTAACCCACTCCTCCATAGACCATTTTGCAGATACGGCGGCCATTTTGATTTGTATTGTTTCAAATAGCTATTATGGGATGCCCAGGGGGCAAATACATATTAATTTGCCCCCTGAGCATCCCATAATGTCCTTCGAAACAATAGAAATTAAAACGGCCGCCGCTTCTGCAAAAAGGTCTATGGCTTAAAGTTGGGCCTCATTTGTAGAACTGAGGCCAGTACACTCAATTCTGAAATCACGTGTCTTTTTTGTCTTTCAGCCTCGTCCAGAGTCAAGTTTCACTGTGGCTTCAAGGTCAACGGCAAGACTTGGTGTCCTGAGCTCCGAAACGTTCATGCACAAGAGAACGGTGAAAACAAGGTAGATAGCTTTATTATACCTTGCCTGTGGGTTTGATTATTATATTTAGTTCACAGGGATCCTAAACGAACTGTTGTGTAAAATAAGTGCTTGATTTTTTTCTTCAGACTAGCAGTACAAGTCTTTTTCTCATGAGTTTATTTCTGGGAGCGAGAGTGTACGAGTTCATAGGCAGTGGTTCTTTTAAGCTTGTGCCCAAAGATCATAGAAGTCTTTAGTTGTATCAGGAATTTGCAGACCACCTCATGGGGGGTTGCTTTTAAGACATCTTATTATCATGACAAGGGTCTTCATCTCCATCCACTGCAATGGTAGCCCCAATTCGCTCTGACAATAGGCCAGTTTCGTATTCTCACAGCTGGACTGGATCTGGCATGAAATGGAGGCTAATGCGGGCAAATTAATTTGCATTTGAAAAGATGTGCCCGCATTAGCCTCCATTTCATGCTAGATCCAGTCCAGCCGTGAGAATTCGAAAATGGTCTATTTAAGGGCGAACGCTCGAAACGTCCACTCAATTGTAAGGCTTTCTTTCATTTAAGATAGCCTATTGAATTGTGGAAAGATATCTTTTAACTATAAACATACTAAGTATCAATTGCTTGTTATTGATGGCAACCTTAAACTTTGAGTGGCATCCAGGAGACAGGTCTTATCTCGGTCCACACGTGTGATAATGAACTCATGTTAAAAGCGAATCGTCTTCATCTTGTTCGTTCATTGGGAATATTTAGTTTAGGCCGCCTTCTAAAGTTGTTAACGTGCATTTTTTGCCTAGAAACCTACCAAGTCTCGCTCGCTTGACGCACTTAGAGAGCATTAAACCAAGGACTCCCAGTGCACCGGTATGTAGTAGAAGCGATTGAGCCCGTGCTTTTGATCAATTGTGGTCGTTTTGCCCACAAGTCGTTTGCTTGAAAGGCCTTTTGCCCTTATTGAAGTCAGTTGTTTTCTTTTGTCGTAGGATGATTTTATGGACGACATTGTTCAAGGAAAGAAATTGTAAGTTTCATGGTAAATAGTCAATTGGCATAACGGAAATTGAACATTCGGTAATCGTAGCCTCTGAGACTGCGACCATCAGTGGAATGACCAATATTTTTATCTCAAACGGTTTTCTCTGAATTGGCATAAAGCGCTTTTTGGAGTATGGGAAAAAAGGGAGGTCGTGCGCTCTTCACAGCAATAAAACTTTACATGTAACTTGGTGCTGTGGAGTTTCCTGGGTCATCTCGCGTAAAAGCAATTTACTTTTTCTAACACCCGGTCTTTTAAAAACCTTTTTTCCACGTAATGGACGCTTGAATTGCATCAAACAGAATTGCACCAAAAGCAACTACTCTCAAAAACGAAGACACGTAACATAAAAGGAGGTACCTTTACTGCTCCTGCGAATCATTTGCCAATCAACCGTGGATGCATACAGAATTCGCTGTCATATTTCATATGACGCGGTTTGATTTGTTTTTTTGAAAATGCTTAATCACTTTTATCGTCACGGAAAGATCCCTCACGAGTTCTGTCTCTGTTTTGCCGTGACAGGGGGCTATCAAGACTTTCATATAGTTTACCGGTCTAAAATGTCACGACTGGTGATCATCAAGTTGAATGATCACCCGTGATTGTCTAAATTCGAGCAAAAGCGTTGGCGCAGTAACTCCTTTCCGAGTGCATCTTTGTGTTGAAAATCATAAGCCGCCTTGCGTATTCGTTACTTTTGCTGAATTTAAGCCAATGTAGAAGTGCTTAGGTTTAAATTGAAAGTGTTGAAAAGTTGTACGTTATTTTTTCGTTTTTTTTTTGGTATCCTCTGTTTTTCCAGTTAATCATCTTGATAAGCATTCATCAACATCGTCTGCTTTCTCCTCTCCGTTAGATTAACATCCACTGATAAAGGCAGGCTCCAATCACCACCACATGGACTTGCGAACTCTCCTGCTCCTTACATGTGAGTACAGTGAACTGTAGAAATGGCGGCCGAAAATTCAAATAAGTTGAAATTTTTTAAAACCGTTAAGAACACCTTTACTTTAGTAACTCTGCAATCGGCATATCAGGTGTAATATCAGCTGAGAAAATGTAAAGTGAAAAGTGTAAAATTTACAGACGTTTGTATGTTTGGGGGTATGGCGTATACCCCTGGTCATACAAACGTCAGTAAATTTGTCAAATCTCAACTTATATTGTCTTAGCTGATATAGCACCTAATACGCTGAAACTTTGCAGGGTTACTAAATTAAAGGTGCTGTTTCTATTTCTGGTATCAGTTTTTCATTCAGTTGAATTTTAACTCATTTAAATCCGTTTCCGCCATTTTGGGGAAGGGTCTTTTGTCTATTTATTGATTTCCTCTTTCACTTTCTAGCTCGAATATAGTTTTCGCATGAGGTTCAAACACTGCCGTAATTCACGGGTTTTTGAAGATTTCATGTAATTATCCGCATTTCCTGATATCTCTTTATAATATCACTTGCTTGCGGACGGAAGACAAACTGCCCAAATGATATCATATCGTTATTTTTTTGTTTAATTTACGAACGAATCATTAATCGTAAAAAGTCAGACAAGGTCTGGCTTTTCATTCCATTTTTAGGCAAAAAGCGATATCAAAGAAAAAAAAGTAATAACTATTGTAGGAATATAATCCATAATATTAATATTTCTGGTAACAAGTATATGTAATAGGACTAAAGGCTTTCCAATTTGGAAATAATTGGATGAGGAAAAATTCTGAGGACTGCCAAATTGGAGGAGGCCGTCGGCCGAGTCCAATTTAGCAGTCCTCAGAATTTTTTGTATCCAATTTTTTCCAAATTAGACAAGCATGTAGTCCTGTTACCTATTAATTATATAGCATCCAAAAACAAATGAACATGGCAAATACAGCAGCATCATGTGTAAAACTTTCAAATTAGAGAAGACAGCAGTTTGATAGCAGTGATAATAGCTGCAACCTGATTGGCCAATACTCGGTTCCTTTATTTATCTTGACATTTGATTGTTTGTTTAAAGCTGAAGCAAACGTTCCAGTAAAAACTATTCAATCTTTTTTTTGAATTTGGGCAGTTGGCAAAAATTAATAAAAAATAGATCTGTTGACAATATTGGATTTTGATGCAGCTATATAATTATGGCCGCCAATGAATTGCTCTCAATTTTTCTCTCTAGGGTTAGAAATAATGTTCTTCCTCCACTGGTAAGAAAAATGATTTAAGCTGTTTTAAATTTGCTTTCAAGTCAATCGATTATTTTACTTCTGACTTAGCACCAGTTTGGTTTGTTTACAGAAAAGTGGACCGAATCGCGCATCAAGTGCGGCGACGGAAAATTCCACAAGGTGAGACGAAGTGTTTCTTTTTGTTTTTTTTTTGTAATTGAAACAAAAGGATTTAGAGCGAGTTTCACTCGAGTGTCGTGAACCAAAACCAAAGTAATTACTTTGGCCAATCAAAAAGGACGGAGACAACCCAGTAAACCAATCACAAATCGAAGTAATTACACGTAGCCGCCAAAAAGCGCGGGAAAATGTGCACGCGCGAGCCACGATTGGTTTTGGTTTCACTTCTGATTGGTTGAAAAAGTGGCGCGAGAACTTTGAACCAATCACTAAGTGAAAAAGCCATTCGCTAATTACTTTCGACACTCAATTGAAAACCGCCCTAATGACTTTTCAAATAGTCTGGCTATGACAGGTACAAAAGGATTCCAAGATATCGATCATTCTGGCCAACCAGCACCCACGCAGACAACCACATGAGCCAATCACAGCGCGGAAAACATACATGAAACCGGCGACTGGCGCTGAAAAACACGTTTTTTGTTTTGGGTTTTACTTCTGATTGGTTGAGATGTGGCGCGAGACGTTTTAGTAGTAGTATCACCCAGTAACGCAAACGAAGCAGTCGCCAAGGGAGTTACTTCCGATGACACTCGATTGAAAAGTCTAAGCATGACTTAAAGGCTAAAAAACAGGTCGGCCATGAAAAAGAGTTTTGAGTGTACAGCCTGTAATCGATGCTAAGCAGGCCACTAGTCTGTCTAAGTACTTTTAATACTATGATAATTGATGATCGATATATGATATTTTGTCGATATTAAGTTTGTGAGTTTTCAAACATAGTTTTAAGTGTCCATAATATTCGCTCAGTAAAAATGACTAGTATTTATAATGCTAAAAATTCTTTAAAAAGTAAAAAAACCGAAACTTGTTCGGCCTTATGCCATCTTCAGCAGTTGAAGATGGCTTAACGCCGAAAAAAATACTAGTCATAGTTTAAAGTATTGTCAGGAGCCCATCTGGAGCGTGCAACTTCCATACAGCGTCTGTGAAACAGCGTTTTCACAATTAGGTTTATTTTTAGACTAGCCCTTCCCGCGAATTAGGTCAAAAAACAAAGGCAGTTCCGGTTCGGAGACCCTATGAGGTCAGCTTAATTTCTTGTAATTGGTCATCGGGCTCCTGTGGGAGTTTCATTCGCGGGAAATTCAATCTAAAAATAAATCGGTCTGTGAAAACGCCGTTACACGAATACAGTAGAGTTGTAGGCTCCGGGTCATGGATTCCTGGTATTGTTAAGTCTCTGTGACAATGTATGCCTTGTTAAGATTTCAGATAATCTTAGTTATGAACATGATTAATGCAGAGGAAAGAGGTGATCCTCGCACTCATCTGGGAAATTTAAGCAATTGTCTCTTATACACAGACTTAACTGATTAGAGTGTAATGTGAAGTGCTAATTATCTAACCCATATGAACCATGTGAGCGTTAGCCCTACTGATGGAAATAGGTCCACACAAGGACAGAGAAAAACTCTCACCAGCTGGGGTCCGTTTCTCGGAAGTTCCGAAAACTTTTCGGGCCCGAAAAATCGTTTGTGAAACTGCCAACCGCTTGTTTTGGAAAGCCGATCATTTAACATGTTTTCAAGCCAACTAAAAGAAACATGTCTGTGGAGTTTGACGACTTAAATCCCCTCCGTTCTTGAGATACAAAGGGAACTGTGACACCCGGAGAACGCCCGAAAAGTTTCGGGACTTTCGAGAAACGGGCCCCAGGGTGGGAATTGAACCCACGACCCTCGGGTTAGATCACCGCTGCTCTACCGACTGAGCTACAAGGTCTTCCCTCCTAGTCTCATATAGACACCTGGCAATTTCAGGCTGCTTCAACGGGATTCGAACCCATGACCTCTGCGATGCGGAGCGGGTCAATTTGTTGGGCTCAAGTGTTCCCGTGAAAAGAATGATGAAGGAAAGAAATGTGTGTTTCTATCTTCTGTTTATAACCGCACTTCAAACAGACGTGTCTGACATCCATCACTAATGCAGTAACGAAAGGAAATCCTGAAAAATTAACAAATCGAAATTGGTTCAGCGTTGTCTGTTCTCTTATCGACAACGATATTCGTCATCACAGTGGTCAAAATGTTGTGCGCCGAGTGAGTCCATAACAAATTTTGACCACTGTAATGACGAATATCGTCGTCGATAAGAGTACAGACAACGCTGAACCACTTTCCATTTGTTTTTTACCACAATATTCAACGCCAAAGAAAGTTTTTATTTCAGAGCGCGACCAAAATCATGACACGAATAAAGAACAAGCGTTGTCTATAAGTTTCTCGCATTATGATTGGTTTATTTCCCAAAATAGGCGTTCCTGATTGGCTATTACATTGCGTGACAAGTTGACGCGAGCATGACGCGTACAGCATTGTCTAGACTCTTATCGACAACGGAAAATTAGCCAATCAGGTTGCGAGATTACAAGCAATTGTGGTAAAATTCAGTTTTGAACGACAGTAGACCCCACGACCTCGCCGTCCGTCACGGGTGCAAGTGGCGGGTGCAAGCAGGGGCGACGACGACGGCCCGGAGAACGCTACAAAAGAATGCGTTTAATTAGTAAAAGCAATAGTTCTGCATGCCCGGCACGTGCGTTTTCGATTTTGATACATTTCTTTGCAGTTCTCGTCTTGACAGCGACGTGAAATGAGCAAATTTGAGGTCATGTGGAGGATACGGGCACCTGACGATGACTTTTCAATTTTTTCCGTAAATATCCACACAGTTCACACCAATTTCATTCCTGGAATGTTGGTACACACTTTTCATGCCCAACGACTTCGAGTAATTGCAAAATTATTACAGTAACGGGAAATAATATTTTTTAGACAACGTTCTCGTAGCCGTCGTTGTTGTCGTCCTTGCTTAACCGTGCCTAAGGCGAGAGCTACTGTAATTTGAATTGACCAATCAGAATTCAGTGAGCTGGAAAAAAACTGTGCTATCCGGCGTCACGTCAATTGTTTGCAATTAAAGGGACAGAAACCCATTTTATAAGAATTTGTAGGAACTGTTTTTGTAAAGTGGTAAAGTGGTGCATTTATATAGCGCCTTTATCACAAACGTCTCAAAGGCGCTTTACAATGATGAATTTACCCCCAGCGGACTGGAAGCATTTACAGGCGCAAATGGCAGCCGCTTCTAAGCAGTCCATGCATGCTGGTACTCATTTTACCGACCCCGGAAGGATGGAAAGCTGAGTGAACTTTAGCGGGAAAGAAGGTCGCCAAATATTCCACTCTCGGCAGAACCGGGATTGGAACCCGGGACCTTAGGGTTGGAAGGCAGAGATCTTACCACTGCGAAATAATCAAGCTTTGGTGCCAAATCTGGGTTGCCAGCGAGCGAGCGGCGGCGATTCGAACGTCAGCTGTTGTGTTTTGGCTGTTATTTGTGCTTTTTTCTAACTATTTTAAGACGAAGTCAGTCTGGTAGTTTCGAATCAAGTGTAAGAAGACGTTAAAACTGTATTGTGTATTTATTTGTGTTCACTTCGAGAAAAAAGACTTTGTTGGTGTCCTTTCGACAGGGTAGATCGACCACAACGTCGTTTACCTAAAGAAATGCACCGTTTCCGGCGAAAGGGCTCATGATTGACAGGATTGCATAGTTTTGCCTGCCTCGCGCACTGCGCGAGCGAGTTCCGTATGTACGGAAGGTCCCTAAGGTTGAAATCCCGTTCAGGCTTGCCTTCCGTTAGTGCTTAAGTAACGGTTATAACATTGATGATCTGAACTCTAAACATGCGTCTTTCACATGTATTGGTTGCTTTCATACAAGAAGACGAACAAATCTTTTAAAAGGTACAAATCCCCCTACAGTTCGATTGACCGACTGATGTGAAGTCAAGACAACCAATTCCGCTAGTGTTGTCCGACCTAAAAAAAAAACGGACAATGGACCGACAAACTGCATACGTTTGAGCGCATGAGGACTTTTACTAGGTATGGCTTGGTTACCGAACCTTTCGTGCCAACCTTTTTTCCTCCCACCATATTGAAAACTTCCCGTAGACCATCGATAGTTTGATGTTTCGTTTCCTCGATGTGCTTATTTGTCGATTTGTTCGTCTGACATGAATTTTAGGTCGGACTTATGTCGACTTGTTCGTCTAGACGGGCAAATCGTCTTCCTAGACGGAAAATTTTCAGACGACCAGGTTGTCTAAAAAGTTGTTCGTCCCGTTTTTAATTCAGACGATTGGTCCATCCAGACTATTTGTTTGTCTTGACCAGCCATTGTCTTTTCATAATACTTGGCTTCTTGGTAGAGCACTCTTTACTAAAAGGATTCCAGGATTAAAGCAGGATTGATGATGCTTATTGCCACTTAGAGTATTTTCTTTTCAGTGATTTGCCCAATGATTCCTAAATTTTCGTGGTATCTGGAAATTTTTTTAACAATAACGTTTGTCGTTGCAGACAATCACATCGAGAAAATGCGAAAGAATCTTCAAGACCCAGTACTACGTATACTCTCAAGGTGAGTGGAATTACAACGCTTGCAAAGCGAGGAATTCTGATCACAACTTGACTACCGAGGCTGGAAAGGTGTTCTCATTACAGGAACTCAAAAGTAATCATTTTTGAAATTTGTACTCGGTTTTGATACCGAATCAGCTTGCTTTGAGGAGCAGGACTGGGCCAGTGGTGAGAGCACTCGCCTTCCACCATTGTGGCTCGTGATCAATTCCCGAGTTCGACGCCATATGTAGGTTGAGCTTGTTGGTTCTCTACTCTGCTTCGAGAGGTTTTTCCCCGGGTATTCCGGTTTTCCTTTCTCCTCAAAAACCAACATTTGATTTGTTCTGATTTCAGTTGATTTGTAGTCTCTTTAATTAGTAGAGCACTCGTGCTCGGCTAAATAACCTTGAGACTCATATAAAGTGATTATTGTTATTATTGTTGTTGTTGTTATTATTATTATTAGTATTATTATTATTTCAACTGACGTCAATGGTGGCCACGTTGGTGTACTGAACAATAGCAAAAAAGTCTTTTAGGAATTTGGCTCTATTATTAAGCAAAACGCAAGCGCCATTTTGATTTGGTTTTGGACACTGACAGAGCCGTCTAATCACCCGAGTGCAAACCAAGAATACGGAACACGAAATCGTTGCTTCGGCTCGATGACCTTATCTGAATTTACATATGACGTCATTGCGGAATGTCTAAACAAAGAAGCTCTTGGCGTACTTTGTAGCCCAAACTTATCTTCTGAAAATTTAGTCAAAATCAGCTTACAACTTACCCTTATGAGATTAAAACAATTTCATTCCCCCCTTTTGCAGGATGAAGTTCGTATTCGGCGCATGTCAACTGGCGTTGCAAGTGTTTATTCTAGGGGTCAGTCGAGACATGCGCACAGCCCCCTGTCCGGTATCCATGGAGTCAGCATGCCAATAGTTAATCACCCAGCAAGTGAAGCTAATATGGCGGCGACATCGAACAATAATCAATATGATGGCCGAGGTATCTCGCCTGTAAGCGTGGAGGAGTACGAGGGCTTTAAAAGTTAGTATTTCCTTGCGTTTGATTTCGCATAATGGTTTGTAGCTTTCTGCCAAATTTTCTCAACAAGTTAAATTAGGCGATCATTTTGCGTCTTTTAACTTAGTGGTTTTTCGTATTTTACCAATATTATTTCAATGCATGGAAGGACAAACTTCACACAGGAATGTCTATTGGACACTGTTCCTTTGATTTCTTATTTGATTATGTGATCTAATCACCATTTAAATATTGGCAAAAAGATGTATTTCTAAATGCGAACAGTTGTAGTTTTTGTGGTTTTCAGCGTTGACCGGCATGGATGACCCATCCAATTTCAGTGGGTGGCCCGGTATCGCTGTGTTTTACAAAACTGTAAGGGAATCTTTCTTGACGTCGTTATTTATATTTTGTTTCATTAGCAAACGAGTTCTCTCACAGAAAGCATCATGCTATTTAACAATTATTCTATGAGCGCCCGTTGGATATGAGATGGTAAATAGCCAACGAGGCGCTACGCGCCTCGTTGGCTATAACCAGTCTCATATCAAACAAGCGCGAATGGAATAATTGTTTTATTAAATTCCTTAAACTGCAAAAATTTGGAAGTACGAAATACGAGCGAGAAAATCCTAGCGAAATCGAAAAAACTTAATGAAGATGCGATGATGTGTAATACCTTGAGGTCAGACAGACGTAGGCTCATCACAAAAACATTTCTTGCCTTTTCGCGTACTTCGGACCGTACGTCGGAATAGACCATTTTCGAATTCTCACGGCTGGACTGGATCTAGCATGAAATGGAGGCTAATGCGAGCAAATCTTTTCAAATGCAAATTA
>NC_090885.1:11526969-11531969 GCF_036669925.1 Montipora capricornis | reverse complement strand
CAAGTTTCTTTGTTTTTGTTCAATGTTTTGGCCCTGACCATGCACAGACTACAACCCTTTGCTAAAAGACAGCCAATCAAAAGTTTTGATTAATTTACTCAAAACTCAGTTGTAAACGGAGGACAAAAGATTGCGCATCGTCAAGTTCAAGTTAACATGAAGGGCGACACTACTGTTCTTGCTTTTGAAGTTTCATAAGCAGTCCATCTTTCTAAGTTTAAAACTTTCTGTTAATTCTTTTTTTTTCGTTTCAGGTCCAGCACCTTCGAGTCATCATGTCCAAAGGCGGGGCAAATTAGTCCCAGTACAGTCCCTTAGATAGCGTTTGTACCAATTAAAACTGGGCATCAAGGATGCAATTCTACAATAAGTATTGACAGTATTTAATAATTTCTACATTTCATACGAAGATGTAAAAATCCTTGAACGTAATATATTTTGTACAGATATAATTATTGTTAATTAATCTATAGTTAACTCTTTAATTAATTAATTAGAGAGGCCGTTCTTGGGGTTAAAGTGGCTATGTTTTTTATTGGCCGACAAGTGGCTGATATTCAACTTTTGTACAATCGGCAAAAATCTTCCAGCTTTGGGCCGGTCCAGTCCAGTGGTGAAAATTTTAATTCTTAGCCGGGCAACTGAGGAGGATTAGGAAACCAGCAATCACTTACGTGAGTCAACTGAAACTAACCCGAATGGCTGTCACTCATGCGCGGAAAACGTTTTTTGCAAGTAGTGAGCGCCTCTGAGTGAATCTCAGTTTAAGAACTAACTTCATCATGAAGTGTACTTTTGTACGACATTTACGCACTCTTCTGTTTTCACAAAACCCATTCGTTTTGTGTGAACAAAATTCGTGCATTTTTGAAGAAAAATGACCAATTTTGCAGAACGTCCGAAAATAAACCTAATTAGACGCTCGATTATTTCAGTAAGCGTCATGAAGTGTCCCTTCCTCTTTTCCACAACTTCAACATCACTCGCGTTTGGGAACACAGACAATTGACGTCCAAAGTTTCCCTCAAGTAAAGATAAACAGCAGCATTTACTCTCACCGAAAAGGTAACTCTTACCCTTACACTTAACCTTAGAGCAACTTTCATATGACCTTGAAAAATAAACTTAAAAACAGAACGTATGAAAAAATGCAAAACATTTAATTGGCTTATCGAACAAAAACAAACGAGCGCGAGTTTTCATTGGCTTAGTGAACGCGGATGCAAACAACGTCATCTCTCCATGGAATTTTCTGGAAAGCGATCGGCATTTCGCTGTGACGTCATTTGAATTGCAGTAATGTGATTGGGTAGTTGAACTGCCCATATTCGGAGTTTCCTTGGCCGGAATAAGGAGAAGCTTTGTTTTAATCTTGCCAAACTTTGGTCCGTGAAACAAATTGCGAACACTTTTTCAAGGTCATACGAAAGTCGATCTATCACTTACTAGAAATAAGTAGCAAATGCTCAGACTTATAGGGGCACTTGTTGGCTGTCAAAATTGAGCGCATGTCTGATTACGTGTATTTTGTGGACCTAAGTTTGAAATCAATACAAACTGAATTGTGGGGAACAAGTGACTGATCATGTAACTACAATGATATAGACCATCACGAAAAAGTGGAATGATAAACTCCGAAAGGCACGGAACCGTCAAAATATCTCCAAACATTTTTCTCGCAGTGCTGATAAAGGTTAGGTCTAGGGAGATAAGGGAGAGGAAGTCGTTACGCTCTCACAAATCTGCCTTTCGAATTATAGATCGTCATTACAATAAACCGGCGACCATATTGGTGTGCTAAAGCAATTGCTTATTTCCGAATTGCAATTTGCCGCAGTTTCAGGGAGAGTCTTGGTACAAAACCATTCAAATGACTAGGTATTTTAATGCAAATCGCACTCATTTTAATTTCGATAGTTTTGCAACAAGACTCGCTTCGAAAAAGAGGCAAACAGCAACTCGGAAATGGGCTACTCTTGGGTGATAGGAAACTTTCGATATTTGAAAAATTCAGTTTGGTAACTAAGCCCAGAGGACACAAACAACGTGAATGAGGAAAAATGCTAGCAAAGTATTCTCCTTGTTAGTGCGCTATCAGCCTCGCTTTCAGGTAGAATTTAATTATGTCAGAAGCCTATTGAATCCCGTTCTGATAGAAATACAGCTATTCTTATTTGCTTATTTGAACGTTGCACTATCGTTTTAATAAGTCAATATGGCCGCTGGTCTCGTGAGTGACTTGTTTCCATATGCCAGAGTGCCGTTGGACGGTGGTCGCCTAGGAAATAGCCCATTTCCGAGTTGTCTCATGCCTCAGTTTCAAAGCGAGTCCTGGTGCACAACCATTCAAATGGAAATGAGTTGCGTATTCTTATGCAAATCAAACTCAAATCAAATCAAAGACTCGCTTCGAAACCGAGACAAACAGCAACTCGGAAATGACCTAAAATCTTTGCTTCAGTTACCCTCAAGATTCCCTTCCAATTTCTCGACAAAATTTCTCTTCACAGACGCTGATCGTGTCTTTGGGTTGCACTTTGTGACAGAAAGCTAAAGGCGTTAGTTTTTTAAGAAACTGTTTCTTCGTTCGATTTTTAAACACGGAAATATGGTATTGTCAACTGAGTGGATAAAATTATAATTTTCCACCAATACTACGTAATTTCCTTTTTAACAAAAACTCGTCTTAAAATATATTTCCAGATGGGCCGGAAACAGGGTCCGAGCAATTGTATTTATTAGGTGATGTATTTATCGCACCCACCAATTGTGGTCGCTACAAAATTTTGATGATAAACCAACGATTCAACTTTCTTAGACAAACCATAGTTAATAGAGAGGAATGGTTTGGAAGCTCAGGAAACATCAAAGAAGCAAACAAATATACCAAGATTAAGGTTGGAAAGTCCACGACCGTGTACAACCTTTTGTTTTGCGCTCATACATTATGCATGAATTACGTAATCAACACGTTTCTATTGGTTAGTTCCTCAGTACGGAGTAAACAACTATTGTGTTTTGTGCACGGTCAAGGCCAAAAAAGAGAACAAAAACCTACAACAAAGAAATTTGTCGGGTTTCATAACCATTCCCTCTATTAACTATGGACAAACCTTGTCAGATGCGGCCTGTGTATGACAGGAGGACGCGAGTGCGAGGCAAACGCTCGAGGTTCATGTTTCCTCTGCTTGCACGCGCGCCTAAAACATTGCCGTCAAGCTGTGTAAAATTTAAAAAAGAACCTGTGGCAAGGAAATTTAGTGAAGAAATATTTAGTATTTATGAAGATACGTCACCAGTTACTTTTATTTTATTGTTAGTGCTTTTGAAGTTTATTGGAAATCGCAAAAGTTAGAAATTGATTCTGATTGAACTTTGGTTTGTGTCTTCCTGCCGGTTATCCGTCTTTTTGTGATATTTTTGTATTCATAATCTAAATACAAAGTAATCCTAGGTTTATATATGAATATATCATTGTCGGCTTGTCCCTTTGAAGGTTAATACTGCACAGTACCTGTGATATCGTGCAATTACTACGTTGATACAAAAAGAAGTCTTAAAGGAAAGTTCAGGTTGTGTTCTGTTCTGTTGTGGTAAAAAAAAGCGACGAGCTTTAAGGTGATGTTACCTGAGTCGTTTTTTAACGCCCATTTTTAATCCATGTCACACGAGACAACTTTTAACGCAACTTTGTTTCGGAAACGGTATGTTACAAGAGACGATTGTTAACGCATTATATGAGCCCAGACTCCTGCCCGACAAATTGCGGGCGACAAATATAACAGACACTGTTGACGTGCCTGTCGACGCGACTTGTTTCGGTTCTCTGTGGTGAAATCTGTGAGAATGGGCGTAAAAAGTCAACAGCGGTGGTGTTACATGCACCAACCCCCACAAAAAATCGCCCTGTGCGCCATGTTACACGAGACAACGTTTCACGCTACAATGTTGCCTTAAAAATCGGCGTTAAAAATCGACTCACCTTGAACAGCATATCAAAACACTGATAAAACGTCACGTGTACGAGCTTTATATCCTGATAAAACACTCCTCGTTAGTACTATTTTTTAAAGAAAACTAGCTTGTTCTTCTTCCTGAGTCCAGAGGGTACACGGTTTTTGTGGAATGTGTTTGAAGCCGTTCAAATAACTCGCAACATCATGAAGGCTCTCTCCTTCACAAAGGCTCACGGAGGTGAATCCGCTGAGCGAGGTACACGCGGGCGAAAAAACGTGAGGTAACGAGAGAGGAACCGAGAGAGCCGCCCAATCGATCTCGTTTCTTGCGCCTGCACTCACCTTGCACGGCGGACACACCCTAACTCCTTACCGATCAAAGCCAATCACCTTACCGATAACCGAACCTCTGCGGAGGAGAGAGACAAAAAGGTGTGTAGTGCACACCGAGACGACATGTAGCAGGGAAGCCTCACGTCCCTGCTGCATGTCGCCTCAGTGTGCACTACACACCTTTTTGTCGCTGCAACATGCCCCTGCAACATGCCCTCTCTTGTCTGCCAAGCTTTATGTGAAACGGCAAATGGCAAACTACATTCCGCTGCTTGTCATTAAAACGGCGTGAAATGCTCTTAAACTGACTCGTCTTGCTCCTTAATTTGAGAAATTGCTAGATATTCGCAGATACAGCAGTTTTCAAATGGCTGTCGAAAGTAATTACGCGATTGCAATTGCAACGCTTAGTGACTGGTTTAAAAGTTTTGTGCCTGTTTGTCAACAAATGAAAAGAAAAACCAAAACCAATCGCAACTTGCAAGCGCGATTTTTCCCGCGCTTTGAGCAAGTTACAAGGAATTGCTACGAATTTGGATTGGTTCATTGTGCTGTTTGCTCCTGTTGTGATTGGTCGAAGTGGTGTTTGTTTTACGACACTCAATTGAAAATGAAAATTTAAAGAAAAGTTTGCCTGCGAAAATAAAACATGGATAGATTCCTCAAACCTGAAAACCTGAGTGCTATATTGTCTGTTCGGGTCTGTCATTT
>NC_090885.1:11514469-11516969 GCF_036669925.1 Montipora capricornis | reverse complement strand
AAGCGGGGCACTAATCAACTGAGCCACGCCTGCTCCTCAAAGTGCAGCAGTTTATCCAGAGGAGTAGCATTTGGGGGACACGTCAATTGTATGCAAAGAGTGTTTTTACTCACTTGATCAGTAATATTGTTTTTCCACCGAAACAAACAGCAAAATGTTTGCATGACAATAGAGCTCAATTCCCGGAGGATTGGTTGGATACACCGACATGGTCGCCGTTCCATTGTTTAGGAACACCAACATGGCCATCGTGACGTCACGTGAAAACACTCCAATCAAAGACGAAAAACCTTAAATGACGTAGAATGACCACAACCAGGTTTTCTGAGCCCGCGAGACTAAGCACCCCCAGCAAACCAGTTGTTTTAAGGAAAACCGCTGGTCAGCAACCTGGTTCTGGTCATTGCTGTCTACGGTCTTCCTGCAAAGACACGAGTGATGTTGAAGCTGATCCGGGAAAAGAGCGCAAGAGGACACCTTGTGACGCTTATTAAAATCCTCGTGCACCTCTTGCATTTCCGGGACACATCACATTTATTTGGCATAAATGTGTGGCTGTTTAAAATAATTTTAACACAAATCTTACCTCAACAACCTCAAAAACTCCCGCCTATAGTTCCGATTAAGTACCGCATAAACAACAGGATTACAGCAGCTGTTTGCAAACATCATCCATATGGTGAAAAAGTGCAGCTGCACATACCAATCAGGAACATTTCGGGAACCGATAAAGTTCAAGCATAGAGTCGAGATGTGATATGGAAGCCAACAAACTGTGAACAGTACTACAACCACCACCAACATCCGAATGACACTCTTTTTAGCTCGGTTTGCCCCTGGTAAAGAAAAAAAAAAAGGCAAGTTTTTGTTATCTCATATTCATACTCATTCTTTAATTTTATTATTGTCATAAATTAAAAAATTAACAAACTGTAGATACTTAATTGACCACCACCATCACAACACCACCATCATCATATCTTTATTTACCCTCGGATTTTAGACTAGCTTGGTGTAGCTATAGCCTATAGCCTATAGCCTGTAGCTCGGTGATACTAGCGGCTAGTATAACCGAGAGTTTACCTTCCCAAGCATGACATACTACAGAGAACAGGTGACAACGCTGGAATTCCATGCACTACGTAGTCTTTACGAATAGTAGTCTGATGCTCAACCAAACCAGGTTCCCTTTGGTAAGTTCTCTTGGGAACCTTTTTGGGCACATAACATAAGCATGTCATTTAATCATTGCACGAGCGTTCGAATAATCAAGACCCGTTTCTGAAACCATGAATGGACTAAACCAATGCTCACATTCGTTGAAAAAAATCAGTGAAACTCACGGAGGACGTAACGCAAAGAAAACAAAAGAACAAAAACACCAACGCGGGGAATCTGGAAGGAGAGCTTTAATTGGCCAGACGTAGCAAATTTCCTCATGCTTATGCTGCGTTTCGTTTTCACACGACGCAAGCGAACGCAAGCATCATCGCAAGCTCAATTGCAAGGAAAAGGAGAAATTTTGATCCTTGTGCTTGCACTTGTGCATGCGTCAACCCTGTTTTCTAACCCGTTTTCAAATAAGCGCTCTTATGCTTGCGTGTTTGCGTCGCTAGTGATAACCAGGCATAAACCTCCCTGTTAAATGTCACGGCAGTGCAAGTCATTTTAAGTAGTTTTATCAATTAGTCGCTCCTACTTAGCCTGCGAATACAGCCGCCTCCGGTGAGCGGCTGTAGTCGCAGGCTACTCCTACTCGGTGTGCGACTTAACGTTAACTCATAAATTTCTTTTAAACAACACAAATCGAAGCTTCGTTTAAAAAAAGCCTGTCGAGCATACATAATTTAAGTTACAAACAACAGCGATGAGCTTTGAAAAACTAATATCCCGGGCGGGGAGGGGGGGGGGGGGGTTACTTTAGGAATTTCTGGATGGGGATGTGCCGCTGGGACCCTGGAACCCTCAGCCTATACCAGAGCTAGTTTCAGCTAGATTTTGCTACCCTATACTAGAGTAAACTCCCCGAATCACTCCTATCCTAGAGTAGCTGTTTTCCAGAAACTGAGGTCACTAGCACAATCTAAAGCAAAGCCATAACAAAACCTTTACGACAATCACTTCTCAAAAAAAAGATTTATTTATACTTGTCCAGCAATGCCAAGCACGTACGTACGCATTATCAAGACAATAAATTGTTTAATTTTAACCAGTATTAATACCACCGATTTCCGTCTGAATCCCGATTTTTGACAGTTAATAGTATCCAGTAGCGTTTATGATAGTCATCTATCAACGCTGTTGAGGCTGAGTCGGGAAAATTTAAACTTGCCGATTTCATTTTTTTATATTTTTGAATAGCAATTCATGGTTTCCTTAGTCTAGATAAAATCTTCAACCAACCGGTCAGTTTCGTGAAAAATGATACTCTATTCTAGACCCAAACGCTCTGATTTACATACCCTATGCTAGAGTAAACTGCTTGAAAACCATCCCCCCC
>NC_090885.1:11499469-11506969 GCF_036669925.1 Montipora capricornis | reverse complement strand
CTCTGATTTGACAGAGCAGCAGGGACAACTAATCACTTCACATATTCGTGATTTTAAAAAGACTAATGAGATCTGTTCAAAAATACATACGGTGGGTTTGATTGACCGTATTCCGGAATAGGAATACATGGCATAGACTGAGTTCGAATTCCTTCGTTCTTACGGACACTCACGTTAGAATTGTCAAACATCTGCTAAAATGCTATTTTAAACGTATGTGTATTATCAGAAACCCATAAGGGATGAAACGTGTAACGCACGTTCACAGCTTCCGAATATTCAGTGCGAACAGATTGGTTGAATGTTTCAGTGAAAAGTACCATATTTGGAAACCCCTCGCTCTAGTTGTTCCAAATATGGTACTTAGCAAATTGAATATTCAGAAGCTTATTTCCCAGCACACAAGGGGCCGTTACACGTTTCAACCCTTATGGGTTTCTGGTATTATCCATGTTGCTTCAAAATGCCACAGACATGATACCGTTTTAAATCATCTCTCCACGTATTCATGATTCGGAATAGGGTCAATCGAACGGACTCTTAAATTTATGAAAGCTTACGCTGGTTTGCTTAAATTTCTCAGAAAAAATGAGACAGGTAACACATGGTTGATTTTACATTTCGGAGATTACAAATGCAGGGTTATCATTCTGAAACACAGAAAAACGACCTTCGATACGTCAACTAACACAAAACTCTTCATAGTGTTCTCGAGGACTGAATTGGAAAAAGAATTTTCCTGTTGTCTTCACCAACGAAAATCTCAAGAGCCCGAAGAATAACGCTTAAATTTTCTCGGCTCTTATTATTGGTAAATAACATCTAGTCTCAGAAATAATGCCTGCTTAGTAGCTTACCCATTGAGACATAAGATTTTTAGTTGTTTGTGAAGAAAATTGGACCGTAATGCAAATGTGGCTACTCCTATCTTTACGAACGAAGTTTGTCGGAAAATAGTAATCTAGCAGTTATCTCGATCATTCACAACATGCATTAAGATTTCAGGCAAACAATTTTGAGGTTTGGCTTTGGGTAAAATCGTGAACCTTTGACACTTTGAAGCTATAATCTGTATGGCGTGAGCTTCCACTTTGATTGATTATCCGGCGTAGTTCATGAAAGATAGCACTAATTTTTCGCGTGGGTGTTTAGAAAGAAATGTAGTCTCCTGACGGAAATCCGTAAAGTACAAATTAATCTGCTTCTGAAATTTAAGAACACAAAAACGGCGTAAGCTGTTTTCTCGTTCCATGTTCGGGTAATCATATCTTATCATGCAATCGCAAAAATAATCAAACTTGAATATGAGGTTTATTTGGATTCCCTTTTAGCGTAATGTTTTAAAATCTCAGCGTGTGCTATAAGTCAGTAAGTCACTCAATCACTTTTGCAAAACTTTACACTGACATGTTCGGGTAGGCTTGTAGAGATTTCAACTACAGTATTTTCTCATTTTGTTTGGCCAAAAAACGAAACGAATGCAGTTTTTTCTGTGGGTGATACTCCGAAATTCAAATCATTCGTTACTGTACTTTATAAAAAGAAACCGCGCCTAGAATCCAAGTTTATTTTAAACCTTTGTCGATAAAAATAACATAAATTAATGACTTGTCAGCTAAACTGCCTGAAGTTAAATAATAAAACTTAATATCAAATAAATTATGAAGTATTATGACTTCAAATCACTCTGCATGTCCAGGGCATTTCCTTTGTTTAAAGGCCTATTTACCCGATCAAAAATTAAATTACCCCAGAGCATATTTCAATGGAATAACGATAAATCTCAGCATCAATAACAATTTAAGCGTAATTCCTGTGCATTCATTAAAAGAAGAAGATTCTGGATGGTCATAAATAGATTTAGCAAAATATTCATCTCCTCAAAAGCATTTTTAGAGCCTTTTTTGTCCGGAAATGAATACGATCAAGTTCCGTCGTGGTTTAACATATCATCTCTTTTACATGTTCCGTAAAACGACATTAAAAAATATTAAGGAATGCGTTTGTCGAGATATAGTTTCTTTTTCGTCTTTTTATCGATGTTTGTGCCTGAGGTGAGAAGACAGATATATTCACCTGTCAAGTAGTGAAAAATGGTGGATATTTTGGATTTACAATGAATTACAACGAATTTGATTTTTCTTCGCAAAATGACGCTTTCGTTTCTATAATTAAAAAAAAACCTTCGAAAATCTTTTAACACAATATCTTGAATCCCTTTTAAATAAAGATATTTACTCGGTTGGAGTTTTAACCCTTTATTCACTTGTACAATTTATCTTTGGTTGCCAGCAGCACGAGTTCCGATGCAAACAGCAGGCTATTCGCGTAATGCAAATTACAATGCCTTTGATATGAAATCAGATATCGAGCGATCTTACAATGCATAATCGTGTTTTTTGCTATCTGTGTGACTCAAAAGTGAGATGGAGAGCGTATTCTCATAAATTAATTAAAAAACCGAAGAAAAATCCAGGACTACAGTAGAATCTTTTATCCACAATAAGCTCCAAGGCGATAGAAGTTTCTATGCGACATAAAGAGACGACTTAAGTAAAATCCCTGCTGGCAAATAAGACCTTGTTTCCTTCTTTTCGGAAAATTTATCACAACTGTACAACGCACGACAATGGGCCAACATCACTAATGGGCTAAAAACTAATTGAATTATAAATAAGACTGCATAGTGGGGAATGAGTTACCACTGATTTTAACCTAGACACTGGAGAGGAAATATGAAAGAGCCGGCCCGCTCATATTAATTTCGCACTTGGCAATTTAAAAAGTATTTAGAAAAAAGGCCTAGCAGAGTTTAATAACTCTAGGGATAATATTCTTAGAGGCGTAAAATTCGATTCATGTAGCGATTAATGTCAAAAATCGTTTACGAATGTTTTCCATGCATTCGAATAACATTAACATTTAAAAGAGATGGTTTTCGATTTTATTTGCGGATCATTTTCAAAATGCAGGTAAAGAATGAAATTACATTGTTCATATCGAAACATAGAGCGTTTCTCCGATTGCAACTCTGAGAAAATGGAATAAAATTTGGAAAATCAATAAGCGCACTGCATTAGCGATTTCGCCTTTTTTATATTCAAGGGGACTATCAGTAAAAGCACATTTAGCTCCCTAAAGGAAAGAAAGTTTTCCGGCTTGACGGTCTTCTGAATTTGAAAGGCCTCTTAAACCAGTACTGAAAAATTGCTTTAAATATTCATGTCAATTCTTAAAAGATGTTATCGCCAAGGGCTATTATAATAAAGTGTATTTTTGTAAACGTGTTGATGAATTGAAAAAAAACTAAATAAAGCAAAATGGAAGTTCATCCTTTTTGATCAAATCCGGTTGCTTGTTATCACAACGAATTTCGAAAATTAATTATCACTACTGGTTTGGCTTTGTTTTTGTTCAGCAAAAAGCAAGGTTTCGAAGATTCCTTGTACACAAACCACGTAGTCTTTTTATCAATATGTTCTCCTAGTCACCGCAAATTGCCTTGTTTACAATCGTGGTTTGAGAGTCCTTAACGATTTTCACTTCAGAGCCCTTTCAGCCTCATTAAAGATTCAATAAACAATGGAAGGAATTGCGACGCAAAAGAAGTGCATTGTTTAAACAGCAATCGCGTTTAAAAATTTAAAACATTCCTAAGAATTAATGATCTTTTTTGCGTAATGCAGGTCGGTGCTTGTAAGGAAGGTTTTTTTTTCTGGTGCGAAAGGTGACACGAATGCAAGAGTCAAAATCACAGGCTTGCATGAATATTCGCCAAAGCCCTGGCTTGCGCCATTTTCAATTCTACCACTATGCACAGTTCGAGCGGACGATTTTCAAGATTTAGCGAAGGTTTCCCCGCAGTTGCCGTTGCGAAGTATTTTTTTTTAAGAAAAGACTGCTTTCTTGTCACACAGTTGCTCTTGATTGTACGGTATCATGGCTCGAGGTATTTTTTTCGGATGAGTACTTCGCTGGAAAATTTGTCAAAAATTAGCATGTGTTAGCCAAGAATGTTATTACAAAAAGTGACATATTAGTAATAGAAGCAAAAATCTCCATTTTTTTTTTTACACACATCATACTATTTTTTCTCTTGGCAGTGCAAACATGTCCGAAGCGGCGAAAATTACCCGCATGACAAAACCAGCGATTTTTTACTCTAAGAGCAGGCATACAATAAGCTGATTAAAAGGAACCTACTCAAACTTTTTCAATTTAATGTTTAAGGGCACCTTTGTCCACTTTTTCTTGGTGAATGGCGAGATGTATTTTAAAATTCTGCGACATCGCCATTTTTACTGAAAGGTTCCGCAAAAACTGTTACACTTGTTTTCGTAGATCTCAAAAATGTCAGTTTGCTTTTAGTGATTCAAAAGCTAAAAAGAGCCAACATTATTAATGCAAATGTGGCTTTAGAGTATTTGTTTATAAATTAGAAACTTCAAACAGACTTTTTGAATTGGCCTCAGTTTTTACAGGCATGGAATTAGTTGTGCGTTTTTGAAACAGGCGCTTTTGTGTGCGTCTTGATGTTTTGCCGCACAGAAGCAGTGTTAAATTCTCAAAAAAGAGTCAATTGCAACGGTTGCGTTTAAAACAACTTTTAGCGACCGATAATAGTATAATGTAAATATTTTAAAATTTTACAGGTTTCGTCATCAGTGACTGCAGTCACAAGGTACATGGTTTCTCGAAACAAATTGCAAAGTTCGCGTTCTTCTCAATTGTGTTTGCGTACTAGCGAAATTCGCTTCCGCTGAATCAGTCGGAAAGTGAAATTTCGTTTGCATAAAGTAACCGAGACAAAAATAAAACTAAAAAAAATATGGAAAGTAGAACACATCGTAGATCCTTACCTGTCTGAACATCCGATTCTGAAGTTTTAAGATTGTGACAAATGAGGAAATACAACACAGAGATGACGATCAAGGGAATTACATAAAGCGAGACAAACACCATGGCCGTGAAGATTTTTTGATCTTGCGGACTGGGCCATTCTTCCTCACAAATTCTATCTTCAGGATTATACTTTTGGTAGACGATTAGAGGGATAGGATAGATAAAAGCTACGGTCCAAATCGCTGCGATAATCAGAAGAGCATGTCGTGTGCGAATTCTGGGAAGAAGAGGATGTACTATGGCTCGATAACGATCGGCCGCTATGGCAATTAGTGTTCCAACGGAGGAAAAAAGAGTTACACCAAGAATAAAAGGAATGACTCTGCAAAGAAATTCGCCGAAGGGCCAGTAATCCAGCGTGGGATATGCTACAGTAACTGGCACGTTTATCATGGTGACAGTCAGATCTGCGACGCCCAAGTTTGCAATGAAAAGATTTGTGACACTTCGCATTCGCGGATTGCGATACGCCAATATGACAAGAGCGTTCCCTATGGTCCCCACGATGCATATGATGCTGTAAAACACAAGTCTCATCCACTTTAGGACCAAAGGATCGGCTAGCATCTCATCATGGCGCGACGTTGGAGGGACAGCGGAGGTCACATTACTGAGATTTATACGCGGCGGTAAATCCATACTACGTTTACGGAATCTGTGATGGCGAGCCAAGTCTACCAGTGTTCTCGTCTGTTGTTGATATACTCTTCTTCTCAGTCTTAATGCGGTTGAGTTTCGGTGAATTATAATGCACACAGAAATGTACACAGTGGCACTTGTTACTGAAAGCGCAATATTGTTAAAAAAAATCCGTCGGCCCGTTTGGAAAAGACCAACTGATTCCTTGGTCAGTTTACTGGGAGGCAAGGCTGTCAAACTGTTAACTTTAATTCCCAAGGCTCTTGTCAGAAAAAGTGAACTTGTCAAACTGTGTTGCTGGTTTATAAGAGCTTGCGATGACCAGGAAGTTGCGTCCGACGCTCAACTTTGATGGCCTTACATGTCTGTGCTTGAATCGCATTTAATTTAACGGAGATCTGCCCGCTGACTTGAAACGTCCTCTTTTATAGCGGTTACATTCATTTGACGTCAAAGCGAATCCCCAGCCCGCGATTGGTCTGCTGAAGAAGAAAGCCCCAACGAAAAACGGAGGAAAGCCAATTTTACTTGCCTTTAAAGGTAATTTCTTTGGGATGAATGACTTTCTGTTACGAATTTTCAATGGAATATTGATTTAATGCAGATGCTGTGCCGCCACGTCCATCAACGTCGTCAAACATTATCTACCGGATAACCTCTGCGATTCCACTCATCAAATAAAAGTTGACGGTTTTGTTTTCAATTAAATCGCCTGCCAATAAATTCTTCTCGGCTATCTGCAAGTAATTTACCTCGGAGTCCTTGGGAATTAGCGACGTTAGTCTGCCTTCACAGCGTTTAGCGAATCAATAATTTCTAAAGAAATCAGTCACATTGTATGTTGACATTACACTTTCGCTCGGCGTGGCAATTCAGTACGTGAACGCGAATTTCAGTGACTTCCGATGTCTTTAGTGATTGCTTTTTCCGCCTCCTACACGTTTAATGAACAACGAGACACAAAGATCATTTTAAGTAGGTGGCTCCACAAGAGAATAGAAACGAATATTCCTTTATGCGGCTTGTAACAAGAAAAAAAAAAAGACCCTAGAAATGAGCGTTTAAATTTGACCGACCATTAGCACCTGCTCGAAATAACTTGTTACCGGTCCGTCATGCACATCTCCTGTGGCGATTTTACAATTTATAGAGTTGTAATCAATCTTGTTTTGTTCATCGATATTCCCTTACAAAAATGAGCTTGCAAGTCTTGGTGTGTATCGAAAGATTGTTGTTGGATTTTCTATGTTTGAGCATATGCTTTCAAAGTTTACAGTTCTTTCAAGGCTGTAACGTTTTCCTAATGATCGAAGGTGACTCTTTCGTCTGTACTCGACGAGTTGTGTGAAATTCTCAGATAAAATAGTTTTCTAGTAGCTTTCTTCAGAGAAAAAAAGTCGCACTACTTCAAGCTAAGACTTGCGCTGAGTTCATCTATGTTTCAATCCCGGCGGAAAAGTATGTATTGTAAACATCGTACCGTAGATAAGGATTTGTAGCAGCTGTCTGTTGCATTTTGTTTAGGTAGTATTCAAATTTGCTGTATTTTAACTCTCCTCTTGTTAGCTTTACGGTTTTTTTTATCGCTCTTCTAAAGATTTCCTTCGCATTGTGGCTTCAAATCGTCAAAGGTTGTGTTTGATCTAAAAGCATTTCCCTACCTATATACGTTGCCGTGGTTACTCTCATATATTGCTTATTTCCTACTATGTTAGACATTTTTGCAGTGATCGGTGTCGTTTCTCAATTCAGTTTTCTTCATGTGTGGTTCGTGTCACACCTTCCATGGTTATAATGCAGAAATGTTCTCGTCCGGAAGTTTTAACGGATGGCATTCTTTATTGGCAATGCATATAATGAGTTTTCAAAAAGTAACACCGTCTACAAAATATATTGAACAGAGATAAATGAAACAGAAAATCTTGGTGATATTTGCAATTTATGCCGAATCTTAATTGA
>NC_090885.1:11461969-11491969 GCF_036669925.1 Montipora capricornis | reverse complement strand
CCGGTTAGTTTTTTTCATATTATTGTTTGTCAGCTGACTAAACGCTAAGGTTTTTTCGTTATCTCTTTACTATTTAGATTTATGCGGGGCGGCAAGGTGAATTCGCTTTTAATTTCGATTTTATTGTAATAAACATAACATCACACCGAGGTTTGAGGGGACATTAATGATTTCCGTGACTTGAAATGCATTGTTCCTCTCAGCATTAGGGACCTTATGATGTACGACGGCGACTTCAACGAAAACGTCAAATCGAAATATCACTTTACTTTATCATAATTCTTTTGCGGTTCAGTTCTATCTCGTTCACGTTTTACAATTTGGGCGAAGTATCCTAAAAATAAATTGGTACGAGCAGTTACAAAGTGAGAATAGAGAATGAAAGATTCTCTGTTGCATGCTCACGTTGTCGTCAAAACCTCAAATTTGGTGATTTCGATCACGTCGTCCTAAAATCTGTGCTGCACATGTAGCACGATTATTTATGCTCTTTTAACTAATGATATCATTGTTTTAAGGCGTTGTTGTTGTTGCCGTCACCGTCGTAAAATCTTAAGCTCCCTATTTAGGGAACGACAACGGCGACGGCAACGCGAACGTCATCTCAAAATACAAATTCGCGTTATTTTAATCGCTTCGCTAGTATTTCTACCTTTTTAATATGACAAGGATGTGGTAGTTCCTCAAAAATGACACTCATCGGAACGGCGCTTAATTTAGGGAAGAAAATGAAACTTTATCCTCATGCGCTGACGTAATCTCGTACCCAGATCTCACTCTGTCACTGGAAATGTGAGATCTGGTAAAGTTCGACAGTACACCATTTTTCATTGGCTACTAAAAAAAGGTTGCGGAAATGCAATCTACGCTCCAATTGGCTTATTTCGCGGGGCACTTAGTGAAGGTTTGGTTTTCGCAAGTTCATGTGCTGTTTTGAATAAATGCCAGTTGTGCGGAGGAAAGTTTTGTTTTTTCCGCCTCCGGAAAAGCTTTACAGTTGAGGAAAGTCATTTTAGAAATTTGCGACGTTTGTGTAAATGGTACCGACGAAAGCCCCACGTACCCTGCCACTCGAATAAAGTTCTGCGTAGCTTGCTACGAAGTACGCAGAAACTAATAAATTCAAGTTAAAGTAAGTAATTTATTCAAAACAGTATTTCTCGTTCTCAAAGCGTGACTCGCGAATTAAGTAGTGATCAATTGTGAATTTTACGGTTAGATTAACTACATTTTTCACGAGATCGTGTCAAGAAAATAGCGCTCGTCGCAATGATTAGGTCTAAGCACTCTTTAACATTTTCGCTTTCAATTTACGGTTTGGTTAACTACACTTTTCTCGAGATTGTGTGAAGAAAATAGCACTCGTTTACTGATTAAGCCTAAGCGTTCGTTTCAGTGATTCTGCAGTTGTTCCGACAATTAAACAATCTCGACCGTTCAAAAACAATCGCCTGTAGCCCTTCTTTTTGTTTCGGCTTAAGTTTAAGGTTTCCTTGTCCTCTACCCAAAAGAATCTCTTCAAGAATACTCTCGAAATCCATGTTTATTCCGCAAAATCACACAAAATCACAACAGAGAGTACGAACATGCGCAGTGATAGAAAAGCCCGTATTTCGGGCCTCGCTGGCACTGAGCATGCTCGAAATCGAACTTTACCAGATCTTCCTTCCGTATGATCGTGGGAGATCTGGGTACGAGATTAGCGCTGACGTTCTTCATAAACCTCAAATTTGGCTATTTCACGTTGTTGTTTTGCTGACGACGGCAAAGAAATGGACAAAAATGAAAAACGCACGTGCTGGGCATGCAAAGCTATTGTTTTTTCCCACTAAATATGCAAATTTGTGATGATCTTGTTGCCTACTAATGTTAGTGCGCATACCTTCTGTGCATCTCAAGATACTGAGGTTTCCTATTGGTGGTGCTTAGCAATACAGGGATATTTTTCCACAGTTTAAAACTATGCGGAGAAAGCAGAATTCAGCAAGTACTCTTAGTATCCAAAAAGAAAATTGGGGTTAACCAGCAGTTTTCAGAGATAATTAAGCTTCAATTTGGAAAAGAACGCCATACATTGCTTTGTATTTTAAAGTGCCACTACAATCAAAAGTGTGTTAACTAAACACTAAGTGACCCAAGTTTTAGGTTCATATTTAAAAAAGACACCTGTTTATTTTAACTGGAATTTTGTTATTTATTGACCATTTATTGGTCCGCCATTACTAACTTCAAAATCTTGAGAGACCTGGGTCGGGGAGAAAATGACGTCATAGACTTACTGGTTTAAGAATGCAATGCGTGTGTAGGCGGTTGAATTAATATGCAGCAAGGGAGTTTAGGGCTTTCAGATTTTTAAACTTGTGTTTTGCATACATAAGTTGCGTTTACACGCTGAAATTTTAAGCTAGTTAGTAAATGACGTCACTTTTCCCTAGATCCAACCCTCTGAGCTCCAATCGGTCAGTTTTGAAAGAGAGTAATGGCGGACCGTGAAATCCAAAGGTTACACTCAAATAAACAGCTTTTGGATAAAAATAAAAGCTCAAAATCCTGCCAGACAGGTGTTAAGCGAACACGCTATCAAAATCTGAAGAAACAAAAAAAATGATTTTTTGATCATAGTAGCACTTTAAGGCTTTTTACAAATATTGTTGATTAATTGTGACAATTTTAAGCAGCATGAAAAATGCTTTGTTACCCCCAGTTTTGTTACCCCCAGTTTTCTGGCGTGAGTTCCATACCAGGATGATGACTTGATTTCGTATCGTGTTTAAACGAAAAACAGAAAGCCCTAAGCCTATGTATAAAACAGTTAATAATCTTGTCCCGGAATACCTTCAATGACTTTCCAGTCAACGCTTTGCTGAATATAACTTGAGAAACTTAAAAGGTAAACTTACTCTGCTCAAGCCAAATACTAATTCTATTTCGATACCAGTCTCACTCACTAGTGAGTCACGTGAGATATGTACCTACGTGTAACCCAAGCATTCAGTTGCGCCCGTAATCTAAGAGCGTTCAGTACTGTGTTTGAAGATGGCGACCAAAGAAAAAGAAAAACACACTTTATCACCCGAAGAGGAGGATGAACTGATTGGTGATGAGTCAAAGGAGCAGCAGACAAGTCCCACGGCAACAACGACGGACCCGATGGTTCAGGTTATGCAGAATTTGAACAGTTCTCTCGAAGCGATGGCCGGCTCTATGCAGGTGATGCAACGATCCCTCAAGCGACTTCACTCAAACGTATATACCCAATGGAAAACGACAAGTCAAAGTTACCTGGAATAGACGGGTTGACGTACAACTTTTAATAGTGAGAGGACCATTCCTCTCATCCAAAGAAGAAAAGAGCAACCACTTCGAAGGATATTAGCTCCTCAGAAGAAGATGATGACTCGGACAAAGACCTCGAGGAGCTTTATGGCGACGATTCAAAACAACACAATGCTCGACACGAGCAAACAGACGACAATGACCCATTGTTGTCGGAGATTGCTGAGGAACTGCAGAGCTCGGAGGATACGGGGCCTGCTATTGATAAAAAAACTCGCAGAAATCAAAAACAAACAATGGTCTGCTAAATCGCCAGACTCAAAATTGAAAGATAAGTATTGGAAATATCTACGTCCCTCGAAGTGTGAGACTCTCATAACACCACGGGTAAATACCGAAATATGTGATAACTTGAGCCACTCAGCGAAACAGCACGACTTCAGGTCGAGCTCAACTCAGAAAACACTGGCTACGGTTAGAGCACTACTGTGCAAATCGACCGAATTGATAATGAATGTGAAGCATACATAACAGTCGAATTTCGACCCTGACCTAAAAACGTTGATAAAGATGAATACCGACGCGGTTGCCCTTCTAGGTCATGCTGACAGTGAAATGTCACACCGCCGAAGGGAGTCCATAAAACCCCACTTAAACAAAGAATATGCAGGGTTATGTGCCTCACATGTACCTGTGTCGACCTCCAAGCCCGGCTCAATAGCATCCGAGCTTCGAACAGGATAGGCGGCGCAGTAGAAAACGCCAAAATTACAAGAATAATTACCGGGGAAATTTCCCGCGGAAATCAGACAGGCGTGGAAGGCAGCCTTTTTTAGCGAAGAGCCGTCAGTGGAAGCCCAATCAGAGGTCATACTCCCGACAAGACCAAGGGAAGAAGCAGCCCTGAATGTTGAAAGGCTATCCACTGACATATTTAACAGTTTACAGATAAACAACCTTATCCTTTGTGAGCGATTACTCAAAAATTATTCAGAAACCAAGGTGGAAAGTTTTGAAGGTGGCCAACTGGCACATTATTTTTGTGAATGGAATAAGATCACTTCTGACACAGAAGTCCTTAATTGTGTGAAAGGGCAGTACATAGAGTTCTGTACTTCACCAATAACAGATTGAATTCCCAAAGATAAAAAATGTAACATCAGTGACTCACTGATTATAGATGCAGAAATTCAAAAACTGCTTGATAAGGGGGTTATTGTCCCTTGCAGACATGAAATAGGAGTATACCTCTCACCCATTTTTGTTACTGAGAAAAAAGACGGATCCTTCAAAATGATCCTAAATTTAAAGAGTCTTAACCAGCATGTTGAATATCAGCATTTTAAAATGGACTCAGTCTGTACAGCCATTAGATTAATGACTACCAACTGCTACATGGCCTCCATTGACCTTAAGGACGCTTATTTCTCAGTTCCTAGTGAAAAATCGCATCAAAAATTCCTCAAATTTGAGTGGAATAATGTGTTGTATAAATTTACATGTTTCCCCAATGGGCTGGCGTGCTGCCCTCGTAAATTTACAAAAATAATGAGGCCAGTTTTCTCCACCCTTCGACAACTTAGCCACTTATTTACAAATTATATTGATGGCTCATGCCTATTTGGCCAAGACTGGGATGATTGTGCACAGAATGTTATTGATACAGTCAAAATTTTAGACACTTTAGGTTTTGTAGTACACCCACATAAATCTGTGTTTTTCCCCACCCAAAAATTGGTGTATTTAGGATTTGTCTTTGACTCGGTGTCCATGTGTGTGAGGCTCACACCAGAAAAAGCTGCCAAGCTTAAAAAAGCAGTTACAGACTTGCTACAAAGCAAGAAACCAACTATAAGGAAAGTGGCTCAGTGCCTTGGATACATAGTATCAAGTTTGCCAGGGTCAGCTTATGGTCCCCTACATTACCGATCACTGGAGTATGATAAGACTACAGCTTTAAAATTTAGCAAAGGAGATTTTGATGCAACCATGGAAATATCGGCCCAAAGTAGTGACGAACTTGTATGGTGGGCTGACTCAATTGAGACGGCTTACAACCCAATAAGCAAGGGTGGTGTTGACATTACAATTACTTCGGATGCATCAAAAATGGGATGGGGCGCAGCAACAAATGATTTGTCAACAGGTGGCCTCTGGACAGCGGAGGAGGCCAGGGAACACATTAATTACTTAGAGATGCTGGCAGTTTTATTTGCTCTTAAAGCTTTTAGCACTTTGACTAGTAATAAGCATGTCAAAGTTATGGTGGATAATACCACCACAGAAGCTACGCTGAATAATATGGGTACATGTCACTCCCCCAAACTTAATACTCTCACCAAGGTCATATGGGAATGGTGTATTAGTCACAACATGTGGCTTACAATGGCCCGCATACCAGGCCAGCAGAACATTGAGGCAGACAGAGAGTCACAGACATTTAGGAGGTGTACAGAATGGTGTCTAAACAAAGAGTTTTTTAAACGTGCCTGCAAACAACTCAATGTTACCCCAAATATAGACCTTTTTGCATCTAGAATAAATTTCCAGCCCACACCTTATGTTGCATACCGGGCAGACCCGGAAGCATTTGCCATCAATGCATTCCATATGTCATGGAAACCATATTTATTCTATGCTTTCCCACCGTTTAGCTTAATAACGAGAGTACTTCAGAAGTTCTAAGAGGAAAGGGCAACAGGTCTTCTTCTAGTGCCCAAATGGCCGACCCAACCTTGATGGCCAAAAATGGTTAAGATGCTAATCCAGCCACCAGTTCAGTTTCCCAAGGACAGAATGACATTATTTCTACCCAGCGAGCCAAAGGAGCACCATCCGCTACACAAGAAGCTCACATTGATTCTATGTCACTTGTAGGGGATACCTCAAAGACAAAGGCCTTTCAACAACAGCTACCACAGTCATCGAGAAGGCATGGCGATCAGGTACTAGAAAGCAGTATCCTACTTACCTTCAAAAGTGGAAGCGCCACTGCACTGCAAGGGGCATTGATCCCTTTCATCCCTCTGTAGAGGCAGGCATTAATTTTCTGGTGGTACTATTTGATTCTAATATAGAATATAGTGCCATCAATACAGCAAGGAGTGCACTGTCTTCAATTGTTATGTTACCAGATGGCAGCCAATTTGAAACACATCCCTTAGTATGTCGGTTTGTTAAAGGGGTATTTGAACTGAAACCTTCCTTACCAAAATACAAGAGCATTTGGGATGTAAGGATAGTTCTGAAACATTTATCAGAATATCTGACGCCGCAGAAGCTAACGCTGAAGAAACTGACTCTCACAACTACTACGCTTTTAGCTTTGTTATCAGGACAGAGATGCCAAACTTTACAGAGGCTATCCGTTAACAACATGGTTCTAGAAAAGGACACTTGTAAATTCACAATAGTTGAACTTTTGAAGACCTCAAAGCCTGGAAGACATATGTCAGAATTGGTGGTTAAAGCCTATACACCAGATAACCGTTTGTGTCCTATTGCATGCCTATCTGAATACTTTAAACGGACTAGCACCATTAGAAAGGAGTGTGACCAGCTTCGTTTGAGTTTCCAAAAACCTCACAAACCTGTTTCAACTGATACTATCTTTAGATGGTTAAAGGAGGTACTGGCAATGTCAGGAATAGACACTTCTGTCTACAAAGGACATCGCACAAGGGCAGCATCCACCTCTGCAGCTGAGAAGAATAAAGTACCTTTGTCTACTATCATGGAGAATGCGGGATGGTCTAATGCAGAAACATTTAGGAAGTTTTATAGTAGACCATTTACTCCACCTAAGGAGAAGTATGGACAACTTCTGTTGGAGAATCTACAAATGTAGACCTTGTTGTTCAGGATTGTTATATTCTATGAATATAACAGTCACGAACTAGGGAGTCATGTTCCCACCTCTGTTTACCTGGTTTTTTTTTGGTCTGTAGCTTATACATCTATCCTTATGGTTTTTATGCAATCACTCGCCTTTAAAGACTGAATGCTTGGCTTACACGTATATATCTCACGTGACTCCCTAGTTCGTGACTGTTATCTTCATAGAATTACAGTCAAACTTCAACTTACAGGTAAGTCTTGTTTAACTTCATTAGTTAACTTTATTTGAAACGAGGTTTCTGTTACAATTTGTAATAAATTATCACTGCATGGGAGCCCTCACTCCCAAACGCCCCGGGCAGAAGTAAATTATGGGAAGAGGCGAGCCCGTAGGCGGAAGGAGTGGGAGCCATGGCAACACGCTGGCGTTCGCTGCGGGGAGAGGGGAGAGTCGAACGCCCAACGTCCGTTGACGCTCCGGGACGAAAGTCGGTCCGGTATCATAAAAACGTTGCAGGTAAAATCCTTTCTCAGGTTGAATCCGTTTTTACCTAGGTTAAATTGGTGATCAAGGGACTGAAAACACCTATACTTTCCCTCAAGATGTCTTACGCATCTAAATACAACTTTCATTGTTTCGTCACGGTATTATCTTATGGATTTCTGTATTCGTACACTTATCCATTCAATCTCCACGTTACAACATAGTAAGGGAACAAATAACTGTACTATGCACTTACTTGTACTCGAACTCCGACTCTCCAGATCTATAGTCCTGTGTCTTCACCACTACGCTAAAATGATTTCTATCCATGTATAATAACGAAATCTAATACCAATCTGACCCTAATTTTTCTCTTTGCTTAATTTAGGCTCCAAAAAAGTATCTTCAATTCAAGACATCTGAATGCATATTCAACCTGGATAAAATAAAGATCACCAATTTAATCTAAGTAAAGACAGATTCAACCTGAGAACGGATTTTACCTGCAGTATAGAGCTGTTTCGAGAAAGGTTGTCAAAAAGAATCGTAAGAGCGTTCGCGACAATGCCGAAAGGTATTAAGATGCTACGACCGTCCAGTGAAGACCTTGGTGAGCTATTTGGATGAAAGATTTCTTAGGATATGGCGTTGATGAAGTGGCAGAACACGCAGGCTTATGTTGAAGCTCTCTCCCGCCATCAAGCTACCAAAACACATCCACAATCGAGAGGGTTCATTAGCAAAAACGATGGCTCTGCACTTTGGTAAATTTCTCCGACCTTCTCTGCAAAACATGACATAAAATAAGTAAGGTTACAGTCGTCAGAATCATGCTTTCTCTGTGAATCTTAACCCTTTGTTACTAATTCATGGCCTGGATCATTTAACTGAATTTTGAAACTCACTAGTATCTCAATGTCAGTAACACTGTTACATAGCATGAGCATGTATTTCTAGGTGACGTTTTCGATAGCATTGCCGTCATGTTTTCGTTGACTCCAACTGACAGTTTACCGTAATGCCTTTCGGCATTGTCGCGTACGCTTTTACGCTTCTTTTGGACAACCTTTCTCGAAACAGCTGTAAACACCACCTGTGCCGTAAGGCTGTGCAAACCAAATTTAAAAAAAGGTTTTGACGACAGCGTGAACATGTAACAATGATCGAAGCGTTCATCATTTTATGTTTGCTTTAAACTTTCGCACAATTCCAGTTATAGGATAGTTCCCCAGGATCATACAACGTAATCAAGACGATAGAAGTGCGAATGACTTAAACAGATGGTATCTTTTTAGGTCCATGTACTACAGCTTTTGAAAGCGTACCCTATGAGCCTTATTCACGTGGCGTACATATTGGCCAAAGACAATAGATTGTGTACCCCGAGCCTCGAGTTGAGCCCCGAAAAAAAATCTAGAAAAAAAATTCATCTTCTATATCAGTACCCTACGTCCCACGGAATCAATAAATGCTTCTCATTCCAGCGTCTTGGCCAATAACTACAACGTGATACAGTACACAACGCTACAGACGACGAACGGTTTGTCGTCTGTAGCGTTGTGTACTGGAATATACGATTCAACCTTCTTCCTAGGGTTTCTCTTCCCGTCCTGTGGATCAAGAGATTGACTTGGTCACGTGTCTGCCAAGCAAACTGCTGGAGGGAGGGGTAGACAAGTGAGAATTTGTCTCTACTTTGCCGATGGCAGGTACTACAGTAGTGCACCTGCGCATGTTTCTTTCAACGAAATGTTAATTTGTTATCAAGACTCCTGTACAAATCCTTCTAATTTTTTATCCTCGGAGTCTGAGCTGCCTGTGAGAAAAAGGAGTAAAAACAAACAGATGTTTTCTCGCATTTTAGGCCAAAACAAAC
The DNA here is from genome assembly GCF_036669925.1 of Montipora capricornis. Classification (NCBI taxonomy): domain Eukaryota; kingdom Metazoa; phylum Cnidaria; class Anthozoa; order Scleractinia; family Acroporidae; genus Montipora; species Montipora capricornis. Next base: position 11,482,496 of record NC_090885.1, on the reverse strand, counting down.
AAACAAACAAACAAAATCAACTGTTTCTTTAAGTCCAAAAGAGTACAGATGATTCAGTGCTGTTTAATTCCAGTTGAAAATAAAAATTTTAGCTTCATTCCTGAACAAAGCAAAAAAACCATCAAAGCATTTTAATAAAAATACGCATCCGTAAAAATAACAAACGGTTTAGTGTCCAGGAAAGGAATTTGTGGAGTAACTTCTTCCACCAAGTTTTAGCTATTACTGGTATACTGTTATGTTGTTCTGGCTCCTTTTCTCTCTTCTTTCGTTTCTGTTCTAGTCATAGGTCGTCCAGGAATTTTGCAACCTTTCAGATCTTTCAAAGATAAACCCATGCGAAAAAATCCAATACAGAGAAAAAAGCAGCTCTGGACAAATTAAAATTAAACACTTAGCTTTAAGTTTACATCCCTTCGATCCTTGACTTGAACAACTGTGTAGCCACCAATGCACCAGTGTGGACCACAGCTATATCATGATATGTCAAACTGGATTGAGACCGGCGTTGACTGTTAAGAGTTTTAGTTTACGCACTATAGCCGTGTAGCCGCGTCGAGCCACAGAAAGTGCGCGAAAAATGAAGCCTCCTTTATGTTTAGGTGAAGTAACCCGGCTTGAGCCTGACCTCGATGGGCTCTAAACTTGAGCCAGTAATATGGTCAAATCATACTGGTCAGCGAATACCTTGTTTTGACAGGTGTCAATTGTCCATAAATGGAGGTCCAATTTCAAACATGTATGCTGTAAACTAGTGTGATACTGGTCACGTTGGCATACATGGAGGTGTGGAAGTAAGGAAGTACGGGCGATGACGTCTTAGCTAAAAACAAAATTTCTCGCATCGATGGGTTTCCATATTTTCTTAATAGTGGTGTTCCGCGCGCGTGCCTTCGGCGCCCGGAGCTCCGCTATTAAAAGCAAGGCAACACTGCGCCGTTTGAATCGATGGGAGCGGCAGTAGTTAGCTTGATAATTCTGCGTGACCATTTCTGATGAAGTGGCTCGGATCAGTTTTGCTAGTTGCGTAGTATTATTCCGAGCCCCGTAGGGGCGAGAAAAAAACGAGCAATGAGCCTTGCATTTGACTTTCGAGCAATTTTGTTGTATTATTGTACCGTTTCCCCTCATGGGTCGTAATTTACTCCTACGCATGCAACAAATATTGTAAATGTTATGTTTAATAATCACGTCTAGGATGTCTAAGTCTAGATCGCCTTGACCAGAACGTAACCCAACGTAAAAGCGACCCGTCGGTTGACTTGGAAGTTTGCAGAAATTCGGTTGAGAAACGTCGTAAAAGTAAAACACCGCTAGCCTACTCTATGTAGCAAGAGTGTATCTTGTCTGTCGATATAAGGGTTTGAACATGTCGACTATCCTCCCGTACGCACGCCCTGAATTGCTGAAGGTATTGACAGAGGCGTATTGGGCAGAAAAGAGAAATTGCTCTATTTAAAACTAAACGTTTTTCACAACGAGTTCTTAGAAAGGAGTCTTGAGAAAAAAAACCCTGCCACTGAAGTGGTCTGAAAGAGAAAAAGTAATACATGCTAAAAAAACTAAACTTAATTCTTTTCTTTAAAAATAGAGGAACCGTAGCCAGGGTAAAACATATTAAAAATTGTAAAAACGTTCACTGGCTATATATAGTTAAAACTTTCGAGCTTTCGGCTGTCAGGCTGTACCCTTCAATGGCCTTTGTATGAATGGAAAAATTGTAACTACAATATATACAAAAATAGGTGAGACTATAAAAAGAATATGTTAAAACGGGAAAAAAATATGTATAAAAGTGTCAAAAAAACTAATTGCTCTTTTTTAAAAGAATAGAGTATTTATTAGGGAGCGGCCTTGAATTGTTATCTGCATGATCTATCAAAGCGGTGTGCCATGATTCTAGTGTCTTGCGGGTACGTACGAGAAGGACCCTTGTCAATCACTTGGGAATTTTCAAAGTCAATAGAGTGATTTGAAGACCTAGCGTGTTAAGCGATGTTGGAGCCTCTTGCGTAAGACTTCACATTCCTCATATGTTCTTTTTTTCTAGTTTCAAAGGATCTGCCAGTCTTGCGTACATAGCCCCACGGGCAGTCGGCACAAGATATTTTGTAAACCACGTTTGGTTGAAGATCGATCGGAGGTCGGGACTTAGGAGCGAGAAACTCCTGTTGTAAATTCTTGAATGGCTTGCTGAAAACTGGAATATCATGTTTTTTTAAGAAGTCTATTTAGAGGCTGAGAAATGCCATTAATATACGGGAGGACTGCATAATTAGAGAAATCGGAGGGTGCAACCCATTTAAAAAACATGCAAACAAGTTCCTCAGGTGTTCGGATGGGGTTTGTTCGCTGAGTAGAAGATTTCGTCTTTAAGATGTTGGAGATAACATTTTGGGGGTGATTGTTAGATCGTAGAGCGTCGGTGACATTCCCTTGATTCGTGCTCGGGAGATTAGTTGCGCAATGTAATAAAGTCTCAGCTGTAATGATCTTGTGTAGTTTGTCGTGATGGTGAAATCTAAATACCTATCGGTATGGGTTGGTTTACGGTAAACCTCAACAATGAGATCATTATCCTTGCGAGTAACCAAGGCGTCCAGAAAGGCGATCTGGTTATTATTTTCTTCTTCGATGGTAAAGGAGATGTGTTGATCGATACTGTTGAGTGTGTTGTGGAAAGAGTCAACTGCGTTTCTTTTAATGATGCAGAAACTATCGTCAACATATCGTTTCCATACTTTAGGTGGAACGGGAGTTGTGTTGATGGCCATCTCTTCGATTGCTTCCATACATAAATTGGCAGCTACAGGACTAACGGACAAAGTTCAACAAAGAGATTAGATCTGTAGTGTCAAGTTTTGTGCGTAAACGTAGTGATTCATCACAATCCAGTTTATTGTGGATGTAATCACAGGCTTTTTTGACGGGAATGGCTGTAAAAAGCGAAAAAAGTGGCTGTAAAAGGCTCCATTGACACTATACCACCCGCCATCCGTTGATCAATCAAGCACCACAAAGAAGGCAACCCACCCAGACCCATTGTTTCATCTATTGGTTCAGCGCTCTATAACACCTCGAAGTTTCTAACCAAAATCCTGACACCTCTTCAAAATGGTGATGGTTTCTCAGTCCCTAATTCCCCTAAATTTGTCGATGAAATCTCCAACATTGACATACAAGACGATGAAATTATGCTGTCCTTTTATGTGGTATCGCTTTTTACAGCCATATGTTGACGATAGTTTCTGCATCATTAAAAGAAACGCAGTTGACTCTTTCCACAACACACTCAACAGTATGGATCAACACATCTCCTTTACCATCGAAGAAAAAAATAATAACCAGATCGCCTTTCTAGACGCCTTGGTTACTCGCAAGGATAATGATCTCATTGTTGAGGTTTACCGTAAACCAACCCATACTGATAGGTATTTAGATTTCTTCTCCCCTCGCGACAAACGACACAAAATCAGTACAGCTGAGAAACAAGGAAAAGAGAATGAACTTATTCGTGTCACCGACGCTCTACGATCTAACAATCACCCCCAAAATGTTATCTCCAACATCTTAAAGACGAAATCTTCTACTCAGCAAACAAACCCCATCCCAACACCTGAGGAACTTGTTTGCATGTTTTTTAAATGGGTTGCACCCTCCGATTTCTCTAATTATGCAGTCCTCCCTTATATTAATGGAATTTCTCAGCCTCTGACTAGACTTCTTAAAAAACATGATATTCGAGTTTTCAGCAAGCCATTCAAGACTTTACAACAGGAGTTTCTCGCTCCTAAGTCCCGACCTCCGATCGATCTTCAACCAAACGTGGTTTACAAAATATCTTGTGCCGACTGCCCATGGAGTTATGTGGGCGAGAATGGCAGATCCTTTGAAACTTAACACGCTTGGTCTTCAAATCACTCTATTGACTTTGAAAATTCCCAAGTGATTGACAAGGGTCCTTCTCGTACGTACCCGCAAGACACTAGTGAGCTTTAGCAACGCCGACGGGATCGGCAACGCGAACGTCATGTAAAAACATAAATTCACGTTATTGCGATCACTTCGCGACTATTCCAAGCCTCTTAATATGACAAAGGTGTTTCAGTCCCTCAGGAATGCAACCGTTACGAGCGGCGCTTAATTTAGGGGAGAAAAATGAAAATTTATCTCCAGGTGCTGACGTTCTCCATAACACTTCAAACTTGGTAATTTCACGTTGTTGCTTTGCTGACGACGGCAAAGAAATGGACAAAAATGAAAAACGCACGTGCAGGGCGTGCAAAGCTATTGTTTTTCCCACTAAATATGCAAATTTGTGACGTTGCCGTCGCCGTTGTCGTTGCTAAAGCTCCCTACTAGAATCATGGCACACCGCTTCGACAGATCATGCAGATAACAATTCAAGGCCGCTCCCTAATCAATATTTTATTCTTTTAAAAAAGAGCAATTAGTTTTTTTGACACTTTTATACATATTTCTTTCCCGTTTTAACATATTCTTTTTAAGTCTCACCTATTTTTGTATATATTGTATTTGTCATTTTTTCCATTCATATCCATTGAAGGCTGCAGCCTGACAGCCGAAAGCTCGAAAGTTTTAACGATATATAGCCAGTGAACGTTTTTACAATTTTTAATGTTAATTATTTCTTTTGATTGAAACTTTTCTTAGATGCCAAAACCATTTCCTGCAATATCAGACAATCGAAAGTTAATTTTGTATCGTTTCTTTTGTGTAGTTGACACGTTACTATATGTCCTGAGACATTCAACATTTTTAAATCCTTACACGTCTTTTTCCAATTCCTTACATGATGGACAGGGAACAAACTTTTTTTTTTCATTGGAAAAGCCAATAGTGGAAAACCTGTCTTCATAAAATCTGAAATTCACCATTCAAACCAGATGTTATTTATAATGAAATCACAAATCAGTCCAACGATATACTACTGCTGCTAAAATGTAGAGATAAGAATTTGTGATTTCCGTTGACGAAAACAAATGCAAAAACATTGGAAACCCAGTTTAAAAGATAAACACTATCACACTACTGATATCCAAAATTTTCTTTTTAATTACTGGTATGCCGTTATCACAACTTAGGGAAAATGCGATTTAGCGGTGACTTTGATCACATAATTATGCTTCGCCAAGCTAAATAACGCCAAAACATTTGCTCATGCAAGAAATAACTGAGGATGTTTCAACGTACAGTACCAGTATATTAGCAAAAAGAATTGATGGAAAGTGGAAATACTCATTACTACAAAAAACTGATTGAAAAAAGAACGTCGGAAGAAGGTTTGGCGTCACAGCTTTAAAATATTCTTACTGTCAACAGCACGGGAAACACTTTGCGTCCGGCAAAGAAGTAGAAAAAAACAACCAATGGCGATTGACGAATAAGGCGGCTATTCTTCTTATTTTACTCTGGAGTTCAGTAAATAGACTATCAAAAAGTAGGGAAACTCTGCTCAAGAAGCTTCTCAGAGTCACCATGGAGTTTATTTTAGATAACTCCAGCATCGTGACAAACACTACGATAGCAAGTTATGGTGGATCACCATATACGCCATCCTTCCTCAAGTCGGCTCTTTTGGTTTCGTACGGGATCATTTGCGTTTTTGGAATCTTTGGAAACCTGATGGTTATCGTTGCTAGTCGTAAGCCACGAATGCTCATGGTCAGTAATGTCCTTGTCGCAAATCTTGCGACTGCAGACTTCACTGTTTCCCTGGTGAACATCCCAACCGTGGCGACTTACGGGTACCTTGTGTACTGGCCCTTTGGTGCCTTTCTTTGCAAGGTCGTTCCATACCTCCAAGGCGTAACACTCGTTGCTTCAGTTGGAACTCTGGTTGCCATCGCTGCAGAACGATACTGGCATGTTGTTCTGTATAGAAGACCTAGGCTCACTGTCCATCAAGCGTATAAAGCCACTGTAGTCATTTGGTTGATGTCCCTTTTGATCCCTTCACCGATTGCTATCTTCAGCAAAACCATCGCGTGGAAACAAAATGGCGAAGAAGTGGAAATCTGTATCGAGGAATGGCCAAACGTGAAGTCCCGGCAAGTGTTTACCACAATGATTTCTTTGCTGTTGTATTTTATACCAGTCTGCGTTATCTGTTCTCTGTACCTGAAAATTGTTCGTTTCTTGAGAAGCGCGCCCCCAGCACAAAGAGGTGTGTGTTTTGTTTGTTTTATTTCATGTCTATTTGTTAAACAGGCACAAGAACACTTCGATAGCTCACTTGTGTTTAGTTTTCAATTTTATATCTCACGACAGCTGCTTAAAAGATAAATAGTTGATGACTCTTGAGAGAGGAATTCAATCAAAAAGTATAGAAACTAATTTCGTAACGAAGCTTAAAGTTAACTCAACTCTTACATTAGCAAAAAATGCAGCCCCTTTTGTAAAAGAGATTCTTCCATTAAAGGAAAGTCTATTTAGTTAACATGGAGCGTTAGCAAAGAAACGGCAGCCGCGAAGCCGCTAGATACTTGATACTGGAGGCAGTGCGGCCACAGTGGTTAGGGCACTTGCCTTAAGATCCAGAGATTTCTGGTTCAAGAATCGTTTTGACCACGCAGTTGAATTTGGTTTATCTTCTCGGCTGCACTTTTTGTTCTTCAAAATACGCCAACTACAGACTTTGGACTCCGGACGGGAGGAGTTTGGGACTGGGACGAGACACCGGGTTCTCCCCTGAGCCACCGTCGTGAGCTCACGACGGTAAGTAATCGGAAGAGTTTGCGTAGTCAGCAAAGGCGGGAACGATGCGAAAGGACGGTAGGAGAAAGAAAAAAACCATTAATTCTATTAAAATGGAGAGAAGTAGTTTCCACTGCTTTGACCGCAGCACGGTTGTAGTTCGTATTTTCGCGCCATCAGCCCTGTACTCAACTTACTGCTTCAGACTTGGGGAGCAAGCGTCCAACGGTAGTCCATAGTCCGTAATCGGTGTATCTTAAAGCCCCTAATATTAAGGAGTGAATAAGACCGTGCATCCACGCGGCATGCATTTTCGTAACGTTCTTTTCTGTTATCTGCAAAACAACAACGTGAAATTATGGCATTTCAGGTTTTTTTTACGACAATGTGGGCGTTCAACAGTCATTCACTGCTTTCTCTTCAACGGCGTTGCTATCAATCAAGTTGCAGCATACTTTGCCAACATTGTGCACCGCGGATAGAATGGCCGAAAGAATTGCAAAATAATTATACACGATTGGGCAAAGTTTCTTTTTAAAATGACGATGTCTTGTCTTCGTCGTCATCATTTCTAAAGCTTGCTAATAAGTTTAGGCGGAGCAAAAGAAGACTGTGCTCTCTTTCGCAACGCTTTTATATCTTACTGTTTTTCCACCGGTCCATGATCAAGGACGAAAAAAAAGCTAAAATCGGAATTTGGCCTTTTCATGTAGTTCAGTTCGAAAACGCATGCCCACTAAAAACACCTGCTAGCTGATAATGAACCTGCTGTTCAATACAATTTTAAATTTCAAGCGTTTTTTAATTTGTGGACCACTGATCCTCACTGGTCACCCTGGATATTGTCTCAACAAGAAAGATACGTGAGCGTCAGGGTAGTCTTCTTTCGCTCCATCTTAAACTGAGAATAATGGAAAAGTTGTCTCTCAAAGCAGGAAATGTGACTAACAGATGAAATGAATGAATAATCCTTTCGAAATAGCTTAAAAACTCAGGCAGCTTAAATGGGATTCGAACTATTCCGTGGCTTTTGCAATACCAGCCATTTGCTTTCCCAACCACCAACCCATGAGACCACTTTGCCTGGGCGTTAATTCGTGATGAAGGAAATCGTTCCCTAGCGATACACTTTCAAAGATAAGTCGTCCCAATATGATTGTTGTTGTGTGCTTTTTTTAGTCATCAACCGAGCTCAGAGAAAAGCCACCCTGTTACTGTTAACAGTGGCATTGATGTTTGTTTTCTGCTGGATGCCATTTCACGTGGTCTCCTTGTACGTCGACCTTGCACAAGCCCAGCTCACCCGATCAATGACGAAATTCATCCTGTTTAGCCAGTGGTTGGTCTTCGCAAATAGCGCCTGCAATCCATTTTTCTTCACAGTTCTAAACCATAACTACAGGCGCGAGTTTAAGGAGATGATTTGTGCGCGTCCATCGTGCATGAAAAGAAAGAATAACGTTTTTGTTCACGCACAGAACGACAAGTAAATGCTCCTGTGGATTTAGACCCCTTTACCTCTGCTTGGAGCAATCGTCGGAGTTTTAGAACGTTTATCTGTAAAAGCACCTTTCCAGCCAGTTATTTAGCCTCTTAGCCATTCAACGGATAGTGTGTACGTCAAACATTCATAAATTAAACAGTGAAGAACAATGAAGATATGAAACTGAAAAATCAATGTTTGTAGTCTGGGTTAAAAACCTGACGGTCAACGAAGCTGCGAGGTGAATGTGTATCGATAAATATCTCATTGCACTCACCACGTAGCTTTTTTGCGGAGAAAGGAAAAGATAACAAAATGTTTTTGCTTGCTGGTAGCTTGTAGCTTTGCATGTCGTTGCCGTTGCCTTTTCAAATTAGAGAGATACAAAGAAAATATTTTGCTGCACATCCGTGGAAATGCAAGCACAAGCCGAGAATACCATGCACAAGGATTGCGATCGACGACAAGTTATACTAGCGGCAATGTTGTTGACCTTATTGAGAATACAGTAAAAATGTCAGTGCAGAGTAGGAATAAAATAATGATTATTTAAAAACTTCCCACAGTAAAATCCTCAGATTGCATTCGACTACCAAAAACTAAAGCCACAAAGTATATTGCTAAGAATAGCGAATAGCAAAATGGAAACAGAAGTCTTGCACATCGATCAATTTGGTTTCCTTCTACAGTGCGACAAAGGGATGTTTTTAGCTTTTTTAGTAGTGATCTTTTTCCACTGTTTTGTTTCTTTCTATAAACTGGTTTGGAGTGATTACAAGTTCTGATATATTTCTTTACTCCGTTGTGTTTGTAAAATGTGCCATTCTTGCATTCTTTTGACCCACTGAAAGCGCTATCAAGTGTGTCGGTGAAAAGGTACGATTTGCCTCCCATAGAAATTCGGATTTCCATTTTGTGAAGTTCGTCTTTCTAAAATGAGAAAAGAAAAAGGAACAAAAGAAACTTTTAGAAGCTTCCTGTCTAACAGTAACATTTGCGAAACAAACGGAATGTACCTATAGCCTCAGACAAAATTACTGAAACACTTTGCAAGGCTGGCCCTCCCACAATGTTGTTTCGCCAGTTGGACTCAAAAACAACATTGTGAGTTATGGGAGAGTGATCCGACCGACTAAAGCTTTAGATCTGTATATTAGTCTACTCTTTCAAGGAATTTTGTCAAGGCCTGTAGCTCCCCTTAACAACTGCCGTGTCAATTCATAAGGGGGATTTAACACAGTTAACATCTTTTTTGTGACAGGCAGCACATGCAATCCAAATCCTCTCCTTTATTTTTGGCACTGAAAAGCAAATTTCAGTCTGAGAATTGCCGGGTAAACGCAATGCTAAATCTCTCTATTATCACGTGACGTGCGTTAGGTGGAGCTGACGCTTAAAGGGGCGATTTTTGGTCTCAGTCTTCAGCTATATAAAACCTCCAACACGTCATTCAGTTTGGATCGGAAGGACTTCGAAGGCTATGCCATGCTGACTTGGCCTGACAAGTTCAAAATGGCTGTCATCTATAGTCGTGCGCATTGGTAAGGCACTGGCAAGGCCACGCGGGGAAGGTGTTTGGGGTGGACGCTACGTATTCTTGTCCACTTAGGAAACGGGAAATCGAGGAGTTCTCCGAAATTGAACAGTAACAAGGAGAAACATTAAGAAAAATGAGACGTCCTCAGTAAATTCTGACACATGCATCTTTAGTTTCTCGAAGATCAATTAGTGATCTCGATGGAGATGATTGCTGTGTTGGCAGTGATAACAAAAATGATAACTTTCGTTATGATAAAAACGGTGACGATGATGGACCGATTTTGATGACAAATTTAATGAGGATTACGAAGAAGGAAAAAAAATTAAACTACCCAGTTCGCTCTTTCGACCAACTCTGGATGCGTTCTCTCTCCAGGAACAAACCTTCCAATGTACTTCATCTTTCTAGAGTACCTGAGAACGAAAACGTACTCCACTAGAGTGAGAAAAATGAATCCAAACGACATTAACAGAAAGTAATCGATTGCCTTGACATACGATACCCGCGGGAGGTTAGAATTGACAGATCCCAACATGTAACATATTGTCAGCACAGTCGTAATGCTGAGCCCAACACGCGCTGGTATCGCCTCTGGATCGATCCAGAAGCTGACCCAAGACAGAGCCACGATGCAAACGCAGGGAAGATACATTTGGAATATATAGTACATCGTTCGGCGCTGAAAGTGTATTGTCACCGTCAAACCAGAAAATTTATCTGAAAAAAAATAAAATAAAATACAGAAGGTTGTTAATATAACCGCAGCGGCGTGCAATTTTGTTTTATTTCACGGACGTCGCTCTACTTGCAATTTACTTATGCCGAATTATTTCGAGATAGAATACACGAACTTCGTCTTCACCCTGGTGATCGGTTCTTTTCTCAGTTTCGTTGTGAGATGACGTTGTTTAAATACAAGGAAGCTTAAGGGCCTACTGACGTGTTTTTGGGGTGCGTTGCTATGAATATAATGGTTAAGTAAGTTGATAGAATTTGGCATTACTTTGGTGAGTTTCGAACTTTTGTAAACCAATGACCCTAAATATGAAGTCATCATGCCACTCCCATGGTCACGTGACAAATAAATGAAAAATCTAAATTTGTCTACGTGCTACACAATTTGGGTATTTAATGAGTGGTTTGATGATTTGCATTCGTTTTTGTATTCAGCCAAGCATGGTCTTCTTTTTATTTTGAAAAAAGTTTTTTTTAAAGAGATACACGATACTAAAATACCGATATCATTTTCAAAAAAGATGATTTTAAAAAACCAGTGCTTGGCTATATTCTGTATTTGGGGGTGAAACGTGCCATAAAAAAATAAATAAAGAAATAAAAATCAATTTAAAGACAGCCGGAAATTTAGCTTTTCCTCAAACCGTAAGACTATGGGAAAAGCAGGTCTGCAATAAGTTCAAACTAGATCCTTATGATATAGGCCACTTCGGACAATAATACTCTTTGTTTGTCCCCCCAAATTTTGCATAAGCATTGTTTTTGTTCTCTCTTGGGACCATTGTTAGTCCCAAGAGAAACCGGAAACAATGCTTATGCAAACTTTGGGGGGACAAACAAAAAGTATTATGGTATTTTCCAAAGTGGCCTTCACTTCGCAATGATAGCGATGTGGCAAGTTTTAAGTCTAGTGAATGAATGAAAAGATGATAATTTCTGTTGACATTATAGTCTTTGGAAAGGGAAAATGTTTCCCGTGAAATGTGATCCATCCCATCTCTTTTTATCAATCTCGACTGCACTGAAAACCAAGGATATAATATCCTTTTACCTGAATGGTACAATGGATGTTTGAGTTGTCTCGTCGCATTAATGACTGTAAATTGTGCCATCTCTTTATCGTAGATGTAAATTTCTTGTCCGACATCTTTCGTCCAAGTGTATTGTAGATCGTCCTTATCATAAGAAACTAAAGTGAAGTGAAGTGAAGTTAATATATTAGTCTCTCCCCTCGGGGCTTTCCAGAACTAATTTACAATGCTTTATGGCGGACTTTAGCCAGACTGCTGATTACGCAGTTTACAGTTTGTTTTAGGAAGTGAAAGATGCCCCCGTCCTAGTAAGTGGGTTCTTTAACGTCCCATACTATTTACCTAATTTCAACAAGGGCTATGAGAAGGGACCTCCAGTTTACAGTCCTTATCCGAGAAGACTTGCAAGTTAAACCATTTGCAAATGTAATTACAAAGGCAGCGCTTTCTCCTCAGTTATTTTAAGACTTTGAGTGGTGGTCCAGCCGGAGTCGAACTCACGACCTCCCTCTTGACAGCCCGATACTCAACCCGAAACTTCAGTCGTAAACGAAAAATTATGACCTGAAGCAAATTTGAATTACACTCACAACTTTCCAAAGCTAAGTGACAAATCTGGTCGTCCATTGGGTACTTTCGTAAGTTCATTTTGCAAGAAGCAGTGGATTTCATCCTAAAACGACATTTCAGTTAATAATTTATGATTATCATGATATTGAATAGTTGGCTTTGTCCGTATGTTTAACGTGGTAATGATTTTGTGGCTACCTGTGGCTACCCGTAAAATGTACTGCGCGAAATAGGCTTTCGTGTATGCCATGGTGTATGGCGAGGAGTGGGCGAAAAACAGTTGTACAGCCAGTTTAAGAGTGGTTTAACTGCGAAAGAAAGGGTGAAGCTACATTTAAGGCGAATGGTCAGACCCTCAGTGAGGAAGCATGATAGCGGATCCTTGAGTTTGACCGTATGAGAATTTGATTGATGGAAGACAGTCCTACGTCTGCCACTGAACTGCTTTGGAGAGCTTTGATATAAGAAATCAAATGACATTGAAAAATCAACGGAAAAAAATGAGCAAAAATGATTATACATGTACCTTGCACTGAGCATCATGTGGCCTCCATACAAATTTATCCACACTTTTTTGTTCGGCAGGATTGTCTCATGAACACTTGTTTGAACTGAGTTTACGAAAAACGTATCTGGGAGCCAGAATTTGTCGGTGTAATCTCCACCAAGCGTGAGAGATTGATTCAAGGCCAAATCAAACCTTGGATCCTGCCAAAACAATCCAAGATAAAGATCCATGCTGAACTCCTAAAAGAGAAATTCAGGAGAGGTTCACATATTTTGGAATGGCTCGCATGAGTACTTACGGCCGCCACATTCGTTGCCTGGAGTTGGGGCTCAAAGATAGTCTCTAAACAAGCATTTGAAAAGATTAGGCGTTGGCCTAGTGATGAATACAAACAAAGGAGAACAACTTCAGCTAAACTTCTGGATATGAAATTGATTGTGCGCATGTGTCCTTCGAGATATTGGTTTTACAACACATTATACCTCCTAGGAGTAAGACTTGATAGATTTTACTCTGTCTAACGCCTGACGATTTTTCTCGTAGCAACGGGGGCCGCTTTAGGAATGAATGGGTTAAGGGAGGAGCCCATGACTAGGAGCGAACAACTTCGATACTAAGCAAAAAAAACAAAACAAAAAACAACAACAACAACAACAACAAAAAAACAAAAACAAAGGAAGTTTCGGTCGGTGCTTACGGTGCTTAATTTACATCTAAACTTAGGACTTTCCTTTTTCAGCAAGTTTTTAATCAACTTCTTACTACGTTCATTAACCGTTATTTCATCTATTTGTCTACTTATTTCGTTTTTATTCTATCATGATCATGTAAATATAATTAGGTAGTTGTGTTAGTTTCTGGACTCTAGGATCGGATTTGAAGCGCTATTTAAATTCTGTATTATTATTATTGTTATAATATTAAAGACTATGGAAGCGTATCAACAAATGGCCAATTGTAGTTGGTCCCATTCCTTTTCACAACTTTAAACAATTGCCTTTCGTTGTTAGTTACTCTGAGGGAATTGAGCCGAGAATGACGCAATTATGAATCTTCAATTATGAATAAATCGATAAATTGTCGGCATGACAAATTAGCCGTTCAGGGGAGAGGGGTTTTGAAAGTTGCACATTAAAGAAAACGAAGATTTATTGTCCGTATGTTTCATGCACCAGTCAAATGACATGTAATTCAGTGAACGTTCCCGCTCTTTATCTGAGGGCACGTCTCAACATCTTTCTGTTGTACTTCAGTTTATTGTGCACGCACTTTAATTACGAATTGATTTACGAATTAAATAAATCCACAAACCATGTTTGCTTCTTTAATTTCGCCAAACGAGAGAATAAGAATGTCCACTTTAACGTCAACAGAACGCACTAAAAAAAAACAAACAAACAAACAAACAAAAAAAACAACAACAAGGATTTAATTTTATGAATATATTGCAGATAATTATTAAAAACGCCGATGTTGTTGCATACAGAGGGGTTCATCTGCTCATGATTTAGTATTCTTTACTGCTCAAAGATGCATTCCATGCCAATAGCTGCTTAACAAACTTTCTCCGCATCTTCAAATACTGAAGTAATTAGGAGGATAACCGGACAGGAAAGACAAAAAGGGAACGAAATTTCGCAGAAAGGTAACCTTGAACCACTAAGAACATTTTTCAATTTTGTTTTTGTGTTTCAAGGGGTCATAGGTTAATCATTCAAGGAATGGATTCCGATTGGGTGATATTTGGTGGAGTCATGCATATGGAAGTCGTGATGGAGCTTAAGTCCTTGGCGCGAAATCGATTGAAAATGTAATGAAAATTATTGTTACTTCTATAATTACTATATACTCAACAGCATATTGCGTTTCTGATTGGTCAATGAGAAATGCATAAACAGGTTATAGACGTTATAGAGTACAATACGGAAGTTGCTATGCAAACAGAGCGACAGAATAATTTGCAATTTACTTGCATACTACCGAAATGAGATTAAACTTATGGTTACGTTCGAAGCATGCAGCTGCCTTCGATAAACCTATGGGAAATCCTAACCTCCGTAGAAGGGTCTCACATTTTTATCATAGTCTGTCATGATAGCTGATAATAGGCTGGAAACGTTCCTTCCTGGCTGTATCAGCGAGATATTCCTTCTTACAGCAGGTAAATTGCTGGAAGAAAAAAACAGACTGAAAGTTGATAAATAAATAAATAAATAAATAAATAAATAAATATATATATATATATATATATATATATAATAAATTATGCTATATGCTAAAATGCATGTCGCAGCGCGCGTGAGAGTAATATATCACCTGTGCCCGAAGGACAGGCCAATAAATAAGTTGTTATTTGTCACTGGGTGAGGTATTTCCCACACGAATTACATAATTAACTTCCAAAGCTATGCAAACGACATCCTTAAATGCGTCTTCAGATTAGTGCTAAGTAGTTTTGGACTCTTTGAAATTTGAACGGGGCTGTAGACCCGGGAGAAAGGGGGAGGGGGGGGGGGTACTGCCATTTATGGACTATATAGGTATGTGCCGCTGTGAAGGGTATGATTTTCAAGCAGTTTACTCTAGGATAGAGTATATAACTCATAGGAAAATAAAAGTTGAGAATGTTGCTGAAAGTGCCAAAATCTTAACATTCCAGCGCAACTGATCTTCTGGGGCCAAAGGATCGCTTAACAACCAAAGACTCCTTTACTTGTTTGTCCTCTGGTCTCATTTACTGCATCTCCTGCCGTCGCTGCCCTGCCATTTCCATCGGCGAGACTGGGCGCACTCTGAGGGAGTGTTTTGGTGAACACCTCCGAAGCATTCCCCGTCGCAGAGCATTTCAGTTCTAATGGACATACCGCTGCGGACGCGCTGGTCCGCGGGATCAAACTCTGCGATGGTAACAAACAGAGGAAGAGATATGAGATGCGTCTCGTCTTTCGTCTCGGGACATGCCAACCGCGCGGCCTCAATGCTGATTTTCAGTCCATTTAAAGTTCGCGCGCGCGTGCACAACGCAACTTTCAAATTTTAAATCAAATACCAGGAAGCGTGGCTTAAAACATTAACGAACATTCCACTGATGAAGGACACAGTCCCGAAACGTCTGGACGTTTGTTAAGATTTTGGCACTTTTAGCAACATTCTCAACTTTTATTTTCTTATTGTAGTAACAAGTGCCACGCAGCATACGAAGTTTTTAACTTCTTTCATTAGAGAGCTTAAGCAACGACAACGGCGACGGCAACGAGAACGTCACTAATTTGCATATTTAGCGGGTAAAAACAATAGCTTTTCACGCCCTGCACGTGCGTTGTTTGCTTTTGTCCATTTCGTTGCCGTCGTCAGCAAAACAACAAAGTGAAACATCCAAGTTTTTGGTTTTATGAAGAACGTCAGCACTTGAGGATAAATTTTCATTTTCTTGCCTAAAATGAAGTGCCGTTCCGACTGGTCTCATCTTTGAGGAAATACCACACCCTTGTCGCATTAAAAACGTTGAAATAGTCACGAAGCGATTAAAATAACGCAAATTTATATTTTGAGATGACGTTCTCGTTGCCGTCGCCGTTGTCGTTGCTTAAGCTCCCTATTATATAAATCATAGCCTTCCGGTCTAGAATAGGGTATCATTTTTCACGAAACTGACCAGTCGGTTGAAGATTTTATCAAGACTAAGGAAACCAGAAATTCCCACTCAAGAATATAAAAAAATCACATCGGCAAAGTTTAAGTTTACGTAACTTAGCCTCAACAGTGTCAATAAATGTCTATCATGAAACACCTCTGGATATTATTAACTGTCAAGAATCAGAATTTAGACGGAAATCGGTGGGAGTTTACTCTAGTATAGGGAAGCAAAATTCAGCTGAACTAGCTCTGGTATAGGCTGAGGGTTCCAGGGTCCCAGCGGCACATCCCCACTTAGAAATTCCTAAATTCCCCCTCCCCCCCCCTTCCTGCATCCCGGGGGCTGTAGACTATGAAGTTTATTATTACAATGTTTCCACTCTGCGGCACAACGCTCGATTTGTGTCATCCCGCATATAATTACTGGGTTGCCAGTCGGAAAATGGGTAGATTCTTCGTTTGATTTTCCGTGTCGGTAAAAGTCTTGCCTGTCACTCCCCTGGTAAGTGGTGTCTTTGTGCATATAGCCTTCTGCGCTTATTTTCTTAGGATACATACATACATACTTAACTGACCGCTCCCCATAGGGGCTTTTCAGGGCCAATGAAACACAACGAAACGACGGAACAGAACAACAACAACTGTTAAGAATCCCAACTGGCCGGAGGCAAACCAGTTGGCTATTTACAAGTGCAGCTGAGAAGTTGGACCAGGGACTACCAGGATCAAATTCAACGAGTGGTCAGAGCGTGTCTTGAACTCGGGATCTCCGGATCTCAAGGCAAGCGCCCTAACCACTGGGCCACACTGCCTCCAAGAGAGAGGGTAGTGGAAATGCGTGGATTTCTCTGGTGGACACAGGAGAATCATTAACTTAGCCTGCAATGGAGTCGAAAGTCATGTAGCGCGAATGGCGTTTTAGTGGATCCTTAAATAAAATATACCCTTATGGAGCTCAATAATGGAAAGTCAGTTGGATGAACTAGGCAGGCGGTGAGAAACCAACACCTGGAATCTCAAAAGCGACGAGTAATGGACTTCGACAACAATCTATCACCCGTCGAGTTCGAAATCAAAGTGAGGTGTATTTCTAAAATTATATATTTAACCAAGTGTGCTGTTATGTAGAACAGTGAAAGCAAATGGAAAATTCTCTGGTAACTTATGGGTTCAACAAAGACAAAGAACGATTGAACGAATCGAACACCTTACGTGGATCTGTGATCAACTCTGCACAGTCTTCAGGTAAAAAAAATAATTGGAAATGTAACAGCCAAGAATTATTTGAAAGAAAGCCTGTCGTGTATTTTGTGCTTCATTATTCAAGGAAAAGGTTCTTCATGGAAACGGTTTGATCCTGAAATTTAGTTTGTTGCAATATTGCGCATATTTGACACGATTGAGTTTCTTCTCTTCACGCAAGTAATGAAATAGAAGGGGTTTTTGCCTCTAATAGCAAATATGTTGTTTGTTTCAAAAAATTGTTCGCTGGAAAAGGTGGCCTTTATGAATTCATCATGTTTTATGATATGCGAGCTTAACTGGATAGTTTTTATGGCAATAGTAAACCATTTTCTTGTCAAAATGAGGTTAGCGTCGTTCTGGTGTGTTAACTTAATTAAATCGTGAGTTTGTATTTGCCGTCTGCCGCGTAACCTTGATTTCCACTCTCAAAATTACCTCCAGGACCTACTTTTTGCGTAGAATAAGCTTTTAGAATGATGTTCTTGTTTTTCATAAAGCAAGCTAACAAAATATGTACCTTTCTGAGTTCGCATTTGTTAGCGTTAATAGTATTTTCGGTCCGATGCTTCTGTTTTATGGGGGGTATATTGTTTTGGTCTCCCATCCAAACACTAACCCTGCTGGACATGAGTTAACTTCAGTAAAGTTTGGTATTACAAAGCCGTCAGATGCTCAGAGGGCACGCTTAAACTTGTGGTGAAAAGAAGGGAACTTGTAAGGGAACTTGAAAATGATCAACATGTCAGCCCAGAAGCCAATGTTTCTCGCTTCTCTTTTATTTGTTAATCTTCAAAGACTGGAATGCTGTAGTTCAATACCACAAAATTCAGTGCCTTCTGATTTTCTGTAACACGTACCACAGGCAACCCAGTGTAAGCTTCACGGAAGCATCTTGTTTTATCTGTTTTCTGAGTTTATGGTTTTGAAGTTCATATGACGAAAGGACCTGTCATAATACTCACAATATCTTAGAGGAAACACATCGAACGAAGAGCAAAGTCAGGAAAATCGCCACTGTGTCTCTAAGTTTCATCTGTATTAATAAACACGGAAAGGATAATAAAATAAACCAATAAATAATGAAACATTATCAATGTCATTAATTAAACAAATTTTAAATTCGCCTTGTTTGTCCAGTCAGCCAGGTAAAGTACGCCATAGTATGTTTAACCTTGGCTAATCGCACCCGAAGACATCTTCAGTTTCGCCCAGACAATCAGACTCCCTTACTTGCTATATAAGTTAACTTTTAAGGGCTGATTTTCTTGAGCTCCGTAGAAAAGTACAATAATTCTATGATTGTTTTAAATCAAAGCTCCTTTCGAATATTAAACCTATATTTTCCCCAGAGGAATTGGTTTCCAAACAAATGAATCCACACAGATAGGCGTTTGATACGAAAGCATGCAAGTAGAATACCCCAAAAGTGACCTTTACCTTATAAATAGTTTATGTTACCTCAAACTGATAATTATTTAGATGAAGTTTTAATATTAAGAAAGAAATAAACGTATACGTGATCTAACTAGTGACTTGGTAATACTTATGTGCTATTTTCTTCCACGGGTAAAATCTGAATATCCATTTGAAACATCATCTTTAGTGCGCCCGCTACTTTTACATTTACATTTAAAAATGTTGAAGCAGAAAACGATTTAAGCCGCTTCTATTAAACTTTATACATTTTAGTTTCTTTAAATACAAACTTATTTATATAATCTTTAGCTTGATTTTGATTTTTTTAGAAATTCTTAAACGTGGAGACCAGGGTTGCGATTAAGTTAGCTATCGAGGGAATGGTTTGAAAGGATTGGGATCATGGTAAGCTGTTGTTTATAGCAATTCTATTTCATAGTACTGGGATAATAACCGCATAAGACTGAACTTCTCAATTTGCCTCGAATTGAGGGAAATACGAATCCTCTGTGGCAATATTTGAATCTAATTTTCCGACATCTTGGTTAACTGCTTAATCTTCATGTGTCAAACTTTTAATTAAACACTAACTGTAGCTAACATGACATCGAGAAATATCTACAACAGTCATCGTGTAAAGTCATTTAGCCGAAAGAAATTCATCAAGCTTCTCCTTATTATGCGCAGCATCATTACCTATTTACCTTCGTAAGAGTTGCTCGAGCCGCCTGGACAGTGTCTTCCACCTCGGAATTCTCGTTCTTGACTGCTTTTCGTTTGCGAAAATAAATATCGTAAACAGCTTGTACTGGTCTAATGACCCGCGGTTTCTACGAAAGGTTTGTGTCACACCATGACTACCCCTCGCGAATCAGCAGGGATTCCTTTGTTTTGTGAGAGGGTCTTTTAATTTCAGGAAACTTTCGTAACGACTTTAATTTCATACAAACATCCAAAGTTGCTAAAAGTAGTTCTAGCTTTCAGACCCAGTTCATTGTTTTTCATGGCAAAGGAGAGAAACAAACACCTCCACGTGCACAAAATCATATGCACAGGTTTATATGTATTTCAAAGCGCAAAATTTTCAAACGTCATCTTTGTGTAAATCAAATTATATTTCGCAGATATTCTGAAGCCTCGCAGGTGCTTGTTAAAATTTTAAACAACCGCATATTAACATATTCGGAAGACATCTTTCCAGTGTATTTCATATTAGCGCAAACTAACGTTTACTATTTTATCTCGCTCACTTAGTAAAATAATGGGCTGGAAGGAGATACTTGGATACCGTTGTAAAAGTTGATCCGATTTTCTTGATTCCAAATAATACGCTGGAATAACATAACATTACAAAAGTTCAATCAAGGCCTGTGTAAACAAGGAATTGTGGAACTCATTCATTTATGCGTTTAACTATTGAACTTGAACTCAGAGAAAGAAATAAAACCCCTGCTCACGAAAGTAATCAGTTTTCGTTAGATGGGTTCGCCTCCTACCTATGCAACTCCTCCCTTAAACTGTAATATTTCTTGACAAAATAAATTTCACTGTTTAAGGTGCAAAAAAAATACACTTAAAATCACACACATATACTCCGGTAACGACTTTAGCCAAGAGAAAATTTCTTTGGAGTGCGAACTATAATT
>NC_090885.1:11454469-11456969 GCF_036669925.1 Montipora capricornis | reverse complement strand
ACGCGAGTATTGATCCATGTAATGTACGCCCTTTTCGGACCTGAAACGTTGTTTGACTGCCTGAAGAATACCCGACTTGTCTCTTCGTGCTCTTTTGGCAAATAAAGGCTTCAGATGTGATGCTAGGCTTTGCTTTCTTTTGCGCTCCTGAACGGAAGATTTTCGTCTTGGGCTGGATCCGGATCCATTTTCCATGTCTTCCAGGGACTGTTTAAACCTGTAACTTTTTCCATCGACAGCCACTGTAACTAGCAATGGTTTGCGATCCTGAAACGTAATAAAAGGCAACGAGTCCATTGGGAATGATACTAGCGGGTGAGGGGGTGGGGTGCTCTATCCCCCTACGTTTTTCCCTATGGTGACGTTTTCTCCTAAACCTCTCCCCTCCCCTTACACTTCCGTGATCCACAACAATTGTCTATCTATATTGTTAGGATTGAAAATGCCAAGATACGCATATTGTATTCCCGCAATAATAGTGTCAATAAACACTGAGGGGCATCAAAGAAAGCAAACCATTGCCTGGTATTGCAGTATTGTCTGCTATTGCGACAATTTTGTCTTTTCCCCCTTTATATAGAATGCACCTCACATATCATAGTGCTAAATCAAATCAATTCTGTTATCGCTACTCAAAACTTACTGGATCTTCGCCGCCATTTTCGGTGAGTTCGTATTCGTTTTTAACTTCTTCATCTTCTTGCAATGTTAATTTTCGAGACTGTTTTAGCACCAGAACATACTCCAACAACGTCATAAAGATGAACACGAAGCCACCGAGCAAGAAGTAGTCTATGGACTTCAAGTAAGAAACCCTAGGCATTCCTGCGTTGACGCTACCTCTCATGTAACTGATTGTTAAAACCGTGGTTATGCTGAGTGCTACACGTGCTGGAACAGCCTCGTGATTTATCCAAAAGCTGATCCAGGACAGCGCCACGATGCATACACATGGAATGTACATTTGGAATATATAGTACATAGATCTTCGGCGAAATATGATTGTGGCTGTTAACCCTGAAAACGTTGCTATATAGAGGAAACAAAAAAGTGAAAGGAAGTGAGCGAAAGAAGGGAAGTAGAAAATCCTTCTTTAGTTAAGGACGGTGCCTACTAATTAAAGATATTTTTGTCCCGGTGTGTGATTATGCAGGAAATGTAGATCTTAACAAGTGTTATTGAAATCCAAAAAGAAAATCGGGGGTAACCACGCATTTTTCAAAGATAATTCATGAATAATCTTTGTAAAAAGCTTTAAAATACAAAGCAATGTATGGCGTTCTTTCCCAAATTCAAGCTTAATTATCTCTCAAAAATGCATGGTTACCCCCAATTTTCTTTTTGGATACCAAGAGTACTTACTAAGGTCTATTTTCTCCGGATAGTTTTAAACAGCGCAAAAATATCCCTGCATTAGTAAGCATCACCGATAGGAAATCCGAGTATGTCGAGATGCGCAGAATGTATGCGCAATAACAATAGTAGGCACCGTCCTTAAGCATATTAAAGTAATAATAATAGTAGTAATAATTAACGTGTCAATCGTTCTAGTTTTTACAAGTAAAAACTAATTGGGGACACCTACGTAAAACTAATTAGACTAAGCTAATAATAATAGTAATAAAATAATAGTAATAAAACTATGTACAAACAATATAAAATTAAGAAAAGCTAAGTTTTACATAACTTGCAGTTTTAGTTTTCACAGTTATTTTTCGACGTAACATTTGATAGGTCAGGGGCCCTGACTTGATTTTTAAATACAATTAAAGAGTCAGCCATTTTAATCGATTTGTGAAGCTTCGACCAAATGTAAGGTCCCATGTACCTTAAGCTATGTCTTCCATATGTAACGGTGTTACATCTTGGTAAGGAGAAATCGTCTGTATTCCTAAGATTGTACCTACTCATGTCACAACTAAAAAGTTCAGAAATATATGATGGAACTAAATTAGTCTTAATTTTATACATAAATATGGCCATGTCCTGGAACCTGCGATTACATAACGTTGGAAGTCTTGCTTTCTCTAGAAGTGCTTCATAAGTGCTAGTCCTGTCACAGTAAATAGCTCTCAAGTGCGTGCGTGAAAATAGAGTGGACTGGAAATCTGTGACTGAAGTTAGCAATATAGTGGAAAAACTGAGTGCTAGAGGAACATTTGTAACGCATGGATGAGGTAAAGAGACTGAGCAGTTCATCTACAATTCATCGAAACCAGTCTCGACAGATTGTATGCTTTCTTTCCGGTGGAAGTTGTAGTAGATGCCAGTTTCAGCGTGTGGCAAATACTTAGCGTTAACGTGTTCATTTAGGTTAAGAAAGGAAGTACTTAACCCTTTCATTCCCACGATCGAAACATTCATTCTCCCAACTAGTACCATAGAGTTCTTTGTTGGGTAGTCATGAGAATTTGGTGTTATATCAAGATCACACCTCTTAAGTTGATATTGTAAAGAGAATTTACATACCAATTTATTCCTGGGAGGCAAAGGGCAAAGC
>NC_090885.1:11439469-11451969 GCF_036669925.1 Montipora capricornis | reverse complement strand
TGCGTTCATACCTGCGAGGATCATAGCTTCACTTGAACCGCCTGGTATGTTAGCTACGCCATGCTGATGAGGCCCTAAAGGCCGAAAAAGTTGTTTATGGCTGCTAATTGACCGGGTGAAATGGTTGTGCGCATGCGTGATGTGTTGGCCACACCGGGTTGGTGTTAGCGTGTGTCACCTTGCTTTTATTCTTGTTCCTATTTCTACGATGGTCTAGGAGGGTCACAGTCCAGTTTTAATTTTGTGAGTCGTCACCAGTTCTCTCACAGGTCACAGGTCACAGGTCATTGCTTTACCAATACAGAAAGTATCCTAAACATTCATAAAAGCTAACTTTAGGCCTAATCGGGCCTAAACAAAAGCTTGTAGGCTGAAAGTTAGGTTTTATGAATGTTTAGGATACTTTCTGTATTGGTAAAACAATGACCTGTGACCTGTGAGAGAACTGGTGACGACTCACAAAATTAAAACTGGGCCGTGTGAAAAATTAAACTGAACTGTGACCCTCCTGTGCCATCGTATATTTCAGACCAAAATGGTCAAAATTGATACCCTATTTCAGAACAAAACGAATAAAAATATATACCCTTTGGGGCCGCACATATCTACATAGCCCATATAAGGGATTTTCCCCCGGTGTTCAAGGTGAGGTCGATAACAGCAGGTATCTACGTATTTTTTGAAGTGTATCTCTTGATTTACCAGGTCATTGCGTCTGCTTTGTCTGTGGATATTTTTTGGGCTAGACACACAACTTATTTGGAACACTGCCTTGACACATCGAGCGTTGTTACTTTTTTTAAGTGAACGCCGTCAAGCATTTCAAAAGCAGACGCCAGTGGCCAGGGAAGCCATGAAATTTTCAGTGGGCAACCCTAACAGCGGACAAAATCACAAGAATAACGAGTTTTCACCGATTTGCGATAATAGCACGAGACGACTTCCAGCCATTGATGGAAACCGGGAAGTGATCATTTCGCATGCCAGGCCAGTAGTTTCTCCCAAAAACTAATCATCTATAATACAAAATGATACGTAGCAATGTAGATATGGTACTGTTAACACAAGTTAGTCGCCAGCGTCCATGGTTTATAGACGTCGCGTCTTTAATATAATAAAATAGTGAAATTTTCTCATTTTAAAGAGGCTGGAAATAAATCTTTGTTCTGCTCTTAAAAAAACGCGAGTCATTCACTCTCTACTCTTGTTCCAGTTCTACATAGGAGCAAGGATGGCACAGTCGGTTAGTGCGCGGCCTTGGTGCAAGAGGTCCTGAGTTCGATTCCCGGATCTCGCATCCTTGTTTCGACTCCTTTCCTTTCCGTGTAGCTAGTAGCTTTAAATACCCGTAAAACGGAGCACTGATGGAGAGGGGGGAGTAAAATGAGCGCACCGTCGACCTCAGGTTTGTCAGTGATTAAGTATTGGACCAGCTAAAAGGTAGGCAGGAGTACGGCAAAACTCATTAAAAAGGTGCGAACAGTTAATTGTTAATTCCATTTAAATCGGCTCATCTCATTGGCTAATACCAAAAAAAACCGAAAAAACTAAGAACAAATTTAAAAAAAAACCTCATTTTTAGGCCTTGTCTTTTCCCTACCCCTATTATCTGTATCTTGGTGAAATTTGGCTTTTGCTCTATGCGCCAATTAGCACCACAAAATTATTGACCCTATTGCCGAGGGCTATTGTTTTCTGCCTGCTTCTTAGCCGGACCATTACTTAAAAGTTACTGTTACGAGTTATCGACGTTAAATAAGGTCTACTTTACTTTACTTTACTTTATTTTACTTTACATAGTACTTTAAGTTGAATCACCTTGCGCTTAGCATCATACTCCCGTTGCTCAAGTCTATCCAGACCTTTTTGTTTGAGAAGACCATTTTGCGTATCCTGGTATCAATCGAGTTTACAAAAAACGTATCTGGCAACCATAACTTTTCGCATGATGCTCCGCCCAGGATAATGGTCCTGTTTATTCCAAAGGCTAAACGCGGATCTTGCCAAAATTGTCCTAGGTACAAATCGACTTCAAAGTCCTGCAAGAGTGAAAAGCAATGATTTAGAAAGCTCCATTATCACCACACGACTCAAAGCGGTTATATTGAGTATTACACTGAACACCAATACAAAATTTATTTGTTTATTTTATTTTGATTTGATTTTAATTTTTTATCAATGCAACTTCATTTGACAATTCCGTAAACCAATAGAAAAATTTAAACAATCGTTACGTAACAGCCCCATACAGGACTTCGCTAATCAGCGTCATTTTGTTTCCAACATATAATTTTTACCGGGCATAAAGGATGAAGTTTCCGACGATGAATCGTAGATACTCGGAAAAACCCGAACAGAAGTCAAACCGTGCAATTGTTAGTTCTGATGCGCAACAACGTGTTGGAGCTCAGCCGATTAACTCTAATCCCAGATTAAAAAATAACCAAGGATTTTTTTCTTTACTCCCAAATGCTGTTCAACGCTGATATTTGACAAAACTTTACATCGGAGGAAGTCAATCTTGAAAAACAAAAATAAGCAAAAGAAACTTTCACCAAAAAGTGGAAAACGTGAAAAAACGTTTACGCTAATCCTGGATTAAGGATGTGTGCGGTCAAGTGACAGTTGTACTCAGTGCTATACTGCTACTTATAGAATAATTAGGATAGTACGCGCTCTCTCATTGGCCAATAGCTGTGTTTAGATGAGATTATGTAAAAACAGCTGTAACATCACGCGAATTTTGATTGGTTATGTATTGTCAGACGCGCGTCTTCATTGGCTGGTAGGACACATGAGCACGTATCAAGAAAACCTGTTTCAATCAAGAAATTTAAAAAATCAGCATTTTCCTTCATTTGTCGAACTTTTTTTAAAACAATTTTATAAAAGCAATAGAGGACTTTTTCCGCGTTTACATAGCCTCATCTAAACGTTCGGGGAGCTGGGAAAATTCTGGACAGTTATGCAAACCCTCGACTGCGTCTCAGGTTTTGCATAACTTTTTCGAATTCTCCCAACTCTCCTCGTGTTTGCACGAGGCTAGGTGAACGCGGAAAAAGTCCTCTATTGCTTAATTACGGAACTAAAAATGGTCCAAATGTGGTCTTTTCGCAGACGTCGGAGGGAGATGGGACATATTTATCCTGGCCGGTAAATTTATAAAATGACTCGGGGATTCGGCGAAAAAAGCCGTGTTTTGTGAATTGACTCTGAACTCACCATGCTTGTCTCACTAATTTCGCCAAATGACAAAATCAACATTTCTAAATCTAAATGAAGTGTTTGCACTGCAAAATGAAAATAATCATCAAAATTAGGGATGCTTAAGAAACTTTTGCCTCTTAGACATGATATGATGTAGAAAAAACAGTTGCTTAGTGGGCTCCCTAAATATCCACTATTAGTAGAATTACCTACAGTAGGTGATTATTGAAAGTTCTCTGCGCTGATTGTTTGCACTTGAGCTGATTATTAAGCGATAATCACCTAAACGGTTTTTTCAAAGTGTCCGCAGTCCGTTTTGTCGAAGTGACAGACGAGGAAATTAATTCTTTCAAAGAAAATGCACATTTTTCAAATAATCACCTATGTAATTATACGAAAACAATTATTCACCTCAGGCTCGGCGAACATCGGTGAATAATCGTTAATTAGTATATGCTAAAACAGAGGATAGCAGTGAACGCGCGCTCTGATTGGCTACTCAAACTCCAAATATCTTTGCTATTCACCGCCTCTTGCTATTCACTCACGCGGGATTTGCATTTTTTGCGCCCGAAAATAGTGTAATCGTTGCAGTAATGAATGAGTTAAAATAATCTTTTTGGGCTTTATTATATCACCAGTTTTATTATACACTAAAAGAACTATTTGCCTCAATGTCAATGGTACGTTTGGCCCAAAAATGCAAAAAAAAAAAAAAAAAAAGGGTATTGCGCTGCGACAAATGCACAAGCAAGAACTCGAACTCGGTCGCTATCATGAGAATCCTTACAATCTTAGGGGAAAAAGAGGGTACCACCCTCCTCGTGCGCGAACCAACCATTTCCAGCGCTCGTTCATCCCAGCAATATGTAGATTAGCGAACAAAAACCTAGTGTAAATTTGCGTACATAACTTACCGATTCTTAACTTAGTAGTTTTATCAATTTCTAGCTTTTAAACATAATCTGTACTATTGCAATTTCATACATTTTCTATATTTATTGTAAAATACTATGAAATTCAGCCTTTTGGCTGCAATATGATATTTTTAATAAACTGTCTATCTAACTATCTATCAACTATCTAAAAAGACACCAATCCCGGGGCGGATCTTGAGGGGGAGGGTGAAGGGGGTGCGCAACCCCGCCCCCCTGAGATAAGCTTTCTAATACAACTGCCTACGGCATTCCTTAATGGTGCACCCCTCCTGAAAAAATCCTGGATCCGCTCCTGCAATCAAGGGTAACGAAATACGAGGCACAGAGATCAGAAGGGGTTAAAGAAGTATTCTCTGTCGGCGACAAGATGGCTATTCATGACACTCGCATGGCTGCATAGACGAATGCCAACAGGGTGTCCCGATACAATGTTAACTCAATCTGATAGACAGGAAGCGTTGCACCATTAGAAACCGTAGCTGGACATTTTTTTTTCTACCTCCGTAAAATGGACGAATCCTTTTGTCGTAATTCCTGAACACAATTTCCAAAAGATCAGAAACATTTCATCCTGGTATTACCAGCTCCTCATATTTAAGACGGTATTCCCTGTGGACGAACATATTGATTAGTTTAATAAGGCTTCAAATTGTTTTCGGAAACCACGGATACAAATATACTTTTGAACAAACGAGCGAAAACTCTTTCAACTATTGACTTACTGCAACTCTTAAAAATATGACTTTCGACCAGCGATTTTTACTTTACTACCTGGTGCCAATCTTTATTTGGGGCGACGGGGGACGGAGACCAACAAAGTAGATATAAATAAGTCAATCAATAGGCGGAACTAATCAATATGGGTCTATGGGATATGAATGCGCTTTGACACCTTTGGAGCCTGTCAGCTAAAGTGACTAAACATTTTACGTAACATGTCATTTATAGTGTTTATATAAAAACTATAACGTAATTTAGCTTCTTTTGTTCGAACATTCATATATTAAACATCCTCTAGGACGTATTTCAAAGATCTACCCACGCTTTGTAGAAATTTAACCTAGTTTATCAATTATAAACACTTCCTTACTGACTAAATCCGTCCATGGACAAAACGTTGAAACGTTTTTAAGGTTTTGACTAATAATAATAATAATAATAATAATAATATTTTTTTTTTTTGTTTTCCCGCTCAAGGCCCCTGGGTTACGTTTGTCGCCCCGGGTTTGACTTCCTTTTTGTATGGCATCCATAAGTATATACTGTCATATAATAATAATAATAATAATAATAATAATAATAATAATAATAATAATAATAATAACTGAGGCACCCTAGCTAAACCAGTAGGCAGAACGAAAGAAGGCGAAGAGATAGAAAAGAAGAAGATTGGAGTGTGGACAAAGAAGGCGCTGGTGAAAGAGCACCAAGAGAGAACAGAAGAACAGAAATGGCAAGGGAAACTGACAGCATGTCGATGGCTAGATGAAAAATTAGACCGGGACTGCTTTGCGTGGCTTTCTCAGTGGAAGGCAGCACCGTCACACACAGTTGCTGGAATTGAGGAGCTTTACCAACAGCTCCTCCCGACAAAGGTATATGACAACAGGAAGACAGGCACAAGTTCTGCTGTGCGGAAATGAACCGTGTCTCACACATCTTGGCAGGGTGCAGCGCATTGGCCCAGACAAAGTATCTAGAGCGACACAACCATACCCTCAAAATTCTCGTCTTCGAAGTACTAAGATCCCTAAACCTTACTGAGAAGAGCTCGCCATGGTATTCACCCATCAAGCCCAAGCCGGTGTACGAGAATGAACAGGCTGTAGCATACTGGGATGTCCCCCTGTTTGCTGACCATACCACTGTTTCGGCAAACAGGATAGACGCCACAGTGGTGGATAAGGTGAAGAAGGAGGTGTTGCTGATCGAGATGACGTGCCCGTGGGTAGAAAATCGCGAGAAGAAGAGCGCGGAAAAGACAAGCAAGTATGGTCCCCTTCGGTGGGAACTACAAATGCGTTATCCGGGATATTGTGTCAAGCAATACAACATAGTCATCGACGTCTTGGGTGGGTATTCAAGGGACGTGAGTCAAGCGCTTCGAGATCTTGTGGGAGAGGCAAGTAGTAAAGTGGCTCGCAGGATGCAGAAGTCAGTTATTACCAGTACTCTCCATATCGCCCGCTATGTCAAGATCATCCAGTCTTGAACAACAGTCTGAACATTCAAGATCATGTGTTAGGATTTTCAAGCTCATGTTTCAATTGACTCTTTTAGCAGTTATATAGTTATTTAGTAAATTTTCAGCTCCGACTATTGCATTTCTAGCTTTTTGATTGGCTAAAAACTCCGACTATGAGGCAATAGTCGAAGTTTACGTCATATGGAAAATAGTGCGCCAAGATGCTCTTTCCGGACGCTTTGTAAAATTGTGGAAATAAAAATCGGCTGCAAAACCCGGTTTGAGAATTTACTAAAACAATTATTCCATTCGCCCTTGTTGGATATGAAGTGATTATAACCAACTCGCGCTACACGCTCGTTGGTTATTTTATCACTTCATATCAAACTCGGGCTCATGGAATAATTGTTATATAGTTTTTATTATGAACATTAGATTTTAGTAGTATTCGCTATGAACACTAGATTTTAGCATTATCTATAGAACACTGATTCTTTTAGCAGTTATATAGTTACATTGTCTTTATTATGAACATTAGATTTTAGTACTATTCGATATGAACACTAGATTTTAGCATTATCTATAGATCTGACACTGAGCTAGCCACGTCTTTACGCCTAGCTTAGTGAATCTTAGGTATCTGGCATCCAGATGTTTTATACTGCCCATAATAATAATAATAATAATAATAATAATAATAATAATAATAATAATAATAATAATAATAATAATAATAATAATAATAAAAGTGAAACCCCAAGAAGTGTAAGAAGTGAAATTACTGTACAAGATTCGGAAAGATGCGTGATGGGAACGATGAGCGTGGATTGTCTGAAGGAGGAGGACTAGCATTATCGGTTTCTGGGAGTACCAGAACAGTTATTGCAAGATGAAAAGCTGGTTTTTGAGGTAGCAGCTAACAATTACCGGAGAAGATTATACGTCATTTGGTCAAGCCCACTCGCGGACAGCAACAGAGTGATGGCGTCTAAACAACTAGTGCTTGCTACCGGTTCTCTCATAACCTATGTGCTCACAGCACTGGAATATTTCTGACTTAAAGAAATTGGATAGACAGGCTCGCAAGAACATCAGCGATAGCGACGGGAAGCATCCGCTTGGATCAACTTCTCTTGTCTACCTGCCTAAAGGTCTAGGTGGGCGTGGCCTAAGGTCAGCGGAGACAGAGTACAAGCAAATCAAGATGACGTCAGCTATCAGGCTCTATAGTAACAATCACCCAACCATGAGCCTAGTGAGAGCCTCTGAAGTACGGGCCACAACACAAGGTCACCAATCGCTAATAAAGGAATCCACCAAGTTCGCTTAGGAGTTTGGGGTTGCTCTCGAGCTCTCCTTTCCTGAGCCAAAGTGCCGAGACAAGAACGGGCAGGAAGTACCACTGGACAAGGTTAAGGGGCACTTAAAGAGAGCTGTGACAGCTGAGCACCAAGAAAAGATCCAAGAGGAGAGGTGGCAAGGAAAGTTTCTTTCGGCGAGGTGGGAAGACGACGAGCTGAATCAGAGGGGCTGCTGGGACTGGCTGGGGAACTGGGCGGAGGCACCCTCACACACTATTGCTGGCATTGTAGAGTTATATGAGCAGCTTACACCGACAAAGCTGTATAAAGCGAGGAAAGCGAAAACAACGCAGGTCAATGATTTTACGTGCTGGATGTGTAGCAAAGCACCCGATAGTCTCCCCATGTGATGGCTGGCTGCTCGACTCTCGCACAAAACAAGTACCTGTCGAGACAAAATGCGGCTTTCAAGTTCTTGTTTTTCGAGAAGCTGAGGGATTTGGAATTGATAGACGGGGTTCCCCTCTGGTACTCGTCCGTAGCTCCTAAACCAGTCTATGAGTCCCAGGGGGCCAAGCCCTTCTGGGATGTTCCAGTGTATGCGGAGCACGGTCACGTGAAGCAGAACAGAGCAGATGCACGATTCATTGACTTCAAGAAAAAAGAGGTGGTAGCTGCGGAGAAGTCGTGCCCGTGGATGGGCAACCGGCTATTTTTTTTTACAAAGTTTAGGAAGATTCTGTAATCCTACACGTAGTCTGGGCCACGTCTAACGCCCCAGCCTGTGTATTATCTTTTGGCATACATAAGTTTTTACAACTGTCACATAATTATAATAAATATATAAATATATATTACATATCTTTTAGTGGTAAATTAACACTGCAAATTAACTCGTGCAAAATCATTATAACTGACAAAGCATGGGGGTGAATTAGCCGGTTTTACTACTTCAGAAGAATTATGCTGAGCAGGAAAGCTACCTGGAATCCTTTATGATGAAAACAAAAAAAAAGAAAAAAATCAATCAAATAAGTAACACTTTCACAGCTTTAAAATTAGTTGCAGGGGTCTCCAGTTTTATTGGGCAGAACTAGTCAACCCCCTTTCTAGAAAACCAAACCTAACTAGCTCTTGGATGTTTGCCAATAAACCAAATTCAACTGAAAATTTCCAGGAGCTGAAACTCTGATATTCGCATCAGTGAAGCTCGACGAGGATTTTAAATTTCCGCTGGTTTCGGCAACTGACTTAACCTGGGCTTTCTTTCTTGATTTAAATTATGTAATTAAAAAAGCTGTTACTTTATTAATAACTTGCTCTATCAATAAAGCTCTAAAGTCGGCTCTAATAAAGAAAAAAAAAAGATTCCCTGCCTAAACTTAGGGTTAGGTAAATAAAACAGGAAAAACCAGCGAGAGCATATTTACCCAACTGGCCATCGTTTTGTTTTGTGTTTCATTGAAGACCAAGTTTTGGTATTCTTTTAGAGCGGTTTTCAATTGAGTGTCGAAAGTAATTAACGAATTACTTTGGTTTTGCATTACTTCACTCAGTGATTGGTTTAAAGTTTTCGCGCCACTTTCTCAACCAATTAGAAGAGAACCCAAAACCAATCGTGGCTCGCGTGTGCACATTTTCCCGCTCTTTGTGTCGGCTACGTGTAATTACTTCGAGTTTTGATTGGTTTACTTGATTGTCTCCGTGAGTCCTTTTTGATTGGCCAAAGTAATTACTTTGGTTCTGGTTTTACGACACTCGTTTGAAAACCGCTCAACTGAAAATATCACATTCTCTCATCATCGTCACCTCGTCCACAACTTTCTCCTCTTCCTCGAGCTCCTCCTCATCATCATCTCCATAAAAACAACTTAGCCCTAAACAGTCAGCAATTTCAAGACGGAAACAATTGTAAAACTCAAAACTCTTACATTGTGTTGCTAGAAAAGGACCTCGACAATGAGTCGTTCATCGTAGGTGTGAGTGTTGTAGATGTTGAATTACTTTCTGTGTTGTTCTTCAAGACAAAACACTGGCTGTTTATAAGAAAAGAGAGAAAAAGATTAATCGATATAAACTCCATCGGAAGTGTTCTACTGCCCCTTAGCCTAACACCAAATAGTTTTCTTTGCTGAGGTAATTTCCACGTGTCGCAACATTCAATTAGAAATTTCTCTTTAAAACATCATCTTACAACTTAACAAAGCCCCAGAAGTCCCTTGTCCCTCAGCGGAGTAGTCTGCTTGCAGGCTGTAGTTTGTATTTCGGTCGCCGTAATGGACGGGTGGAAGTCGGAAGATCTGGGACGAGTGGGAAATACACCACCCATCCCAGGAGCGCTTACCATTTGAATGGAATTGTCGGTACTTCCGGGGAGAATTAAAAAAGAAGGGTTCATCCCGGTGGATTGTTTTCGGAAAAAAGGTAATACCTTTCGAGGTATTCCCTTTTTCTCACTTTGACAGGAATTCCCCTACATTTCTGTACCATTTGTCCACAATTACAAGTGCCAAAGAAAATAGACCGTTTCATTTGTTTTTCAACCTGAACAACCCGTTTTTTTTGTGGTAAATGATACAGCACATTTCCCTTTTATTTTTCTAAGTACAGAACGTGCAGTACTATGTGTCAAAACATTCTCACCGTAAATTTCATTCAAATAGTAAGCGCGCCAGATCTTCCGACTTTCAGCCGTCCAATATGGCGACCGAAATATAAATTACCGCCTGCAAGCAGGCTATCGGGGGAGCGAGTAACAAGCCTAACTGTTTTGCAATGGAAACATTCTTTCAAACGTTGAAAGGAAAGCGGTTTGTGACGGTCACGGTTCTCGCAAGGATAGAACCATGTTTTTAACTAGTTCTACCGTGGGGCAAAAAATGTCCAATCTTTTATGCAAGTTTATGCAACTGCAGCCCGTTCGAAGCGAAATCGTAGGGAGCTTGCGTTAAGTGTGCGTTTATAATAGTACTGAAACTTGACTTTCGCAAGATACAAAAAAATTAAGGCCAGGGGCCTTTAAATGACAATATGTGTAGTAAAAAAAAAACCGCTTAAGTATTGCAATTACCAGTTTAATGCTAAAAGCAAAATGCCTTTAAGGTGTTAAATTTTTGTTTGTAGCAAATTAAAATTTATATAAACTGTAAACATGATTCAGTAGATTAATATACTTGAGTAACTGAAACCTGCAATTATGCGGTTTTGTATGCAAATATTAGAAACCACACAGTTTTTGCGTCTGCTTTGCTTGTGAGTTTCTATTTTTTGCAGATCAAGAAAAACTGGAATATTACTACCTTAAAGGCTTCAGTGGATTGGTATACTGATAACTATGTTGCCGTCAGACGGACTGTGAAATTATTTTCCAGAAAATCAATATCATCCCACTTGATTTGGGAATGACATTTGAATTCGGACCCTTCATTATCCAGCAATTTTTTCCATCTTCAGTAATACCAAAAAAGTGTTAAAGCTGACAATTAAATTCTTGCCTATATTTATTAAACGTATTAAAGAGATTAGTCGGCGGTTAAAATTGAAACAATTTGTAGACCGTTCTTGTAAGCCGAGTAACAAGAATCTGTTAGAAATTAAGTTGACATTAAATTTTGTAATTCGCAAGTCAAGTCAAACTTGTAATAAATCAAAATCAACCCTTACCTTAAAATAGCAGAGTTGTAAAGATAGAAGAAAATTCCCAGCAGTGTTGCGAATTCCCGCATTGCGTTTGAGGGTTTCCCTAACTCTATGAATAATACAAAAAAGGATAATTGGACCGCGACGTTTCGTGATGCCCAGATTAATAAAAGTCGAGATATTTCATAAGCCGCGGTTAAAGCTTATTGTGATTTTTAGCTAGACCTCAAATATCCGATGATATCACAAAGACATACTCTAACAACCATTTAAAAAATCTTATGCTCAGATAATTGCTAGTGTGAAAAAAGTAACTTGTTGAGTATTTGTTTGAAAACCAATCCATGCATGCATTGCGCATCACCCGGTCCACGTACCCGTTTCCCGCCAAATTTGCAATCTCGACCCCAGAGCTCTTATCTCCCTCAGTCAAGAGAAGAGCCGGTTGGAAAACCTTCTCGTTGGTTTTCGTGAAGAACAATCATGTCATTCATGTCAGCACGAGGAGTGAGCAAGCGCAGTAAGGTTCAAATAGCCGATTTTTGTCTATAAGAACCTTACGGCGCATGTTCTCCTAAATACAGTTTCCCAGAGCCTTGGGTCGATCCGAGGCTCTGGTGGCGAGAATGTGCAAATTAGATGATTCCCAAAAATAACTGTAGATTCTTGAACAATGCATACAATGAACAATAATGATAATAATTATTTACTCGACAGATTAGCATTCAATTGACAAAAGAATAATTCAAAAGTTTAAAATATATATATAATTCAAGCCATTCCACAGGGAATCAAATTATCCCAGAATTACTTTGTTAATTAATTCATGTACAGGTACTTATTCAGAAACTTGAATTTTTAAAGTTAACTGAAACATCAACCACTGCAGCAACGAGAAGATTCAGTTCATATTCATTTCTACCGTAGCATTACTATCTAATTCACAAAGTAAACAATCTATCAAAACAATTCGTGTCCAGTCGTAGTATTTTAAGAAAAATGTCATCCACCTTTTAGAACAAATACTCTTTAACCTTCTTCGAGAGCTGGGTATAGGACGTTTTCAACCGATCTCTAGAGACACCAATAACAATAGAGAAATGTACGACCTCTGGTGGACGAACAAAAGAGGCTAATGAGAGATCTTTCACGTTTTTTGTCCACCAACATGGCGGCAAAGACGTCACTGAAAACCTCCTATTAGATCTTATATTCGCAGAGACTCATACA
>NC_090885.1:11426969-11429469 GCF_036669925.1 Montipora capricornis | reverse complement strand
AATTGTTTGTGGCATGGTAGCTAGGGCATGTAGTAGTATTATGTGAGTTTTTCGAACTATAGAGAGCAACTATGAGCAACTATGTTGATGAGAATATCAGAGAATTTTATAGTGGCGTGTTTCCTACGAAACATCAAATGCGCTCGGAGCTGTGATGTGAGAACTCAAATTATAACAAGGCACCGAGTGTCAGTGAAATGCCATTTGAAAGAAGAAGAAAGATATTGCGCCCGTGAGTGATGTACAAATTACATAATGTACTCTTCTCAACCGATTGTATGCCGCATGCATCATTCATACCAATGCAGTGGACAAGAAGACATTTGAATTCACAAGTCTACGTTAGTGCCTCCCTTAAGAACTGACTACCATTCATGTAGGTACTCCTTTTTTCCGCGTACAATGAAGGAATGGAATTTCTTACCCGACAACGTAGTGAAGAAATCAAGGCTTGAAGGCTCTATAGAATTTCCTGAACAATATGGATTAATTATTTCGAAATTACGAAATGAAATCTATGTTTATTAGTATTCCTCTCGACTCAGAAAAGGCGTAGGCGTGTACAAGGAAAAAATACAGCATATGCTGTCATTTCAAAAGGGTCGGATACTTTTCCGTTTAAAGGACAAAAAGTAAGTTAAAATGACACTGACAGGTGAGACAAGTTTAAGATTTCGCCAAAATTCACTGAGAAAAATGAGAAACTCTTGCAATAGAAACCTCGTCTGTTTCTCAAAAGCATGATTTATCAACAAGCAAACGTTGCTTAAAACCTATAACTGCGTGAACTAATCTACTGTATCAACT
Organism: Montipora capricornis; assembly: GCF_036669925.1. Lineage (NCBI taxonomy): Eukaryota > Metazoa > Cnidaria > Anthozoa > Scleractinia > Acroporidae > Montipora > Montipora capricornis. Next base: position 11,428,662 of record NC_090885.1, on the reverse strand, counting down.
GTTACATTGTGAAAAAGCCAAACGTTTGGTTACGATTCAACTTCAAAAAGACCGACAAAAGTCTACTAGAAGGAAAGAAGTTCGAATCGCCACATGTTGCCCATACCATGTTTTCGTTACAGTAAAAAATCCGGCATATCCCAGAAAATTGAAAAATTCAATTTAGATATCCATTACACATAATTCTCCCTTTATAAGGAAAAATTCTTCAAAACGGGTTCTTAATGTTTCTTGCCAAGCAAGGCATTGTATTATGATAATTGTTGTGTTCTAAAGTAGTTTTGTTTATAATTAGGGTGTCTTTGGTTTTAGTAAAAACGCATTTACTTAAGATGAAATATAGATCAGAATAATCAGTTTTTTTTTTGAATGGCCAGTTAATTAATATCTATATGGATTATATCGCATGCATAGTTAAGTAAACAAAAAACAGTACTAACATTTCTACATCGGGATATCAAGCTGAGCAATTGCTTCCGGGAAGGTGAGTCTTCTACGTACTGTCTTCTACGTACCCAAACCCAATTTTCGGCTACCAAATATCTGTCTTCCAGGATGGAACTAACACCAACGGAGACTGGAGAACAGCAAAACAGATAGGAGAGGAAAGACAGGATGGCAAATCCAAAGGATCAGAAAGAAGGGATTAAGCGAAGTCTTTGGTAGAGACAATACGTGGAAATTTTTGATAGTACGTGATACATCCTCGTCAATACGTTGCCTCTGTAAAATCTCCAACATGTACAAACTGCCGTATGACAAAATTACAGAAACATTTGCATGCGTTTACAGAACAATGACTACACAAGATCGAGAGCTCAAAAGAAAAGATAAATCATGGCTCAGATAAAGCAATGCAAATATTATTACGTCCCATTTATTTCCTGTTCTTCAACTTTGTCCAAAGGAAGAAAAAAGAAAGTCAACTTTAGTTTCATGCCCCATGAAAGCTCATAAATAACTTTATAACGGCATGAATAACGTAATTCGCCACATTTCACTGGTGGCGCGGCCAAGATGCCATGCACACTACTTCTTTCGTCTCAAGTTAGCTCTTATAGATGCTACCGTACGTTATCCTTCGGTCGAACATTTTCAAGACTTGTCAGTTCCTGAAAACACAGCCTATGTAAAGAAAGCTAAAGAGAATTCCTTCATAGTTAGGGTTGTGTCAAAGCTTGCCATTTTTTGAATTACTGCAATACAAATCTGAGAAAGTGCTGTTTGTCGAAGTACATTATAAGAGGAACATTGCTTACCTACTTAACTCCTCAATTCCCAAGTTAAATCTAAGTGCACTGTAATGACTTTAAGCAAATGTTAAAGTGCTATGTCGATGCACCGTACAGCAAAGTATAAATGACAGATGGGTTCTTTGAACGATTGAGGTCATAGATACCAAACTCTTGATGAACGAATTATCGAGTATTACCTGTATGATATGCTCTTTGACATATATTTGCCGATAAACAAAGGCTGCGGCACAATGTAAATCAAGGCTTTTATTCATCTTAATTTTAATAACGCTGGGGCGACTCATGTTTTTATTTCCTGCCTGAAGAGAATTTTACAAAAGCTCTCCGTGGTATGAAACCTCCTGCAATCATTCTTTGTCTGAAACTTTGAAGCTGAAAGCGAAAAACACTAGAGCTCGTGCCATGCTACAAAACCAAAAGTAATTAAATCGATACGG
>NC_090885.1:11384469-11406969 GCF_036669925.1 Montipora capricornis | reverse complement strand
AAAAAATAATTTTTCTTTTTTGGGGGGCGTAGCTAAAAATACAGGGCCTTGTTTTTTTAATAAACATAATAATAATAAACATTTTTATATAGCGTACATTTTAGAATAAAAAATAGCGATATAAAAACATGACGTTTCGGCGACGACATGTCACCATTATCAAATGCAAATTACAATAGCAACCAAAGATCAACTTTTCCAGTTTAACGGCGACTTGTACGAACAGATAGACGGCGTTGCGATGGGCTCACCATTAGGACCGCTAATGGCAAACACCGTTATGTGCTCCATCGAGGAGAAACTTGCACACGAAAACAAAGTTCCCAATTTCTACAGATGATACGTTGATGACACCTTTGCTCTAGTACCTGACCTTACCGCTGCTACCGATTTCCTTTCAGTTCTGAATGATGCGCACCCGGCAATCCAATTTACAATGGAAACAGCTGTCAACAACAGCTTACCCTTCGTAGGCATGGTAATCACTAAGACCGACAGCCACCTTAACACCTCTGTTTACAGAAAAAAGACCAACAAAGGGCTTTTACTCCATTATCAGAGCCATGTGGACAACAGGTATAAACGATCGCTAATAAGAACTGCTTGATCGCGCTAAACGCCTGTCATCCTCACCGGACCTCTTCTCCAAAGAATGCTACGATCTAAGGAAAATGTTTCTTAAATTAAAATATCCTGTAAAACTTATTGATTCCATTTTTAAGAGATTTCACGCCTCCCAAGAACAGAACCAAAGCTGTATCGAGCCAATTGACAGCCCTGTATTAATAACCTTGTCTTTCAAAGATCAGATATCTGCCGACTCCGTTCGCAAGCAACTAAACGATCTTGGAAAGAAAATCGATCGTGTAATACGACCAGTTTTCACAAGTAAGAAAATCTCTGAAGATTTAAAAGTTACGGAAACAAAGCCTTCACTTGTAAACCAGCAATGCGTTGTGTATGAATATCAATGTAATTCGTGTGATTCGAAGTATATAGGCTACACGAGCCGCCACCTCCACCTACGCATCGAGGAGCATAAGTATTCCGTCATCGGTATACACCTAAAGGATAAACACAATCAAAGACCTACCAATCTTCACGAGCATTTTACCATCTTAAAGAAATGCCACGGAAAATTTGAGTGCCTTATTTACGAGATGCTTTTGATAAGGAAAAAGAGACCGACTCTGAACACTCAAAATGACTCCATTCCAGCGAAACTGTTTATTTAAAAAAATTTCCCATTCTTTTGTTTATTCCCGCCTCGTTTATTCCAATGTAATTTGTCACTCACTATTGTATACATAACGTTCACTATCTTCTTATAATTTGCATTTGATAATGGGGACATGTCGTCGCCGAAACGTCATGTTTTTATATCGCTATTTTTTATTCTAAAATCTTTCTCAAAACCTCTCATCATTATGTAGCGTACATATCTATAAATCCATGACGCTTCACAGGAAAACACTAAAATAAAGTAATAAGTAAAACTGGAAAAACTAGTAAAACTACTGCCCAATTTGAGTCCTTCAACAATGTAGTAAATGTCATATATTATAATGCAAAAGCTTTCTTAAAAAGTTGCGTCTTTAACTTCAACGCTTTCCAAAATATTTTGTGTTTTTCCAAAATTGCATTTTCCGCAAGAAATGGGCACATTATCGGTAAATTCAAACAGGATTCCGCGAAAAAACGCCTTTTTCTTTAATTCTCTTCAAATCGAGGCATCAGAGTCGAAATAGTTAGCGAAATAACACGGAAGCAATGAGTTTTTGAGAGCAACAAGTTTATTGCAAACTTGCGGATACAGGAATTGTTGCTACAAGAAAACGCAAAAATATGGTGTCCTTTGCGGACTGTTAAGTTTGCTGGAATTTTATAAACAAAAAGAATGCCATTTTCACGGCCCTTACAAAAAAGTTCAGTATATATACATTTGTCGGATGGACAGACATATAAACACCTAAATCTTCAATTTAATTTGAAATGTTCATTAGACCCAATAAAACCAATGATTCAGAGGCACGTGTGCCACTGTTACAACAAAAACAGTATAAAAAATATTACACCACTTAATACACTATCTGGACATTGCATTTCAAAATTACAAATAATTTCTGCAGCATGGGTCAACAGAGGCCGCAGAATTTCTGCAGCATGGGTCAACAGAGGCCACAGATCAGGAGGCGTGACCCTTTGTTTTGCTCATTAAAAAGAGTGCATGCAGGCATATTCATGCTTGCATGCCCTCATTTTAATGAACAAAACAAAAGACCAAACCTCCTGAGTATTATCACATGCTCTGTATTGGGAAAACAAAATGAACAAGCCGAAAAGGTCTGTTCCTCAGAATAATCTATAAATGAATGTTTTATTATTCACCCCAGCCCACTCTCGGTCAAAAGTTTGATTTATTCACAAATGTGCAATACGACAGCAGAGCCACATTAGCAGAGTCACGCCAACACATTTGCGTAAATGAAATCAATTTTTATAAAGACATAGAAGAATTGAAAGGCCACCGTAAGACAAAAGACTAAAAAAAAAAAAGGTTATTTAGAAGATGATTTCTACAAGAAGGCCAAAGATTTCTTGAAAGAAAAAACAGAGAAGCAACCCCGCCTCTCAGGAAACAAGGACTGATCTAAGCCGAAACAATTATCAAAATGGAACAACAGATGATAACTTGAAGGAAATGGGTTTACAGCAACGGCAAAGTCTTCACAGGAAACAACAAGAAAGTAGTTCCAAAACGGGAACTGTTTCAAGTCTTGTCCCAAGCAAACTGTCGAATTTCTCACAGAGGACAGCAAATTACGGAAAGGTGGCTTTAAGAAATTATGCAGAAAATGCCCAACAACCAACGGCAGCTCCAACATTCCTCTATTTTACTTGATGGTAAAATGGCACTCTTGTACCCCAACATGCTTTTAGGAAAAATAACTGAGATCGAAAACTAATATTATGCTCGAGTACTGGCGAGGTTTGGAGAGGTCCAATGACTTCCTTCTCCTACAACATTAAACTTGTGCAGTGCTGGGACTCTTACTTTCGATTATTTCAAAGAAATTTCCTTTACATCCAGCTTGTAAGAGGCCACCGTTTGCAAAATGAGTAATTTCCGTTCAAGATTAATTGTAGTTTATTAATATTGGAAGAGTACAAATAATACCATTGTTTCTTTTAATGGTAATGTAGTTGTAAACTGCTCTATTTAGTTGAAAGTATGACAGACAAATATTAATGAATCTTGTATTATATAAGGGCGCGTTCGAGTGACCGTAGTCGGGAATGGGAATAAATGGAAAAGAAGTTAAAATCCTTCGCTTTTGCGGGGATTCACATTAATATTATCAAACATCTGCAAAAATTCTATTTTAAACATAGCTTTATCATTCTTATTGCTGCAAAACGCCATACATAGTGTTTTAAATCATCACTCCACGTATTCTTATTCCGGAATAGGCCGGTCAATCGAACGCACCCTAAGTTATATTGCCAAGGGAATGATTAAAGAATATCACTGCTTTTTCATTATGAAAAGTAATATTACTTGTAAAAGACAAAAAAGGGCTTAGCTCTGACGAAGAGCTAACACTCAAAACGTCAGCTTTCAGCTTTACAGTGGTCACTTTACCGTATAAACTCATTTCATAAAGCCTTTTCTTTATTTCACGTCCCCACTGACACAGCACACCGAAGCTTTTTCACAAGCTAAATCCCTTTATCCTACATGTGAAAGGATGCTTTACTTCCACCAACACTGAAACAATATACTTAACCCGAAAACCAAGACAACGGTTGTTCTAGACTAAACACTGCAAATAAGTTTTTACTCCAATCACTTAACTGGAATGCAGTGTCTGACACTTGCTGACTGTAGACTAACCTTTAGTCTATATCGCAGTAAAAGCTAACTGTGTTATACTGGGTGCTTAGACTTAAATACTGCTTCTCAGCGCTCTTTGAAATGGGTGCTTTATAGACAGACTTAAATACTGTTTATCAGTGCTATTTGTAGGCAGTCTGCAGTTGCATACACCTCCTGAAATGCTAACCGTTTTAAATAAGTGCGTAAGCCTAATGGAGAGCTTAACCCTAATTACTAAAATGCAGGCAGTGTCCCTAACCTTACATGAAAACTAACCATTCAAAATAAGTGCTTAACCAACCCTAATAACTAAGCTGAGAATTTAGCCCTAAACGCTAAAAATTATTGTTCACATGCAGTAAATAATTATTATTGTCTTTGATAGCATCAGAAACAACAATCCATCATTATAATATTCTTAAAATGATTTCTCTCGTTTATTTTATACATACTCCATAAAATTAATTACAGAAACATATTCGAATATGTTAAAATGGGCAGTGTTCTAAAAAAAATTAAACAAGTTTTAAAAATTTAAACTGGTTAAAAAAAAAAGAAACTTTTCAAACCAAAAACAAAATTAAGTCGTTCGTCTTTGTCCTTAGAAAAAGTGTCCCCCTGTTAGCTCCTTATCCCGCTGTCCCCTCACTCGTTACAAAACGTAGCGCATATCAAGCATAGGAAAATCAATTTTAATAACTTTTTTTTCAGTTAAAGCTAAGTTAAGCTTACTTTAAATCCCTGAATTGGAAATTTACGTTGGTTATAATTCACGGGGCAAGCGTGTCTGATTAATGAACAGCAAGCTTGTTTGTTTAATAGTTTGGATAAATCAGTAAATACTTTAAATGCTATACTGGCTTGCTTTTTCTTACCATTATGAAATGGTCTGAGACGTTTTTCATAGCTCTCCTCGTGAAATAATTTCCTCATCATATCGGTGGTACTCTGGTAGCTTAAATAAACAAAGCAATTTTTATTTTTTCATTCAAGAGTTACGAAAATAATATATAGATTTAGCCAAGCCTAAAAGCGAAGCTCCCGTTTCTAACCCCAGAAAGTAATATAGTGTATATGGAAATAATTAAGCTTCTGCATAAAGCACAAAATTAATCGTCATTAGTGTACTAGTGCAGTTAACAGTGATCAAACAGAAGCAGAGCCTCCTTTTGTCTTTTTCTTTACTGAGAAGGAGAAAAGGAGGCTCTGCCTGAATCGCGTTAACTCTTTCAAGCCGACGCAGCCCGAACGCCTGGACTAGTCAATCTTGTTTTCATTCGTCAAACCCGTTTTTCCGGTGCAGGCATCCGTTTAGTGGTAAAACCAATGGTTATAATTGAGCCTGTTGTACCGTGAGTGGCTTCGGCGACTATCAAGATAAATCGAAGACGTGTCACCGAAATTCAAGAAGTACTTTACGGAGATCAAAGATCGAAGGCGGTGAAAGTTCTAAATATTTATTTCGTCCTAACAAATCGATGATTCTCGTAAACTGAAAATTAAAGGATTAGGATACAACTAAATTGATAACTGAAGAATAAAAGGAAGGCAAAACAACGAAAGGTAAAAAAATACGACCTTTGCAACTTGGGGGCGTAACCCAAGAACCACTACAACAAATTCAATAAAACTGAATGTTCCGCTAAAAAAAAAAAACATAAATGCAAACACTACAAGTTAATAGGAACACTAGCAAAACTACATGTTTAATAACTACGACGCTGCGCTTAAAAGAAGACAATTGAAGGCACTTGCAGTTTAAATTTCAACAGGAACATATGAAGCATGCACTCCGAAAAAATGAATCAAAAACAATACTAAATGATTACTCCTCACAGGTCTAATTCCACCGGGAGCTGACAAAACAACAAAACTTACATATATGTCCCACACAGTAAAGGCTACGAGTAGGATGAACTTGACTCTCACAACCGTTCTTTACTTAACTTGATGACGGTCAACGTAAAACTAAACGAACTTACTGCAGAACCAGACTTTGTACAAGCTAAAGGTCAACCAATGGTGTGACCAGTAAGATGAGCAGCTACGAGTCTAAAGGTCGCAGACGCCAAAGAAACACTGAGATATTGAAAGCGAAAAAACTAGGCAACGAACTTAACACCGTGAAAAACCAAGATGGCGGCGAGATCTGGCATATTAGGCTTGGGATCGAGACTGTATCCTGGCAACGTGCAATCTCGTACCCGGAGTCTTCGGGCTTCTTGGCCAGCGGGTGAGCGCCCGGAGAGCCTCTGGAATAATCGACTTGAACTACATTTTTGATTGGCCGCTTGCGTAACAGTGGCAGTCCGACAGGAGGTCGGTAAGTAATTCGGAAGCCCCAGAATTTGGAGGGAGATACAAAATCTAAAACTAGTGTTAGTGCTGCTTGATTTTTTTATCTACCTCAGAAATATATAAATCACAAAAATAATAAAACGACGAGGTTTGAATTATGTCTTATACCGCTCGGGAATTTTCCCACGCTGCTAAAAAGTGATTACTGTTGCAAAAGTACCGTGGGAAAACATTACATCAGTCTCTTTGAGGAGAAATCCGTGGAATAAGGTCTTGTCGAAGCCATTAAGAAATACGGAAGCATCAAATTGTGGAAGAAGAGGACATTTGTGTCGTTTCCACAAAAAACTTGTCGATCGTTTTGCTTGCACGATGGCATTCTGGACCGGAACCCACTTTTTCTGGGAAAATGGAGTCTATTATCGCAGAGTCTCTCCGGGCGCTCACCCGCTGGTCAAAAAGCCCGAAAACTCTGGGTACGAGATTGGGCAACATGTAGCGCATGCTGGATAAAGATCTTACTCGATTTCCTGCAGAACCTCTCTCGAGAACGCCAAAATCGAGCAAGCAAAAGAAAGGTTCTGCTCTTTCCTGCTCTTTACCTCGTTGCTCGTCACTAATTTGACTTCCTGCCAGAAAAAAACGTGGGTTGCCAAATGTAATGCTGCCACGCGATTTCCCGCCAAGGAAAATTGCCCGAACACTCCCGACAGTCTGTACGGACGGGCGTACGCTGGCGTCATAACCAAAATTTCTCGCATGGATAGATTTCCCAAAAAATCTTGCCCATGGTGCTCTGCTGGCGAGCTTCGCGCGCCTGAGCTCCGCTATTAAAATTAAAGTTTTAATTTTAATGCCAAATATAAAGGTTAGTAAGAACATGTTTGGGTTCTAATTTCAAGTTTCTTGTATTAATTAATAATCATTTTGAATGTCAAGCTTTGATTGCTCAAGGCAAGTACTGATTCACCTACGAGAAGCCAGAGAAACAAAATGCCGGGCTTAGACAATCCAATTGGATAAAGGGGAGCTTGCTTCGTGAATTACTTCAGCTTACTGCTAGCTCTGAAGCCAAAAGTCGTCAGTAAATTGAACTTCATTAACTTCAAATGTAGGCGTGGAAAAATTTGACACTGGAAACGCTTTATGAGCTCGCGCATTCTATGCCCCGTCGCCTAGAAAATGTCATCAACAATAAAGAAGGCCATTCTGGTTAATAATATTTAAAGCCTTCGATGTAAAATGAATAAGGAATAACATGCAGAGTTTTCCAAGAGGTAGTTTTAGTAATTAATGAAATATAAGCAAACAAAAAAATCGGAGCGAGTTTTTGAAACACCCGTAATCCGGATTTCCCAATCTAACGCACCCTATATGTGTATGGTTTTCTCCGCAAATATGGTGAAACAAAATGAACCTGAACTTAGTTATGCCGAAAAAAGGGCCTATTTGATTAGGACTGCATTAGTCGCCACTCCGTCTGGTACGGGCCACCTCACAAGATTTTAAACCACATATATATCAGACATGCGTGAATCAACGTCTCATTGCATGATGACGAAACACGGAAAGATATATGAGGTTTATGAAAAGTCAAATGTTGGGGTTAGATCATGAACTCGAAATACAAAAAAACGTGTTCTCTAATTTCTATTCCCTATATTAAAATAAATCAATTCTCGATAGAACCAAAAACCGCATACCTGTCTTTGGCATTTGAAGCTTTAGAATTTACCATAAACATCCACGTTAAAACATAAACCAAACATCTTCGTTTCCCCATGATTGCCGCTATTCTTACTGCAGCTGAAAAGAATAAAATCAAGGCGTTTGAGTTAAACTGCTTCCTGCTCGAGATATCACTAAGTATGTGTACATAAACCACCATGACAATACGATCCTACTTCTTGAAGGCAAAACGCCAAATTCCTTGAAAACAGTCTTGGTTAAAAGTACCAAAATAAATAAAAATGCCACAAATGCACAGAACCACAAGTAAAATGGAGAAAATATATATTCTCCTTAATCAAAATTATATATTACATATTTTCACCAAAAAACGTAGTTAATTAGGGCGCATGTAATAAATTCTCCGCTTTCAAGTGACTTTTAAATTATTTTTTTGCTGCTAGATACGTTAAGTAATAGTTACGATACGAACTATTACCGAAAAACCTAGTTAATTAGGGCGCATGTAATAAATTCTCCGCTTTCAAGTGACTTAATTATTTTTTGCTGCCAGATAGATTAAGAAATAGTTACCGGATACGAAGTATTACTTGAACAAAAAACATGCTCTAAGACGAAACTCCCACACTTACCTGGCTTAGAAGCGAAGAACAACTACGTTTTTCACCTAGGTAACAGGTTGTCATGCTGTATCTACGTACATTCACAACCAACAATTGTGCTCACTGTGACTCTTATAGCGTTGTGGGGAATTTGTTTTGGTGATTAAGTTAGATGCTGATTCACAACAAAACACTTCAAATAATTGCTGTTCAATAACAGAAGACATGCCAAACTGTTTAGCCTATGAAATGATAAGCTGAGTTCTGTTTGACACCTTCTTTTAAAGACATAGCTTTAATTTCTGTTGCATCGAATATCTTCGCGCATTCGTGACTCGCTCTCCTATCGCGTGTGATTAATAATTAATCTCACATATTTATTTCAATAAAAGCCATCAAGCTGAATTTCTGAAAAGTGCTTTATTTCAGAGCACAAATAATCCACAGCCAAACCAGCAGTATTTCATATTTAGTAAAGGGGCTGGCTGTATTGACTTCTGCGCATTTTGTAAATTCGGCATGTTTTCTTCTCCTTGAATTGTTTCTTGCTGATTTTTTAGCGATTTCTTTTATTTTATAGAATCACATAAGTTAGGAGAATTCGGCATCTGATTGAACACCATGACGAGGTATTCGATTCAAAATGGCATTCGACTTGAAAGCGAGGCTGACCGGTATCGCACCGTAGCAACGCATACCTTTACATAGCAACGCTGGCAAAATGGGAAACAATGATATTTTCAAAAACATTGTCTCCGTTTACAAAGACAAAATTTTCCTTGTTTTTATTATGACGTGACTTTCTCGAAAGATTTTACAAGAAGCCGCTTACGCTTAGGAGCACGAGAAATCGGCAACAGTTCGAGTCTATCGCGAAAGGCGCAATGGCCGAAGGAAGAGTAAAAAGCACAAGATCTTCGGCGACCGAAGAAAAGTCCGTTTCAGTTGAAGAGTCCACAGATGAATATGTACTACAGGCCTTCAAAGAAAATATGGCTTCCGAAAACACTAAAAAAAGTACAATAGGAAATTCCATTAAAACAACTGCGAACAACGCGGCAACTCAAGCAACACTTCACTTCTGCTTTTGACAAGAGTTGTTAGCAGCTAGCGCAGCCACCGGTTGTACAGAATAGAGTTCACGACGGAGACGTTATCTGGAATCTTCAACGTAATGCGCCGATCAACTCGAAACTTCAACACCTCCTCCCCCCCACACCCGGGCAAAGCCCGGGCATTTGAACTTTTGAAGATTGGATAGTTCAAATTCCCGCCCCCTCGGGCCAAAATGGTGTTCAAATGCCCTACCCTACTAATGAACAATCGTCGTCGGCTCCTGCCATCTTTAATAAAGACCTTTTGAAGACCTTTTTAATAAGCCAATCACTCACAAATGCTACATCTCTTCCTTTAAACTCTTCCATCTCGTCCAAAGACGTGTTTTATAGCTGTTAGCGACTTCGGCGCCCGAAAAAAAAAAAGCATTTGAAACCTGACACTCCCGGTTCAATTTTCCCCACCCCACGCAGGCCATGGTCAAATTCCACACTCCCCGGGCACAAAAGATAGTCAAATTCTCGGGGTTTGCCCGGGGTAAGGGGAGGGGGGATGTTGAAGTTTCGATTTGATCGGCGCATAAGCTTTGAATGGACTGCTTATCTCTGTAACTTTGAACAACTCCCCAGTAAATATTTCCACTAATTTTCAGGAAAATGTTGAACGGTAGCAAAAGGATGTTTTAGCTGTTATGAACGGCGCCTTCCACCTGTGTGACCCGGGTTCATCCCTGGCCTAGGATCACATGTGGGCTGAGTTTCAATCGATCTCAATCTGATTCTGAGGTTTTTTCTTAGGGTACTCCGGTTTTTCTCCCTCATCAAAATCGACTCTCAGTCAATCACATCCGGGTGCGGGCGGATACCCTCAAAAGGGATAACCTATGGTATCCTTCCCTTTCATAGAATTAAATGAATAAAGTTGCTGTTATTAAGCAGTTTTGTGCGTCGAAAAACACAGTGTTTACGCCGTTTTTGAGTTTTGCTTGTTTTGTCTCCCAGTGCATTCAGTTTGATGATTTTCAAGTCTTCACCACTACACTACAACGATGAACATCCTTAACCAACACGGTTCTTTTCATCTTTTACTTATGTATAATAGGTCAATTGATATCCATAACCTGACCCTAATTTTTCTCCAGGCTCAATTTAGGCTCCAAAAAGTTTCTTCAATTCATGAGTGCCTATTCTACCCAGGTAAAATCATGAGGATCATCAATTTAAGCTAGAAAACGGATTTTTCTTGCAGATCTTATTGCAGATCGAATTAATACGTTGCCATCATTACATTTTAAATTATATCTTAAATGGGCTTTATAAGATAACATATCATGCACTAAGATAAGGTGGCGCTAGGCCATGTAAAGCCTTGAAAGTCATTAAGATCATTTTAAAAATAATCCTAAATTCTACGGGTAACAAATGGAGATCTATCATCACAGGAGTTATATGCGAATAGCGCGCGGTATTTGCCAACACCCTGGCAGCAGCGTTTTGAACGCGTTGCAGTTTTCGAATATGGATGGCTGGCAAACCATATTATATAGCATTACAGAACTAATTAATCCTGCTTATAACCATAGCTTGGACCAAGGTCTTTGCAGCCTCCAATGGCAGATACTTTCTTACTAATACGCCTAATATTATATAAATTAATGAATAAAAAGCTGATTGTTTATATGGCTGTGAAACTGGAAATTATAATCGAACCAGACCCCTAAATTCCTAGCTTCATTTACTGGTGGTACATGCGTGTCGCCAACTAAAAGACTATCGCTTCGAACTTTTACAAGTTGCTGCCGAGTTCCAATTAACACAAGCTCAGTTTTCTTCGTTCAACTTCAACTTATCAATAATTATCCACGCCCTAACAGCTCTAATGCATCGCTCCATAGCACATCTTGCCTCCGTATCCCCCATAGAACTGTCTGGCTTGTACGCTAAGTAGAGCTGAATGTCGTCAGCGTAGGCATGGGCATTTGGCAGGTGGTTCTTGATCACCTCAAATGGCATGCGGGCATACACTGAGAAGAGAAGTGGTCCAAGACAAATGATAACTGAAATTTATTTGCCAATTCCCCTTTAACCATAACACGCTGCGAGCGACCTGATAAGTAAGAGGCGAACCACTTGAATACATGAATTCAAACGCCGTCTCAAGGCGGCGAAGGAGGATGGTATGGTCAACCGTATCGAAGGCTGCGCTAAGATCAAGTGATACAAGCAAAGACACATGCTGACGAATCGTGTTAAGCAGAATGTCATTGAAGATCTTGACCAGTGCAGTCTCCGTACTATGCGATATCCTGTATGCCGACTGCCATCCCGGAAACAGCTCGTTGACAGTGACATTGTTGTACACCTGATCAAACACTGCTCTTTCGGTAATCTTGGAGGCGAATTGAAGGTTGCTAACTAGAAGCAAATTTTTGTGGGTTGTGTCCTTCGCTCCTTTTTTAAGCAAAGGGTTCACGATCGCTTCCTTCCACACGTCGGGGAAATGACCAGTTGACAGGGAAGCATTCACCACTTTAGTGATTACCGGAAGTACCACATCTAGTGCGTCACAGACCAGGGTAGATGGCCATGGATCCAATGTACACAACTTTTTAGCAGAGTTCTTGATAAAGTCATCGACACAACGCTCACTTGGGGTGTCAAAAGAGTGAAGCGTTTGACCTGTGACATCTGTGGCCAGTCGGTCCGGAGGCACGAGACTGATATCTGAAGGGCTAAGAGATATGGCGTTAGTAACTCAACGATTGCTCTCAATCTTGCGCACGAAAATTTTTCCGATTTCATTTGCCTAGAGGGTCTTATCAAGATGGTCAGGGAAGGACAGCATTTCACATGTACCAAGCAGTTTTTTGGAAGCGTTTAATAGCTTTCTCTGATCCGCACTATTGTCCTCGATGAAATTACAGTAAAACTCTTGCCTCGCTTTATTCATAAGGTTAGTAGCGTAGTTTCTCTTTTTCTTGTAGTCATCAAAATCAGCGAGCAACCCTGTTCTTCTCCATTTCCTTTCAGCCTTCTTACCTGAGCGCTTAGCCTCATCGATCTCTTTGCTGTACTAGGGGACGACAGGCCTATACACTATTGTACGAGTCCTTAGAGGGCATGCTTGTCAAGGAGAGCCGAAAGAGTACTATCATACGCCCTTGCATATGATTCTAATTCATCATTAGTAGTTGGCTCTTCTGCCGCAAAAAGTGCAGTAGACCGGAAGTCCCTTTTCAGTTGTTCAACATCAATTGACTTGATCTTCCTGTAGTTGGAGGTTTTCACGGAGAGACCAGGTCTGGGTGGAGCAATCGGGACAAAGAACAGCAGCATGATCAGAAATGAACTGATCGACTACAGGCTTGCTAGCTACCAAACTCTCAGACAAGCGGGTTATAGTTAAGTCAAGCGTGTGTCCATCGCGATGCGTAGGCTGATCAACATGCTGCTCCAGTCTCAGGCCTTCAAGCAGCTCTAAAAATGTCCGTCCATCGGAGTCGTGAGGATCATCGACGTGAATGTTGAAATCACCCGTTATCAGCAATTGCTCCGAAGAGCAAGCAGCAGAGTTTCTTGAAATTCAGGGAACTCAGTGAGAAATACACTTGTGGAAACACATTGCTCCTCTGAATATGGCGGTCTGTAGATGATCACAAGCCGCATGCTGAAAGGTGGCGATCTGACCATCCACACAGAAAACTCGAAAGATTCACGGTCACTGACCCCAGCATTAACCTTGGAAACATCAAGCGAGTCACGGTAAATAATCCCAGTACCCCTTCCTCGACGATCGAGTCTTGGATGATCAAGAATTCTGTAACCCTCTGGGCATAGCTCTGCTCTTACAGCCGAGTCTTTTGCTGTTAGCCAATGTTCAGTTATAGCAACAAGATCGACTTTGTGATCGCACATATAATCAAATATTGTTGCTTTTTTGTTTCTCAAAGAGCGAGCATTACGATTGCACAATGACACATGCTTGTGTAAATTGACGCAAATTCCAGGGGGAGGACGCAAGTTGACCAAGTTTGTAGTGTCTCTAAACGCGCGAGGATCTCTGAAAACACGCTTCGGAATGGTCGTTATAGACTGGGCTGGGTTCCCTGTGTTGCGCCTCAGCAAAGTCGTCCTGGTGTCACTCTGCCATTGTTTGGAGGTGGTGATGCGAGAGATGTTGTCTAATGATCCACTTTGGCCAGATCTCTTATAACGTCGATTTCCAATACAAACAGATATCCTGTTGCCAGCAGTTGTTGTTTCTGGATCGGATAAAGGGTGGACGTCCCCGCTAAACTTGATACATAGTTCCATGAAGTTAAATGACGCACAGGTGTTGGGGTAGGAGTTGTCAGACCATTGCACCCATGTACTTTTTTCAGGACCTTATGAGGCTAACATTACACTGTTAACGCCGTTACCGGTTCACGAGGGCGTTCTGGACCATATTTATTTTACTCGTTGCTTTAATTTCGGCCAACTTCGGGCAACTTTCGTTCACGGTGGGGATTGTGCGGTAATCCCATTTCTCAAGAATTTTTGCGGGTAAAAACCTTGGTGACGTGAGTTTATTGAACCCTTATATTAGCGTTTCGCCTTGACCTTTACTTTTTTGTTGCAACTATTAGTCAACAAAATATTTGCTGTCGAGTTTTTGCCTTCAACCCACCGCGAAACCTTTTGTTCACGCAAGCATCGGAAGACACTCGAATTTATCGAACATTTCTTTACCGGCGCTTCGCATTGAGCTGGACGTTTGTGGCTGAAAATCTCCCACTTGGAACTTTTGGCAACCAGACCGGACCGTCCAGTGCGACAGTATTGCTTTAAACACCACTTAATTGGCGAGTTTTTACCTTCAACGTACGCTGTGCTAAATTTGTCTCCTCTAAACCGTGGATTGGTCCCTTAGACTGAAGACTACGACGTCATACCGTCCCTCGAATGTCGTTGTTAGTAAATAAATGAAAGTGTGGACTCTATTTGCATGATTTTAAACGAGTTACCCGCTTATTGAAAGAAACTACAACAGTTCTGCAAGTTAGTTAGTTATGCTGTACTAAACGACTCGAAGTTTTGGCAGACCTTAACTCGTTTTGTACAAACCTTTCCAACAGAAAGCACTAGATGAACACGACAAAATGGTTGTTGTCTTTGACAGTATTTATGAAGATACCTGCTAATGAAAACCACTCTTCATCTTGAGGTCTTAGGGTTCGTCTCTTGACAAGCTGTCCCGAAAAAACCTGTTCGGGTCCAAAAATTTGTTTTTAAAGCCGCGGCAGTGTTACGCTGGTTGATCAATATATTTTCAAAGTAAAAAGCTTCGGCCAATTTCACGATGATTAGAAACGCATTTTAATTGTATATGACTCATGAAAAAAGCCCGCAATGTACAGACGGTCATTTTTATTCATTTTATTCATTTTTACGGAAATAGGTGTCTTTTATTTCAGTAAACTCATTGGACATTCAGGCAAGTGCGATATTGACGATCCTTCAGATCACCTGTCGTCTCATATCTTTGTTTTTAACTTCCCAACATTTGCATACCGGCTTATTGAGGGCGCTACCCGTCAGTTTACAAAATAAAAAAAATGCAACAATTTGAAGGTATCGAACCCTTCCATGATATATAATCCCTCGCATTCTTCTGGAGGAGTTTATATCATCCTCAAAGTGTGTTAATCTAATAAATAATTTGCACAGGTGGGTTTTTCAAAACAAACTGCGAGCATCAATTTGAATTTTTTGAAAAACACACGAGTGCAAATTACTTCCAAATTGAACGAGAAATTTAACAAAATTACAGAGGTAAGTTCCGGGGGGGGGGGGGGGGGGGGGGGGGGCACTTTAAGAATTTTTTTTTCCAAATTGAACGAGAAATTTAACAAAATTACACAGGTAAGTTCCGGGGGGGAGAAAGGGGGGCACTTTAAGAATTTCTGGGTGGGGATGTGCCGCTGGGACCCTGGAACCCTTAGCCTATACCAGAGCTAGTTCAGCTGAATTTTGCTACCCTATACTAGAATAAACTCTTACCAATTTCCCTCTAAATTCCGATTCTTGACAAAGGTGTTTCATGATAGCCATTTATTGACACTGTTGAGGCTGAGTTACGTAAACTTAAACTTTGCCGATTCAACCAACTGGTCAGTTTCGTGAAAAATGATACCCTATTCTAGAAACCGAAAGGCTATGATTTATATACTCTATCCTAGAGTAAACTGCTTCAAAAACCATACCCTTCACAGCGGCACATACCTATATAGTCCATATATGACAGTACACCCCCCTCCCCCCCGGGGGTAAGTTCCGGTTAGGAAGTGACGCACGCCACAAGTTCAAGTTCAAGTTCAAGTTTCACGCCACCAAAACAAAAGATTTGACTTGATTGGTTCGTACCAATCTTCGTAGAGCTGGAGGTAATAAACTAACCAATTTCCTACGTATGTTGTATGATGGAATGAAATGTCAAATTCAAGTTTGTGCAGATATAATAGATTTTTCCATTGAAGCAGGAACAAGACAAGGTGGAGTGGAAAGTCCTCCTGTTTAATTGCTTTTTTGACTGGGTTCTCAGACCCGAAAGGGACCTATAATGATGACAGAATACTCGGGGAAATTGGAGAATTCCAAGAGTTAAAAAATGTACTAACTGAAAACAAAGTATATATGGCTACACGCAGAAAATTCCTGGAATCATGCATTAGATTGAGACTTGATTACTGTACTGCGGCTCAACTTCCAAAAGAACTTCAAGATGGGATGAGAAAGTTAAGAGTCAACTTCAAGTCAGTATGGTTTCCTGAGACGAATGGTTTGGAATTGGTATGGAAAAGAAAAAGAAATTTTGATGGAGAGGAACATTTTGTCTTCAAGTACAGAAATTCTGACCTGGAGAAAATAGTTGGGACGCCAACAGTACGAGATTTTATATATGTTCGCAATTAGAAGTACATCACACATGTGTGACGCAGAACAAATTCTCATTTAAAGAAACATTTGCTGTTTATAAATCCAACCGCGAAGCATATAAGAGATCCTTGGATTAAGATTAGTAAAGTACTGAATGTTGATAAAGATCAAGCTAAAAGATCTACACAAGCCAGGAGAACCTTCATTGGACTTCGACGAATGGCCTTTGACCCTTTGCAGAAAGATGTCCCCACTCATGAGATTGTTAAACAAAGTGGAATTGTATTGCTACTGATACCAAATCAAAACCGAGAATTCTGTGGGTAAATTTCACTGAATTAACTATTTTTACACTGAGCAAGACGCCTCCAAAGGCGTATCCGTGGAATGCAACAGTTGACACAAATTGTCCACTTACAGAAAATGGCGAGAGATTACCAGAAAGATACATCTGTAATATAACTTGAAGTTGTCTGTTGTAAAAACTCATTATTAATGTTACTAAATTTGCAATTGCAAACAACGAAGCCCTATTTGCGGGTTCTCGGGATACGGGATCTTTCATTTATATATTTATTTTTTGGAATGAGGCTTTATTTAAATCCTACAGTTTTACTTCTTTCCTTAACCACGTTCATCCAAAAATTACAAGATCAGCCTTAAATCATCCGAAAACCTTATTACAGATCACAGTTCAACAACTTATCATCCTGGGCCAGTTGTTCAAAAGCCGATTAATGCTAATCTCAGGTTAAAAATGAACAAACGAGTTTTATTCTCTACTCTCAAATGCTGTTCAAGGCTGATATTCCGTGAAACTTTACATTAGAAGAAGTCAATAAGTAAAGGAAACTTTCACCCAGAAGTTGAAAACATGAAACAAAAGTTTACTCTAATCCTGGATTAAGGTAATCGGCTTTCGAACAACCGGGCCATGTATTCGAATTCCGGTTCCGTAATCCTGGTTTAGTTTCTTGCAAACTGTTTAAATCTGCCGTGGCGAAGACAAGAAGACAACATGTGAACTCCATTTCTCAGAATGCTCAAAAAAGAATCGGTCTGATCATATGTCTGATCATAGGTCTGATCGACACATAACTAACAATTGTGGTACACGATATTGTTTTGGTATCGTAAATCATTACAGTGTCATGGTAGATATCTTTGGTAGATACCCCCTGAGAAGACATGTGGTTCAGTAAGGTACTTAACGCAGAACGATTGAAGAAAATAAAAGCAAATCGAGAAACATTTAGCTTCAAGGCTGACAAGTTGATCATTTACAACTTCTTTTTCACCACAAGCTTAAGCGTGTACTCTGAGCTTCTGACAGCTTTCCAAAACCAATTTGCATGGAATTCAAGCCTTTCCGGCGGGGTTAGTAACTGGATGGGAGACGTCAAAAGATGCAACTTTCTGTCAGGAACATACGACCAAAAATTCTACTTTAATGCCCAAAATTGCGAACGAAGCAAGGTACAGATTTTGTTAGCCTGTTTTCCCTGTATGCAAAACAAATATCGACGCAAAAGTAAATAAACAATGATATGTAGTTTTTAAGGAGAGCAGAAGGAACTTTTAGGAAGTGTCGATCGAGAATAAGACAATTTGCGAGATCGGAAGGCATCATAAATTTTGTGCCACGAATATAATACAAGTTACTATCAGCGAAAAACATTTCGGGAGATTTTTGTACGTTCAATCTGAGTTCAATTTTTCTATCGTACTTCTGGTCGTACAAGTAAAATCACAAAATCGAAAATGACATCGATTTTAGCGGCCGCCTGTGATCAAGTTACCTGGCGTGTTTAATACTGACAACTCACGAAACAAAGGATGCATCTGTGACAAAATGACGGCAAGACACCGGGTTTTTGTTAGTTTACTTTTTTTCTTTCAAGTTTTAATAAAGTTCGACAAGATACACGTGCGAATGTTAGCCCAGGTGTCAGCTGAAGTTAAGCTCCTCCGAATGAGGTTAGTACTTGGATGGGGGACCGCTGCGAAGTCCCGTTACGGACATCAGTAATTCGTTTTTTTAAAACTTGATTTCATTTTTTTTTGCTTGCCGTTGAAAGCTATTTTCTTATTTTCTTTCTACGTCAAAACGGCTGAACAAACCGGTTCCCAAGAAATATTAGAGTATTCGTGCTATGCAAAATACTTCTAATGAAGTATTCGTTCTGTGCAAAATACCGTAATGTTCACAGCGGAACACACAAGTATAAGTACGAAGCAAGATGTACATTTAACGTAGAAAATTCTTCTTACCTTTAAAGCTTGTCTTTCTCAAAGAAGAAAACATCTGTCCACTTTATCGAATATTTTAATACTGTGTCAATCATGGCCAGCGGAAAGATTCCACAGTAAATAATTGCTTTCCTCACAACGTAACAACTGTGTCGCGGTGGCCGAGTGGTCTAACGCGCGCACATAATCGCGAAGCGTATGGAAAGTATTTGGTTTCTAAATGGGTCAGGGAAGTTTGGATATACTAAAGGTAACAAAGGTAAATTCACCCGATCGGAGCTTAATTCAATACCCGTGGGGTATGCACATTTGTGACTACCAACAAAAAAAAGAAAATTTGTGACCAGCCCGGATTTAAGACGTGGTATGCCTTCGGCATTCCACGTAATTAACTCTTCTTAGCACTGTGTTAAAAAAATTCACTGCTCTCAGCCAATCAGATAGAATAATTTTGTTATGTATATATATAGTTTACGTCATAGAAAGTGCGGCGTACGGGGTTTTATGCACGAGTTGTTTGTGTCAAAAACCCGAACGAGCGAGGAACGAGCGAGTGAGGGTTTTTGACACAAACAACGAGTGAATATTAAAAACCCCGTACAAAGCACTTTCTATGTCGTAAACTGTTTATTACACATAACATGAGAATTTTCATTAAAATAGTTTTCTGAACGCGAATTAGAAACAAAAACTCACTAACAATAGAACCAAATGCAAATTTAATTTAATTCAATAACAAACTACGATTTGCACGAGATGCACGAGTGATTGGCATGGAAACGCCTTTACGCTATCGTTGATTGGTTATACTTCCACATGTGAAAATAAAGCGTATAGATTTGTACAAATGAGCTTTATGGAATAAAATTCTCATGTTATGTGTAATAAATTATTATACCTGTTACAGTAACTGTATCATTGACAACCACCCCCTCTCCTCCTTCTCTTCCCTCTCTCCTTCTGTCACTGATTACTTTTGGACCCGTCAAAGTGTAATATTGTTCCCTGTGAACTGGTCAGTTCTCAAGCGCATGCTTTTATTTTCTCCTTTTCATTAATTATACTTTTAGACAAAAAAGACAAACACTCATCGAAAAGGAAAACAAATGAAATAAAGGCGTTCTCAAAGCGACTTCATGTTGTTACGGTCTTCTTTAACTCGTTTGGTTAAACTTTAACCCGGCTTAATGTTTCTGAATGACACCCAAGATGGAGGTGACCAAGATCAACAAGAAAATGTTCATCGATATGACATCCCTGAATCGAACTTAGCGAACTTGTCTCTAAAAAGGGACTTGAGATTCTGCATCAAAACACTAGAGGCTTGTTGGCAAAAAAAAGTATCATCTGCCCAATCCTAGATGGCTTTAGGAATAGACACATCTTCTAGGTCAGTGAAACACATTTATCCCCCGAAAGCGAAGCCGAGGTCGAAAATGAAGGCTACACGTTTATTGGAAAGTAAAAGGCTTCTGGTCAAGGTGGAGGTGTTGGTGTTTATATTTCTTCATCTATTCCCTTTCAAAGACGAATGGATCTCGAACAAGAGGATATTGAATGCATCTGGATTGACATATTGTTTCCTATGACCAAAGACTTTCTAGTTGGAATTATTTACCCCCCCTTAGGAAACTTCTAAACATCTCTGCCCAAATTTAAATTGCAAATTTGATTCAATGCTTTCGACAGTGCCAGCTGAAAACAAAGAATGTATCCTCTCAGGTAACTATTTGGTGTCCTCAGATCATAAAGAAATTAAATCCAATCTCACCTACTTTGGTCTAAAACAAGTCATTAGCAGCCCCACGAGAATTACGCGCAAGTCCAAGACCCTAATTGATGCTATTTGTAGCAACGTACCTCATAACATCTTTTCGGTGAAAGTAATCCCAGCTGGCTTGAGCGATCATGAACTCATTACAATGTTAAGTTCAACCTGCGAATCATTACTTGCCGAAATTTTGTTAATTATGACCCTAATATCACGTTATGATGTCATTTCAACCGAGTCTAATAGAAACTGGCCAGTGATTGGCTAATATCGTAAATATCCGTTCTGCCAAAGAAAGAAACGGAAGTAACGCCAATTTACTACGGATTTCTATATTTTTCCCGTCCTTTTTATCGGGTAAACTGCGCCTCAGGTAGAAATTGAGGTAATTACTAAGCTATTTCTCGAAGAGTTAAATTCAGCGAATTTTGAAGACGTTTATTCATCTATTAGCGTAAATGAAGTTTACGAGGCATTCTCCAACAGTGTATTGACAAGCATGCCGCCCTTATTTCGAAGAAAGTCTAAGGCCGACTAATGGTTGACTCCGGATGTCAGAAAGGAGATGAATCTCAGGGACGGTTTGCTCAGGAAAGCCCACCGAACTAATCAGGAAATCAAAAATTTAGTTTTAGAATCTCTGTACGGTGGCCAATTTACATTATCATGACTCCGTTGATAAAACTAAATTTTTGTATACTACTTCCCCACCGACGCAGCACCACAGTTTCTTTAGAAACGAGATATGTCCAGACATGCACACAACAACAAAAATGGCAAAAATGAGAAAATGTTGGCGAATTTGGCAAATATGGCGAAAATGACAATTTTGGCACAATCGCCAACGAGGCAAAGCACAAAGCAGTGAAGGGGGCCCATAAAAGTTGGCGAAAGCGGCGAATTTGGCAAATATGGCGAAAATGACAATTTTGCCACAATCGCCAATGAGGCAAAACACAAAGCAGTGAAGGGGGCCCATAAAAGTTGGCGAAAGCGGCGAATTTGGCAAATATGGCGAAAATGACAATTTTGCCACAATCGCCAACGAGGCAAAGCACAAAGCAGTATAGGGGCCCCATAAAAGTTGGCGAAAGCAGCGAATTTGGCAAATATGGCAAAAAAGGCAATTTCGCCACAATCGCCAACGAGGAAAAACAGAAAGCAGTGAAGGGGGCCCATAAAAGTTGGCGAAAGCGGCGAATTTGGCAAATATGGCGAAAATGACAATTTTGCCACAATCGCCAACGCGGCAAAGCACAAAGCAGTATAGGGGCCCCATAAAAGTTGGCGAAAGCGGCGAATTTGGCAAATATGGCGAAAATGACAATTTTGCCACAATCGCCAACGAGGCAAAGCACAAAGCAGTATAGGGGCCCCATAAAAGTTGGCGAAAGCGGCGAATTTGGCAAATATGGCGAAAATGACAATTTTGCCACAATCGCCAACGAGGCAAAACACAAAGCAGTGAAGGGGGCTCATAAAAGTTGGCGAAAGCGGCGAATTTGGCAAATATGGCGAAAATGACAATTTTGCCACAATCGCCAACGAGGCAAAGCACAAAGCAGTATAGGGGCCCCATAAAAGTTGGCGAAAGCAGCGAATTTGGCAAATATGGCAAAAAAGGCAATTTCGCCACAATCGCCAACGAGGAAAAACAGAAAGCAGTGAAGGGGGCCCATAAAAGTTGGCGAAAGCGGCGAATTTGGCAATTACGGCGAAAATGACAATTTTGCCACAATCGCCAACGCGGCAAAGCACAAAGCAGTATAGGGGCCCCATAAAAGTTGGCGAAAGCGGCGAATTTGGCAAATATGGCGAAAATGACAATTTTGCCACAATCGCCAACGAGGCAAAGCACAAAGCAGTATGGGGGCCCCATAAAAGTTGGCGAAAGCGGCGAATTTGGCAAATATGGCGAAAATGACAATTTTGCCACAATCGCCAACGAGGCAAAACACAAAGCAGTGAAGGGGGCCCATAAAAGTTGGCGAAAGCGGCGAATTTGGCAAATATGGCGAAAATGACAATTTTGCCACAATC
>NC_090885.1:11336969-11371969 GCF_036669925.1 Montipora capricornis | reverse complement strand
GTTTTCATACTATTTAGTTTTATTATTTAGTCGTATATCATTTAATTAATTTTACTTCCTTTCAATTTCCTAATGTGTAAATTCTCCGCTTATTCGTTAGACGATTTTTGACTGGAATACTCTTACTTCTCAACTAATTTTCATAAATTATTTGTTAACTCGACACATAAGCTGTATATGCTAGGAGTCCTAACAAGCTCCAATTGATTCGAGTATAAATAAAGATGTGTATGTATGTCTGTAAACCCGTATCCGGATATCTGAAATACTGTGGCCCGCTGATTTGAAATGTTGGGCCACAGGGAAACCAGGGGTGTTGTTCCGTATACTTCGTTAGTGTTCGTTAAAACGACTCCTGAGATTCTGTCCGGTTTCAACGATATAAAGAATGGTAGGACATCGGTTGCAGGATATGCAGTATTACTGGTCTGGCAGGTAAAATGGCCATGGATGGAAAAGGAGCATGGACATGCACGCGTGCCACTCTGATCAGTACGTGCGTTGTCAGTTGAGTGTACAAGTAAGTTTTTTAGGTTGAGATCGCGTTTGTATGCTGCGACAGGTGGTTGCGAGAAGATATGACGGGTCATCTGGTCACTTGATAGAATGCGGAAGTTCTGAAATAGAAAGTGTTTTATTTGCTTGTTCAAAGGGTGGTATGTGCGAAAAAGAGGGACTCGGTCAATGGTGCTGAACCTTAGCTCAGCTGGGCGTAGGGCATCAGGACGGTTGATAGTTCTGACCCTCCGTAGATCCTTTTCAAGAGAAGCACGAGGATAACCACGTAGGGAGAAGAATGTTAGCATCTCATTAGATCTCCTCATGAAGTCATCATCGTTAGAGCAGAGTCGAGGCGGAGAAACTGGCTGTAAGGGATAGCAAGTGTCCAGTGTTTAGGATGAAAAGAAGAGAAATGAAGGAAGTTGTGAGTATCTGTGTCCTTGTAGTGGATGGAGGTTTCAGTGAAGCTTGTGACTTTAGCCGGCTTCGCGTGACCTAAGGCAACTCGGAATGGACTCCTTTTTAAATTTTAACCTAGAGTGTTTTGTTAACACAAAAAAATTGGGGTCTTTTTAAGCATTTTTTTTGTAAAATGAAGCTGTTTTCTGAGTCAACAGAATGTTCACGCGAGTTCATGAAGAAAATTGCGGTAAGCAGTCAGTTACAGACGATTTACAACCATGAAACCTAATTTTGCCTCGTTTGACTTACGGGATAATGGTTTTGGGGCTCCTTTCTTCCGCAAACAACTTGTTGTGCAGTACAAGAAAAACGAGAAGAAACTTTCATGTGTACGGCAAACGCGAAATCCCTTCTTTCATGTAGAAGCGGCAAGCGGCAAGCGTCAAGCAGCAAGCGTCAGGCGGCAAGCGGCAGCCGGTAAACGCAAAAAATGGAGGGAAAATCATGCCGTTCGCGTTTCACGAAAACGTGGTGCTAAATCTCTCTGTTGTTTTTGATTGACGTCGTCGTTGCTTCAGCTCCGTACTAACGAGTTCTCTTTCTCTACAGCGCAAGTTTCTCACAAGGAAGTCAACATCGATTACTTTAAATTTTAATTTTTTCTCTTCTCTCCATATTGTGTATCGTTTGTGGATGGTGGGTATCAAGAGACCCGATGAGAAGCAGCTTCCTATCCCATAAATGATAAGTTAACCTTCCACACTTGAAGTTCGTTGGCTCTGCACGGACTGCTCAAAGTGGCCAATCAGAATAAATTTATTGGGAGACAAAAAGAAAAAAAAAGTGTATGCAAATTGTGCGAATCGATGTAGATTGATGTAAATGCGAGTCTCCAACAAAGGGTTAGTTCTAAAAATAGAAAGATACGCGCAAAGGTTGACTAAGGATATAATGCAAAGGGAGGTTCCTACTCATGGGCTCCTGTGTGTGTGTGTGCGTTCTCATTGGCCGAGATTACGGCTGAGTGGTACAGAAGCCATAAGCACAAGAGGAAAGAAAAGAGAGTAAAGAGAACAACAACAACAACAACAGCAAATAAGGAAAGGCGAAATTACCGCTTCCTTGTGTACGTCATCGTTGTAACTATTCAGCGTTCCGCCTATCCGTCTTCTTTTATTCACTCCATTGTTTAACAATAATAGGATGTATTCCATTAATGCTGCAAAGATGAAGGCAAATGACACGATCAAGTAGACATCAACCGCCTTGACATAGGAAACCTAAAATGAAAAGAAACTCTAGATACTTTTCGTATTTGGCCAACGAAGCTTGATCTTAAATGGAAGTGCGGTGAAAAACATGAGGCTAAACAAACGCATAACTGGAATATTTTTTTAGTGAATTAACGTTTCGTATGTCTCAACATACATACATCTTCAGAAGCAACCGTTAGCTAAAATGTATGAAATATGTAACAGTAATATGAGTACCTTGTGAGGTAATACAATACTTGACAAAGATATACAAGAAACGAAACAAAAGAGCTTTTCGCTGCTAACGTATTCATTTAAGGATGACAAATAAAATAAAAAGGGTTTCTTTTATGGTACAATGTCGGTCGGACCTCCCAGTGGAACTAACGTGTTACTGTTTCTTAAAAACGCCTTGAACGCCTAAAAATTTATTTCAGTTATGCTCTTATTTAGCTTCATGTTTGTCACCGCAGTTTGAGTTATAATTCTAGAAAAGAAATTCATTGTCGAGGCACGGAATTGAAGATAAATGCATAAGTTGAAGATAAATGCATAAGTCGTTCCGGGGGTATAACGAAGTCTCGAGGAATAGGCTACAAATGGGTAACCCTGTGCCTTGAGTGAAAATGTCTAGATTTTGGTTTGGATCATGGAAGTGTGAGGAAAAGGGAGAAAGGGTTAGGAAGAAAACAACACCGTAGGATAAAAAGTGGGGGGCCAGCCACTCCCTCACCTGTTGTGTGGTAACTTTCTTAGTTACATTTACTATAATCATTCCAATCAGAGTAGCATCAAACCATGATTGATTAACAACCTGGTTGTTGCTGCAGCAGTGTGAACCCAAATCTGATATATTTCCCACCTAATAATATAACCACTACACCACCAGGACAACCATGCTGGCAACACAGCCATCGAAGAGGTGATTTACGTGGTTAAGGCGTGGGCCTCCCGGGAAATTTTCTTTCAAGGTGACAAGGTAGGGGAGCCTATAACTTCACTTGAAACCCAACTAAGGATCAAGTTAATGATGCACGACCGTAGTCAACTTAGCGGATGACAAGGAAGGATCCTAGAAGGATACAGGCTAATTTTAATTTTAGAGAAAGTGTAGGAGAGAAACCCTGACAATGCACACCCCAAATAATCATATTTTTAAAATTAGCCTGTATCCTTCTAGGATCCTTCCTTGTCATCCGCTAAGTTGACTACGGTCGTGCATCATTAACTTGATCCTTAGTTGGGTTTCAAGTGAAGTTATAGGCTCCCCTACCTTGTCACCTTGAAAGAAAATTTCCCGGGAGGCCCACGCCTTAACCACATATATATATATATATGAAAAAAATTACTCGATTCTGATTGGCTGAGAGCAGTGCAGCGCAAGTGTAACACAGTTCAACAAGTGTAATTCACCAGTGCAAAAAGTGTAATACCAGTTACCAGTGCAAATTACACATCGAAATTCTGGATCATGATTGGCTAATAAACAATAGGGTTCGGTCAGAAGCAATCAAATATTATGTTTTCAAATCAAGCGCACGCCCTGGATGGCGCAATTTATCGTGCAATTTTTCCCTGATTGCGTGATACGGGTGCGTTTCTTCTGCTTGACCATCTCGAATTTTTTCATGTATATTATTAATAAGTAATCACATGATTTTTCTCTTGCAATTTGGGATTAATGAACACGAGTAAATTTTTTCAAAGACTACAAATTGCACTCGCCTATGGGCTCGTGCAAGTTTGGTCGTCTTTGAAAACATTTACTCGTGCTCATTTATTCCAAATTGCACTCGAAATCATGTGATCACCTATACTAATTATCCTAAAATTCAAACATGACTTCAAGATGAGAAAACTATATGAAATAGTTGTTTTATGTCCTGAAATGTCTTTCTAAGATAGAGCGAGAATTGTGGAACCTGATTTATGCTCGGAAAGTAAGGGGCCTTCATCGAGAAACAACATACCTTTGGAAGTGTATTTCTAAACGATCCGGTGAATGTTACAATTGATAATACTGTTGTGCTTCCGAGGGATACTCGAGCGGGAACAGAGTCCTGAGGAATCCAGAAAACCAACCAAGAAAGTATAACAAGCATTATAGTGGGGAAATAGATCTGAATGAAAGTGTAACCAAGGCGACGCCTGAACCAGAAGAGGGCAATGAGCTTAGAGTGTGGACCTATAATAAAAAAAGTAGGCTGTGATTAACATCTGTACTTTTAGAACACCTGCGTGCTTGACATGTACCATCTTTACAATCGTTACCCTTAAAATAAAAGGCTGGAAAAGAGCCAATTTCTCTATTGCCTTACATTAAATTTCCATGTATTTCGGGCGTCGAGATACAAATTTCTATCACAGTGATTTAAAAGCGTACTAAGAGCGTCCACAAATGAAGGATAGCCATCATTGCTAAACTATTATTCGCGACAGTTGCAGAGATTGTAACGATTGCACGGAAACGAAATATGATGAAACATCTAGTTTCTCAGTACTGTATAGCGATATACAAACATTGATAGCGACAAACATTCACGTCGCATTTCTTTTGATATTCGAATTTACCAACCATGGAACAAAAGAGTCATTGCTTCAACAGCCAATTAGATTCTGGTTTGCATATTAATAACAATGGGTGCCGTCACGAGAAACATCGATATCGCTATCGATGAAAGGAAATTATGAGGCGTAAATATGCAAATCGTACCAGCCAAATTTGTTGGTAAGGTAAAAGACTGAACTACGATGTGCAAAGAGATCCAAAATAACTTTTCCTCATCGGAAAAATTAAAAATCCAATGGCTATAGAACTGATATTTTCCCTTATATCGTACCCATTCAACTGCTCACCATCAGAATAATGTTGAGAATCTTGCAAAGCATGCGTAGAAATTAGAGAAAGCTGTGACAGTTGATCGTCTTCCACCATTATCTTTTTCGCTTTGGAGTCGTTTGGCCATTTGAAGACGAGTTGGTCTGTTCCGTATGCATCTGAGATAGAATTTCTCAATAGCGTTAACTGAGTTGAAGATATTACATAGGTTTTTTCATTCGAGAAATATCTTATTATGGCGCAAAGGATGTGATACAATCTTAGACAAACTTCGTTGGGAAAATGTCAGTGCCACACCACTATAAAATGGTCTGTGGTCAATAACTTCTCCATACTTTCCCCTCCCTCTAATCCAATGTTGGTTTAGAAACCGTCAACGGTTTGTACAGTATTTTTCACCACATTATCAACATTGGTATGAGGAGAGGGGGAGACCAATAGACTATGCTTGTGAGAGTATGCCCAATGATGTTCATCCCGGAATTTTTGCTCGAGAGGTTTGTCTACAATTGTAGTTACATTCAGTCATGCTAAGCAAGTCAGGGTTGGTCTTCGCACGGAGTTATGTATCAGTCCTTTAACGAAAAGAAGCCTGAAAATTCAGGCTTGAACCTGGCTTTTGCGATACCGGTGATGTACTCTACCAATTGCGCTATCAAGCTAAGCGGATGTTGGCCATTTTGTCAGTCAGTCAGTCAGTCAGTCAGTCAGACTTTCGCTGGCTGGCTGGTTGGCGACTGAGTGACTGAGTGGATGGCTGGCTGCCATAACCCATGCACAGGCGAATGAAATAATGCTGGATAATAATAATACTAACAGGTTGATATCTTCAGGTCACAGTGAAGCTCGTCCAGTGGATAATCTGATAGATTCATAGCACAGCCAGCGGTGACCGTAAGTCTATAAAATAAGAAAAAGTTATTTCCTCTTCGATGATTTTACTCAGTGAAAGTGAGTTTGGCACTGTGTTGAGCATTTCTGCCAGAAGAACGATGTTCAGCAAAGAACTAGTATGTTAAGTCTCTCTGTTGTTATGACTGTGAACCTTTCTACTTAATAGCCGGAAAAATGATGCTACGTTATTTTCATATACATGTACATTACTGGCCTCTCCTTGAAAAAATATTACCTAGCTCTTATTCAAATCCATCTGTTATTCTTGGCTTGCATTCACGTGATTAGACTGTCATGTTGGTGTTCAAAACAAAGGCAAAATGTGGCAAATTCCCGAAAGAATTTTTCGCTATTGTTCAGTACTCCAACATCGCCTTCATGACGCCAGGTGAAAGCCAAGGACACTTCCCAACTCAAATACGTTTTCCTATTGGAGGAGGAGAACGTATCATGTGCCATTAGGCAATACTCACTAACTCCATAGGGGAACAAGAAATTGACCTTTGGCTCCTGATTAGGTTGGTTACTTTGAAACCTCGGCAAATTTGTGTGCCATCCTGTGATAAAAAAGTTTCTACTGTAATTTTGTATAACAGTCGTAAGTGTTGTAAAGGTCTTGCAGAAACAAAAATCACAGTTTCATGCACTTAGGGCCAGTAGTCAAGTTAGTTCTTATTATCTTTTCCCTGTGACGTGTTTGACGAGTAAACCAACCTCATGCTGTAAGTAACAATCCCTCCTCCTCTAATAGTTATTTTGGTATTTTCGGACGTGACGTCATGGACAGTTGCACTTCTTATGTTGAGAAAATAGGTATCAGGAAGCCATATAAGCTTTTTTGATTCGCTGCTAGTAAGAGTGATGGGAAAACCCATAGAGTGATTCAAACGTGAATCTGTCCATTGTTGTGTAATCTCCAGGTCAAGCGAAAAGTCCTGAAAGAAACCACAAACTGAAAATGACGATTGGAAAATACTACTCAAGACAGTTAAGCGTTTTGAGAGAACTACCTTCCGCGGTTGATTTACAACTTTGGACGATAGGAGAACAGTACTCTTCTCCTCCTATTCATGTGCATTGAAAGTTGCAGGAATGCCTTTCCAAGTGGAATGGAATTTCCATACACTTAAAGTGAGGTCTAGTAAAGTGGGGAGTGATGATAACATTTATCAGAGTATAACTTCGCTTCGACGAATAGGGAGTTTAAGCAAAGACGACAGTCACGGCAACGACAACGCCAAAAAGCAAGAATATTATTGGTTAAATAAGAAAAAATAATCGTGCTGCACGTGAGACATGCATTTCAGTGCACTTCTTTGCGGTACTCCACAAATAAAAAGAACATCGTGACATCACAGGATTTTAGGTTTTGACGACAAAGTGACCGTACAACAATGAACCATTCATTTACTACCTTTACTTTAAACCCGTTCGTACCCATCCATTTAGCTGATAGTTCGCTCCTATAGTACATCGTGAACAAGACCGAATAATCGCGAATTATTTACAATAGCGCTAAGTTAAAGTTTGCAGTTGTCTTTACATGTACTTAGGCCCTGTTTACAAGGAGGGAGGGTCACCCTAGTGGTAGGATTACCATAGCAAGAAGGTTGCCCTAACACTCACGCACTTCTTCCTTTTTTCATCGACGTTTTCACAAGCTAGGGCTACCCTGGCCCAAGGGTAACCCTATTTGAGTGCTAGGGAAACCCTAGCTGCCTTGTAAACGCTGTGCTACGGACAACTCGCCTACCCGGGACAACTTTTAGCGGGGTTTCCATTGTGTTTGCGATGCTCGTGGTTACCAAGCACACAAAGTTGTCCCTAGCAGTAGGGGTACCCTACCTGCTTGTAAACAGGGCCTTAAACTCTCTCATAACTAACGCTCCAAACGCCAGATTTTCAATCTCCTGGCAGTGTTCAACCTTTGGTTTGGTGGCTTAAATGTAATGAGAATTCTTTTGAAATTTGCTGACTCGCTTAACTGGGTGGTAATTCCGGCGCTGAGCGACCTGAAAAACAGCTCGTGAAAACACGGCCAGTAAGTGACCCAAGTTTTAATCCTTGATTTATAAAAAAGATTCCTGTTTATTTTAACTGAAATTTTCCTATTTAATGGTCCGCCATTACTAACTTTAAAGTCTTGAGAGGGCTGGATCGAGGAGAAATTGACGTCAAAGACTCAATAGTTAAGAACGCAACGCCTGTGTACTCGCGGGCTGAATTAATATGCAGCAC
Organism: Montipora capricornis; assembly: GCF_036669925.1. Lineage (NCBI taxonomy): Eukaryota > Metazoa > Cnidaria > Anthozoa > Scleractinia > Acroporidae > Montipora > Montipora capricornis. The sequence continues at coordinate 11,363,842 of NC_090885.1, read as the reverse complement.
GGGAGTTTCGGGCTCTCAGACTTTTAAACTCGTGTTTTACATATATAATAAGCTGCGTTTACACGCTGAGATTTTAAGCTAGTGAGCCAATGACTTCACTCGCTCCTAGATCCAACCCTCTGAAGTCCAACCAATTTTGCCATCTCACTTTCAAACTCTGAAGAAAAAGAGGAAGTGATTTTTTTATCATAGTAGCACATTAAGACCTTAAATTGGTATTCTAAGTCTTTGCAATTTTTCAGTCTCGTTTAAGTAATACTAGGGAGGCGCGGTGGCCTCATGGTTAGTGTGCTCGACTCCGGATCGAGTGGTCCGGGTTCGGGTCCTGGCTGGGGACATTGTGTGGTGTTCTTGGGCAAGACACTTTACTCTCACGGTGCCTCTCTCCACCCAGGTGTATAAATGGGTACCGGCGAAATGCTGGGGGTAGCCCTGCTATGGACTAGCATCCCATCCAGGGGGAAGTAGAAATACTCCTAGTCGCTTCATGCTGCAGTAACCGGAGATAAGCGCCGGCCTGATGGGCCTTCTAGGCTCGTAGCGGACTTTACCTTTACCTTAAGTAATACAATGTGGGCGAATTATCCTAAAAATAAATTGGTACAAGCGGTTTCAGAGCAAACATTGAGAATGAAAGGTTCACTCTTGAAAGTTTCGTTGTCTCCAGAACCTTAAGTTTGATGATTTCCCGTTGTTGTTATGCAGAGTCACTCCACTGACCACAAAAAGATCGATGTGCTAAATTAAAATGCGTGCAGTACAATAATTATTTTTCTTCTTTCAATGAACCAATGATATTCTTCTTTTACGGTTTTGTCGTAGTCGTACCAGTGATCGTTTCTCGTCTGTAATAGTTAGATCTATTAACAATGGTTCATTTTACGCTTATCAATTCAGGTTCAGGTGAATTCCGAATTCACGTGACTCTTGACAGAAGCCCAAGTCTCATTCGTTTGCTAATCCAATACAAATGAGCGATAGGCGGAGAGAATTTTTTTAGGGTTTAAAACATTAACTGAATGCACCTTACCTCTTCCACCTCCCTCACACTAACAAAGTGCACAACAATCATTGATACAGTCACGTTTAAAGGATATCCTATAAAGAAAGGTCATGTTACGACACTAAAGATATGTACAGTAATTTTTTTCAGCATGTATTAATTATATTCAGAATCCGAACTTAATATTCCAAATAAAGATATCGCATTATTTTTATTTAAGAACGATAAAATAACTGCTATGTTGCAGTGTAGAGGAAGCATATTATGTTAACCACGATAAATTAGTGAAAATATGTCTTTTTTTTCTTCCGATGTTGACTCGGGAATACTCCGAGTGTTTTTTGGCAGGAGCCGAACCTACGACCGTCCGATTAATAGTTCGGATGCTAATTCCCCAGGAATAGAACTAGTCATCGATTTCCGATAAAACTTTGCACAGCGTTGTAACTTGTCAAGGCCGTGCTCGTTCATCGTACGAGGCTGACGAATACGACTGTTCAACAAGCCACTTTGACAATGACCGGGCACACTCAATGTTGGACAAACCTTGCTACTAATCGGATGCTACTTCATTAAGGGAATATTAGGTAAGAGAGCGAAACCCTGAGCCCCATAATAGTTTTTTGAAATCTATTCTTAGGGCCTGCTTATATGGTCTCGGTTACCCGAGATAGCCCTCCTTCCCGAGACAACTTTACCGAGGTTCTATCAATCTCGTACCCAGAGTTCTCGGGCTTTTCGGTCAGCGGCTGAGCGCCCGGAGAGACTCTGGGATGATGGACTTAAACTATTTTTTTGATTGGTCGCTTGCATAACAATGGCAATCCGACAGGAAGTCGGTAAATAATTCGGAACCCCAGAATTTGGAGGGAGATTCCGCAAAATCTAAAACTAGTTTCAGTGCTGTTTGTTTTTCTACCTTAGAAATCACAAAAATAATAAAACGACGGGGTTTGAATTATATGTCTAATACCGCACGGGAATTTTCCCACGCTGCTAAAAACTGATTACTGTTGTTGTTGCAAAGGTACCGTGGGAAAACATTACATCAGTCTCTTTGGGGAGAAATCTGCGGAAGAAGGTCTTGTCGAAGGATCATGACTAAAACACCATACGAGTAAATACGGGTAACATACGGGTAACATACGCGTAACATACGGAACATACGGATACATACGAATACATACGACTAACATACGACTAACATACGGATACATACGACTAACATACGGATACATACGAATACATACGAGGAATAAACGAAGCTCTAATTATAAGCCTTGCAAGCATTTTTCACGTCAGCAAACACGTACCCGGTTCAGTTTGAGGAAGGAGGGGGGGGGGGGGGGGGAAGGGATGTTGATAGACCCCCCAAGGCTTTCGTTAAATTTAGTCACAGTAAAATAAATTCAAATTCACATGGAGTGCAAAACCCTTAGCATCAGATCCGCCATCCTGATTTCACTATTGCACCTTAGTTGATTATGAGAAATGGTAAAATATCAGCGCAAAATCAAGCCAGAAAGCTTAAATGTAACCATGTACACGTAAAAATGTATCGATTTTGTAATTTCGTGTTGGAACGGAGATTTACTCTGTTGCTGAAACTTTAAGCAGCTGTTCCTTTATAACTTGCAGAATTTTTTAATGTGCCAACTGTTCCCAAAATTCGACATTTTTAACATAATTCTTCTAGTTTTTCAACACAAAATTACAAAATCGATACATTTTTACATGTACATGGTTATATTTAAGCTTTCTGGCTTGATTTTGCACTGATTTTTTTCCATTTCTCATATCCAAATAAGGAGAAATAGTGAAATCAAGATGGCGGATCTGATGACGTCATAGACGTCAGCGACATCCAAAATATATTGTCATCTTGTAGCGCAAGTTAAAGGTTTTGCACCCCATGTGAATTTGTTTTACTGTGACGTGACAAAATTTAACGAAGGCCTTGGTGGTCTATCAACATTCCCCCCCCCCCCCCCACCCCCTCAAACTGAACCGGGTACTTTTCTGACGTGAAAACTGCTTGCAAGGCTTATAATTAGAGCTTCGTTTATGAGAAACACATTCGTATTACTCGTATGTATTCGTATGTATCCGTATGTTGGTCGCATGTATCCGTATGTTACTCTTATGTTAGTCGTATGTATTCGTATGTATCCGTATGTTCTCGTGTGGTGTTTTAGTCATGATCCTTGTCGACGCCATTCAGAATTACGTAAACATAAAATTGTAGTAGAAGAGGACATTGGTGTCGTATCCACAAACATTTGTCGATCGTGTTGCTTGCACGATGGTATTCTGCACGATGGAATGCACGCTAAAACACTAAAAATACGCTACCCGAAAGCCTCAGAAGTTTCATCTTCACACGCTCTTACAGTGAATTTTTATTTCTCCGGTTTCTTTTATGGTGTTTAAGGCTAAATTTTTTGTTTCTTGAACACTTTCAACCCGCCATTTCTACTGTTTACTGTTTTCTCTTTTCTGTTTTCGTTTAAACACAAGCATGCGCAATAAGACCGGAACCCACGTTTTCTGGGCAAATGGAATCCATTATCCCAAAGTCTCTCCGGGCGCTCACCCACTGACCAAAAAGCCCGAGGACTCTGGGTACAAGACTGAGCTTCTATATCAGAATTGCGTGACCGAGACAAAGTTGACCCTACTTAACTATGCATATATTTTAACGCGTGGACTGACAATCTTAACAGAGCAGTGATATGTAGTTTAAATAAGAGGCTGCTTTTGAATCGAGACTTCGTTGTCTGCGGTGAGAATTTTGGCGGGAAAAACCTTCCATTCGAAAGCAAACGCTAGCAACATGTATAAGCCCCCAAATTGTTGCTTCTTTTATTTTTATTTTATGCGTGCGCATGTAAGATTTCGCTGTCTCGTCTTGGGTAGCCACATGCGAAAAAATTGTCTCGCCTGCCAGGGTTACCTTACCCCCCGAGGCGCCAAAATTCTCGCCCTCCCGAGTGACATGTCTCGACCACCTCATGTTAAACGGTTGAAAGAATTTTGTAAACAAATGAGTGGAAAAATATCTCGCCCAGGGTAACTCGGGGAGGGTTGTCTCGGGTACCCGAGACCATATCAAGAGGGCCTTGATCGCGCCCGCGCTGCGAAGGTCCGCTTTCACACCAACTGACCAATAAGACGACGACTTGGAAAAAACCAGGTGACTACATGAAATAGTGAAGTTTGATCAACTGGATCAAAAGGGCTAAACTGAAACAATGGAAGTCCTCAGCTTAGTCATTACCTTTATCTTGAGGTAGTAAGAATTTGGAATATGTTTTAGGACTTGTAATCTCTTGAAGTACTTTTGCAGCATCTTGGTATCTGAAACAGGACGAAAACCTCATTTAAACACGCGCGGACTGTATCATTGTTCCTGGAAGGAACTGTCAGTCTAGATCACCGCGGCAAGGTATCATGTTTACGTCTCAATGATTTCTGGCCGATTTAAGATAGTCCATGAAATGTGTCCCTATTCAGGCCTAGCAAAAGAGGACACCCATTTATGGACGATAGCCAAGGATACTTCCTATATTCGGCAAGAAAGATACAAATGTATGGTACAGTCTTTTGAGTAGACTGCGAGCAGTCTCCCTTTCGCTCTAAAATCGTTGAAACGAAAGCGTACGTTTTCTAAATGGCTGAAGCTGCGGGCCGCAAATACCGTGGGCGTCGGTTAGAGTGAAAGATTTAACCGACGTCCGCGGTATTTGCGACGCGCAGCTTCAGCCATTTTGAAAACGTTGGCTTTCGTTCCAACGATTTTAGAGCAAAAGCGATACTGCTCGCAGTCTATCTTTTGCGTGGCAACTAACAACAGTTACGCAATTATCATTTGCCGAACTGCAGTTGTGTGAAAAAGGTGTCGACTCTCCATGATTGACCTGCAACTTGCATCCTTCAATCTGCAGATTGCACCCACCTCATCCGTTCCAGGCCTTTAATTTCTTTTACCCCAAAATCATGAATCATGCCAACGCCGCCTCCTAATGCTGACATATTAATGAATCTCATGTAGTCTACGGCATATACTATTATATTCAAATAGTTTTATGCTTATATACCAATACAACGATTCAAATTGGTTAAATCGGTGGGCCGGGTTCAAGGCAATGGCTCATTTAAATGCTGTCCCTATCTTCCCGTCCGATTAAACTTCGACTGCCTTGCAATTGTTTCGTGCTTTTTATGCTGGAAATTATGGTTATCTAATGAAATTTCCACTGAAAAGGCTCAAGTTATTTTCACTTAAAATGGTCATTGGAAACTTGCCTGCACAGAGTACTTTCAGACGTGTACTCAACAAGTTAACTATCTAATGAGGTATCAAATTGTGCACTGATGTACCCTTCCTCCTCGTGAGCTACGGAAGACATAATGAAATTACCGCTTTTCAAAAGAACCGCTCTAAGTTCAATACAATACATACTTAATTGACCACTTCCCATAGGGGCTTTTCAGGGCGAATGAAACCCAACGAAACGAGAGAACAGAACAACAACAACAACAGCAACTGTTAAGAATCCCAACTGGCCGGAGGCAAACCAATTGGCTATTTACAAGTGCAGCTGGAATGTTGAACCAGGGACTACCAGGATCAAATTCAACGAGTGATCAGAGCGTGTCTTGAACCCGGGATCTCCGGATCCCAAGGCAAGCGCCCTAACCACTGGGCCACACTGCCTCCTACGCGTTACGTTCGTATTTCCTATTTTCTGTCAACAAATGAGTCGACGGCTACCATACCAGTACAAATGCTAATACCAAATATCACTACAACTTTAGTTATGATTAGCAAAGATAAAGATTCTTAGAGCAGAGCATCTTAAATACATTAAAGCACAACTACATATCATAAATAGAGACTAAAGGCCCGGGAAAACAGCTTCAACATTTGCTTCAACATCCGTTCGATTTTGTTGACTGATTTTCATGAACGATGTTGACTGCTGAGGTGCGCAAACGGTTTCAACACATCATCAAAATTTGATTAAACGAAGCTCACGAGAGGCCTTGTATATAGTTACTATGGATACGGACATGGATACGTCATTAAGAGACCGATTAGTGCGCACGCGCATATCAAACACTATTGAAAGAGAGGGACAAATGGTTTCAAATTCATTCAACATTCGCGAAAACAGAAGAAGAGTTGAATGGTTGTTGAAGCAAAGTTAAAATGCGTTTAAACTAATTCAAAATCGATTCAACTTCGTCTCAACATGTTTCAGCACGGTTGAAAGAGGGGAGCAAACGGTTTCAGCATCCGGCGCTGTTCAACATAATAGGGACTTCAAGCAAATCGCTACGGCGACCTCTACTACGACGTTCGTGGATGCGGAGGCCCGGGGTGAGTACGTCACCGTAGTCTGCCAATTTTGAACTTTAAGCATTAGCGGCCAAAACAGTGACTACGGCGTTTGCCTCTTACTTGCTTTCTCTGTAAAACTGCCAGCGAGAAGTACGTTCAAGTAAGTTCTAAATGATCTCCTTGAGAAAAGCAAGAGATATCATCCCGGCTGTCTTATGATCAAAGGCTTCTAAGTGACGAGCAATTTATATTGCTTCATGATTCATACAAGCCTCAACTTGCGACTTGTATCCATCATTTGAACTCGACGAAATGGAGGATGATGAATGTGTAGCTGAATTAAGAGTTCGAAGACGAGGTATCCCTTTGCTGGCTGATGTTACATGGCACATGGAGGAAAATATGGAGCTCATTTAAGACAATGGAAAAAAAATCAGTGTTGAGCAGGCCATCATATTTATAAAAAGTACAAGCCATAAATGATCAAATTTTCTGCTATTGAGAGCAACTTTCCGGTGTGCTTAGGGAATCTGCAAAGATTGTGAATAAAGAGCAACTGAAACAGGCAACTTGAAGGAAACCATTCAGGAAATTATTATAAACGACATGATGTCGAGGCTAAAGGTAGTTCACGTGACCTTATGCCTTTATTAAACGTCAGCGTGTTGGATTTGGCCACTCCTCCTTCAAGGTTTCGCTTGGTATTATATTCACTTCAAAGCAAACTTTATTTCATTCATATTCGATTTTGTGAGGCGATTGGAATCCATACTCCAAGTTATAACACGATCGATGGATGCAAGCAGCTTTGATAACATCAAGCGAGCCGTGAAAGCACAGCACTTTGAAGACGAGAAATTGGATGCGCTTCGAACCTCCCTCGGTTTTTCAAATTGTTGTTTGTCAGCCGATCAAGTTGCCGAGCTTGTAAAGGAGTTTCCTTTTGATGATGCGAGGCTGAAATGTGTGGAGATTTGTGCTCCAAGGCTGTATGGCACCACTTGCGATCAGGCAGCTACTATTCTGCGTATTTTCTCTTTCGATAAATCGAAAACACAAGGTTTGGAATTCATTGCAAGTCACATCACTGACAACAACTTAATTGCATTGGAGGGCGCTTTCACGTTCCAAGGTGACAAGCAGAGGGCCCGGGAAATTCTTATGAATCGTACACCGGTTGGTCCACCACCACCAGAGCCTCCGAAGCAACGTGGCTGTCCACCACTACCCGGAGGCTACCCCACCGGACCAGAACCGGGGAGTTTTCCAGGAATGCCACCAGAACCAGGACCGTATCCTGTGCCAGCGCCATATCCAGGGGCACCAACTTACCCTGGACAAAACCCCTATCAAATGCCAGGATCTCACGGAGCCCCTCCAGGAATGTATCCTTATCCAGGACAAGGGGGAGTACAGTATCCTACTGGTAATGTCCCACTCCCTGGTGGTTCTCAGTGTCCACCCCAAGGGGGTTTTCCTTAACCTGGTTATCCTTATTAGACTAATCTCAAAATAACTGAACCGTTCTTGAATCAATGATAAGATATGAGAATCCCGATAACGGACTCAAATAGATATTTAAGAGCTTAAGAATGCACATTTTTGAGGCACGGACGGCAACCGGAAGTGAACATTTTGAAGGCCAGGACAGTAGAGTATTCCAGATTTCTAAACTAATGGAGAGAAGATACTTAGAAAATATAAATTTGATCGTGTGAAGACAAGTTGAAAGGGAAAACACCTCACTTCCGGTTGCCGTACGCACCTCAAAATGTTGCTAAAATAATGCTAAATCAGCCCTGATGGGCTAAGCACTGTGACATTGTCCTACATGCATCTTAGGACAGTTTGCAAGTTCCTTTTGTAGGTTAAAGTGGTACTATGATCAAAAAATCATTTCCTTTTTTTTCTTCAGAGTTTGAAAGCGTGTTCGCTTAACACCTAACTGGCAAAATTTTGCGCTTTGAGTTTTATCCAAAGGCTGTTTGTTTTGAGTGTAAGTTTTGGATTTCACGGTCCGCCATTACTCACGGTCAAAACTGGCCGATTGGACCTCAGAGGGTTGGATCTAGAGAAAATGACGTCATTTACTCACTAGCTTAAAATTTCAGCGTGTAAACGCAATTTATTATATATGCAAAACACGGGTTTAAAGTCTGAAAGCCTGAAACTCCCGTGCTGCATATTAATTTGGCCGCGTACACACGCATTGCATTCTTAAACCAGTGAGTCTTTGACGTCATCTTCTCCTCGACCCAGCTCTCTCAAGACTTTAAAGTTAGTAATGGCGGACCAATAAATAAGAAAATTCCAGTTAAAATAAACAGGTGTCTTTTTGAAATCAGAACTTAAAACTTGGGTCAGTTAGTGTTTAGTTAACATAGTTCTGTTTTGGTCGTAGTACCACTTTAAGCCGGGTTTTGCTTTTTCTCCATTTCCACAAGAGTCAATGAGCTGACAGTCTTGACAACATAGGATAAACAAACATGAGATGCATAATCAATAGTGATGACAAGACATGCATTATTTGTTGTTCAAAAATACAGAATAATTTTTCACTTTTAATAATGTAAAATAGTGTGCTCTTTTTGACTATTTTTTGGTGCATGCCATCAATTGATTGCATCGGCTCAACACTACCTGTACCAAGGTATTTAGGGACTGTATTTAGCCCTTGTGTAGAAAGAGGAATTTCACTTGCACTTAATTTTTGTCAGGTAGTAAATTGCAAAGGAATTAAGATTTGAAATTGGATTAAATTGTGGAAGAATGGAATTTTAGAAGGTGAAATGGTGAAATTTAGAGTTGGGTTGTTATTGTTGCGGAGTTACTGGATTCTCTAGTGAACGATAGGCGTCCCTCCCCGTACTAAAACCCGAAACACCGAAACGAAACCATCGGAACGAAACCATCGGAACGAAACCACCGGAACCGCCGAAACCATCGAAAAACCGGGACGAAGCCAATGGAACCATGGAAACACCGAACCGAAACCAGCAAAACAACCGAAGTAACTATCGAAACAGCTATTATGACCAAGCAGATCGCGACGTTTTCTGAAATTATTTCACTCGTGATGTATTTTCACTGTAAGTAAAATTAGTTGTTTTGGTTCAAAGTTGTTCCCTATTACACAAGTACACAGTAAATTCAGTCTCCACCATTAACGATCTCTTCGAAATGCAAATACATTTCAATAATACAATAATTTACAGCAAGTGCGTTAAAATTCTTTCATCATAACTTTGTCCGACTTCCGGCAGCCGTAGCAGGGGTCGCCGTAGCGATTTGCTTTAAGTCCCTAATCGCAAGGATGCTGAAGCAAATGTTGATTTTGTTGAACAGCGATGTTGAATCGGCAATTACTCAGATAAAACTCCATGTCAACAGCTGCGGCAGCTTATATGCAATTTCTAATACAGTGAAACCTGTATTAAACGGACACCCTCGGGGAATGCTCTAGTGTCCGCTTAATACAGGGTGTCCGCCTAATACAGGTTTCGATAAATAACGTCTTATGAGGTGTCAAATACCATTAAAATGAACGGTGAAAATGTTTAGAATACTCCCAGCGACTGCGACAAAATATGTTTGCATTACAGTATTTATTTTTTTTATTTAAGTGGAACAACTGATCCGATTACTACAAACATAGATTACACCTCAAATTTGAAGAAATCAGACGAGTGAAACAAGCTCTATACAAACATAACGAATCAACACTGTACTCTGAAACTGATCAAATGAGCGAAACAAGTTGTATATTGTACATAAAAACCATAAAAACTTTGTCCTTTTCTAAGCTGTTGAATGTACTAATCCTTAACAATAACAGTCATCAATTCTTGATTGTTTGAGCCTTTTAAATTTCATTTTCTGAAGCAAGTTGGTTGCCTTGCTAATGGCCAGCGTTAGATCTTCTTGTCCATGATATCTGGAATATTCCAGCAGTATTTCAGATAATCTTGTAACTGGTTAAAAGATAAACTGATCAACGAAGGATTTGTTGTATACTAGCTGTACAGGCTTCGTGGACGTGTATGCATTTACGGTTTCTTTTGTCCTTGTGTATTCAACAAACACCGTTTGTCAAGTCACGTTTTTAATTTTAAAAATAGAAAAATTGGTGGTTGGCGCCTTCCTCGTTTCCGGTGTCTGGCACGTTGTGTGGTGGAGTTTAATTACAAGTGTCCGTTTAATACAGGTTGGTAACAATAGAAATGACCATTTCAAGTACTTTTTAGGTGTCCGCGTCCGCTTAATAGAGGTGTCCGCTTAATAAAGGTTTGACTTACAGTAAATAAGGGATATAAATTTATATAAATTTAGGGTATTCGGCCACTGTCCGCCTAATAGAGGGTGTCCGCTTAATACGGTGTCCGCTTAATACAGGTTTCACTGTATTTCATACTTTTTATTAAAATTTTTTTTTGCTTCTCGAAATAGACCCTTCCACGGTTCTTGGCGTCATCTTGTCTGGGGGGGGGGGGGGGGGGGGCAAACACGGCAAAATTTGCAGTAAATGTATGGGATTTTGGCCGACTTTGAACCGCTGTAGCGTCGCTAAGAAGAGACGGCTTTCCACATTGAAAGTGTCTTTTAAAAGACATTTATACTGAGGTTATTTTCATGAAATATAAAGAACAGATTCAGGCTACAACAACCATAAACGAATTTTTAAAATTTCAAACTCTTGTGAAATCATCACGGCAAAATGCCACGAAAGTAGAAGCAACATGACAATATTTATCATTCGAATTTATGAAGGCCTTATTTTCTGTTGAAAAAAATGATGTCAATAAAACTATTTAAAGTAGTGGCAAAAGTTGGAAATCTACCACTTTTTAGCGGCGCTACAGCGGTTCAAAGTCGGCTAAAATCCCATACATTTACTGTAAATTTAGCTGTGTTTGCCTCCCAGCCAAGATGGCGGTCAAAAACCGTGGAAGGGTCTACTAATTCTATACCAGCCAACTCTCACGCCTTAGGCGTGAGTCTCACGCATGCGGGTTGAAAACTTTGATCTCACGCCGGCTCAAGCTTGCGGGCCAATTTCTCACGCCTGATTGAAAAATGTGAGTTGTTGCCGTCTTCCTTGACACAATTTCCAAAAATATGTTAACTCAGACCCACGTAAGGAACGAAAACCATGTGTAAAATGAATAAATGACGATACCTTGCTCGTGAAAAGCACTGGGAGCGGGGTCGCGTTTATACGCATCCTAAGACTAGATATTTTAAGCAAGCGCCGATACAACGTAGATTTGATTTTAGTGGTGTACTGTATTTCGGCTGGTAAACCACTAAAATTAGTACACCACTAAAATCAAATCTACGTTGTATCGGCTCTTGCTTAAAATATTTAGTTTCTCAACTTGAAATAACGCCGATCAGATCAAGCCACTGATCCAACGTACACCGACAGGAAAATTGTCCACGGTTGCTTGCTTCAAAACCCTAAGGGCCGATTCACACGATACGATTTTGTCGCATGCGACAAGCTCACGACAGGCCTACGACGTGATTTACGATTGTCGCAGCGTTTTAAAACATGTTTTAAAATGCTATGACATTTTTTCTGACGTACATAGCAATCGTAAATCATGTCGTGGGCCTGTCGTAAGCCGTTGTCGCATGCGACAAAGTCGTACCGTGTAAATCGGCCCTAAGACTGGGCTTTTCGCTTTCGTCACAGTATGCAAATTTGGAAGACTTCGGACGTCTTCGGAAGACTTCGGACTTCTTCGGGTATGTTCGGAAATGATCGTGTCGTCTTCAAAAATCCCAGCACTCCCAGGATAAAAAATCTCACGCCTATATCTCAGAAAAAGTTGGCAGGTATATAATTCGGTTTTAGCAGCCGTTTATCTCGGTGAAGAGAAAGAGAAATCTACATCGAAGTCGGTAAATTCCGAGGTCATCACACCAACTACGCTCGCTTTTGTTTTTGACCGAAGCAGCTTGGAAGCAATTTTAAGAAAGACATATATTACATTACAGGATTTTCTGACCTTTATTGATTCAAAACATTACATGGAAACACGGTTAGCTGCTAACTGAAGAGTTCGGCATATATTAATAGCGTGCAATATGAATATAAAATTGTTATCTTTAAGAAAATTACGACATTTTTTAATTTCCAAGACATGTTTCGATATTACGAACATCATCGTTGCGACGCTTTGGAAATATATGAGGCTATATGTCAAAATAATTTTGTAATAGATAACAGGATACGTTAAAAAAATAATAACTCGATCGACTACGGTCAAACTAGTTAATTTGAGTCGATCTCAGGCAATTATTACGAAACTTCATGTCACTGCGTGAGAGCAGCAATAATTATTACTCAGATAAAACTGTAAACAGCGGTAGCTTCTTTGCAATTTCTAATAGTTCATACTTTTCATAAAAAAGGGTTCGCTTTTCAAAACAGACCCTTCCACGGTTTTTCGCACCATCTTGCCTGGGAGGGGGAGGGGAGGGGAGGAGGGAGGGGGGGTGGGCAAACACGGCTAAATTTACAGTAAATGTATGGGATTTTGCCGACTTTGAACCGCTGTAGCGCCGCTAAAAAGAGACGGATTTCCACAGTGAAAGTGTCTTTTAAAATACATTTATACTGAATAAAGAGCAGATTCAGCCTACAACGACCATAAATTGAATTTTTAAGATTTCATACAAACCCTTCTAAAAACACCACGGCAAAAATTATGCCGCGAAATTAGAAGCAACAAGAGAAGATTTATTGTTCGAATTAAAGGACATTATACCTTCCTAATGGCCTTACCTTTTGTTAAATGTAAGATATCAATAAAACTATTTAAAGTAGTGGCAAAAGTTGAAAATCTGTCACTTTTTAGTGGCGCTACAGCGGTTCAAAGTCAGCCAAAATCCCAAACATTTACTGTAAATTTAGCTGTGTTTGCCCCCGGTCAAAAACCGAGGAAGGGTCTATTAATTCGGTTTTAGCAGCCGTTTTCCTCGGTGGCGTTATTTTAAGAGAAATCTACATCCAAGTTGGTAAAATCCGAGGACATCGCATCAACTACGCTCGCTTTTGCTTTTGACCGAAACAGCTTGGAAGCAATTTTAAGAAAGACTTAAAAAAGTAATTCCCATTAGAGGATTTTCTGATCTTTATTGATTCAAAACAGCAGCATGGAAACACGGTTAGCAGTGCGGAGTTACTTGAAATTTATTTGCACATGCTAACTGAAGAGTTCGGCATATATTAATAGCGTGCAACATGAATATAAAATTGATCTTTCTCAAAGGATGCACTGATTACCATATGTAAACATTGTAAAACAAGTGATAACTACAGTTTTAGCTCTGTCACTGAAGGGATCACACATGGACAAAACTTTTTGATATCGAATAACAGAAGCCCTTTTATTGCGAAGCTTAATGATTTTGTGGTCAGTATCTCACCTGCGACACCTGCAAACCTTGGAACTGAGAGGGACTACACAAATACAACAAAGTTAATATTTTCGCCCTTTTAAAACCCAAAAAAATATTTAAAAAGCCCAAGCATTTAAAGAACTGAGTTTTCTTTACAGGCGAAGTTGCGGACATCAAATTGAGAGACTCAAATATAGGCAACCCGCCTTTAGGCTTGAACTAATGGAATTAATTTCTATTTTTTTGTAATAGTTAGGTCACTAAGGTTAGATTCTAGATTATCAGTCTATCGAGTGAACGAACTTACTCATCTGTGGTTGCAATTGATCCCGGCGTCGATAACAGAGCAGTTATCCAACAGACGAAAATGTTCAAAGTTCTCATTATGGTGAACAAGAAACTTTACAACATCTTGAATGATATGCAACGCTTGACATGACCAAGTACAAATGAATTATTAATTAAAAATAAAATGTTTCTACCAGATAGTCTCCATTCAGTTTGATTATTTCTATTGGCCCGTTTGCAAGCTCTGTTTTGAAAATAGGTTCAGCCACAGGAAGTCGGAAATTGATCCAAAGCAGCGTAGAGAGTGCTTCCTCGAGTTTCCATTATATATTTGCTGACTGAAACGAAAGAAATCATTTGCATAAAAATAGTCACACACTTTTTTTCTCTAATCTGGCCACATCTTGTTTTCCCGTCTGACACGGCCAAGGCGACACCAACGTCGACACATTCAAAGCATTTGAATTTATAATTTATTCCAATGCAGCAAATCATGGCTGCCATATTGGTGTTTTCGACGATGAAACAACGGCTAAATTACTGTCCTAAACTTTAGAACTTTCCACGGTTTCTGATGCCATGTTGGTTTGGGGCAAACACGGCTGAACAGTGAATGTCCGGGAATTTTGCCGAACCATTATAACACCTTTCGGGTCTCACAGTTGCAGATAGGAAGAATAGGAGGAATACCTCTCAAAAAGAACTTCTATTGAGACTATTTTCGTGAAGCATGGCGATCAGAATCAAACTATAACCACAGTAAACAAAATGTGTAAATTTCAGATAAACCCTTGCAATCAAAACTACGGAAATTCCCGCGAAATTTGAAGGGACATGACGAGATTTCTAATATCCATTTTTCAGACGTTGCACCTTGTGCATTTTCCGTTGAGGCAACGATATTAATAAAATGAATAAAAATATTTTAAACTTTTTGAAGTTTGCCACTTTGTAGCGGAGTTATGAAGGTTTGAATTCGGCAAAAATCCTATACATTCACTGTAATTGAAGCCGCATTTTGCTCCCCAACCAATAAGGAATTTAAGCCGAAACGACGACAGCTACGGCAACGCCAACGCCAACGCCAAAAGTAGTAATATTATTGGTTAAAAGAACCGACATGATCGTGTCGTCACGTGCGGCACGCATTTTTGTATATTTCTCTCCTATACTCGTCAAAGCTACGACGTGAAATGACCAATTTTAAGGTTTTGACGACAACGTGGAAAACTACAGTGAATCTTTCAGTCTCCCTCTTTTACTTCACATCCGTCCGTACCAGTCCAGTTATAGGACACGTCGCTCATTTTGTATAATATAAACAAGATGGAATAACCATGAAATACTTAGAATAGCTAAAACTAATATTTTGAAGTGACGTGTTCGTCGCCGTAACAGTCGTGGTTTCCTAAACTCCCTTATCTACGACGCGACGGCAACGGAAACGTCACAAATTTTGCATATCAAATGAGCAAAAACAATAGCTTTGCACGCTCTGCATTTGCAGTTTTCATTTTTGTACATTTCTTTCGCAAATCTGCGACGTGAAATGACCAATTCTCACGTTTTACGGAGAACGTGAACAAAACGCAGCGAATTTGAATTTTCTGTCGTAGATTCAATACCGCATCTCCTAATTTAGTTCCTGGAAAGTTACACTAGTTTTTACAAGTTAGAGAAAACGACACAATGACGAAAAAGATTAATAAAGCTGAATTTGCAATTTTAAATGACGTTTTCGTTCGCAGATCTTAAACTCTCTAATATGGCGTCAGAAACGGTGGAAAGATTGGACTTAAGCAAACAGCTTCGTTTTCTTCATCTTAGCCGGTTAAAAAAACATTGGAATATTGTCTTTGCTTTATGTTGCTGAAACCTTGGAATTAGGCATAGGGAAGCATTGGAATTACAGAATTAATGCCCGCATTGCCAGCATTTTTAGCAGCGTTCTTTTAAGAACGATTCAGAACATAACCACAGGTAACCCAGGCTCACTGTGTAGAGAACATATAAGGCGAAGTTTAGGTCTGAAAATTTGCTAGAAAATGGAAATAAAAATCGTTAAAACTTACCATGTGGTGAGCTGTTGTTGTCTTTAATACGTACACGAAGTTTCGGGGAAAATGGTCTCCGTTCACCTTCCCTCATAATATAGTGACAAGGTAGGAGACGGAAGCCAGCTTATGGACTCCGATCGACCCAAAACAAGCACGATTTGTTTCGCAAAAATCGAATCCAGTCGCTAAATAAACGCGCCAGGCTCGTGGAACATGAATTTCTCTAAACCATGAATCCACTGAAGCATCTCCAGGTAGCAACGCGAAGCCACCAGACTCCGTAAAACTTGTAAATTAACCTGCTAAAATGGCGGCCAGAAAGCGTTGGACTAGCGAAGTGTCCAATTCAAAATGGCACTGGACTCTAGACGCCTGGTGACGAGTTTAATAAGTTCTGGAGGGAGGGGAGTGTCACATTGCTAAGAACAAAACTCACTGAGCAATCTGGGACTCCCCTCCCTCCAGGGCGACTTATTAAACTCGTCACCAGGCGTTTTGAGTTGGACACTTCGCGAGTGCAACGCTTTCTGGCCGCCATTTTAGCAGATTAACTTACAAGTTTTACGGAGTCTGGTGGCTTCGCGTTGCTACCTGGAGATGCTTCAGTGGATTCACGGTTTAGAGAAATTCATGTTCCACGAGCCTGGCGTGTTTATTTAGCGACTGGATTCGATTTTCGCGAAACAAATCGTGCTTGTTTTGGGTCGATCGGAGTCCATAAGCTGGCTTCCGTCTCCTACCTTGTCACTATACTATGAAGGAAGGTGAACGGGGACCATTTTTCCCGAAACTTCGTGTACGTATTAAAGACAACAACAGCTCACAACATGGTAAGTTTTAACGATTTTTATTTCCATTTTCTAGCAAATTTTCAGACCTAAACCTCGCCTCATATGTTCCCTATATTTACCAACACACAGTGAGCCTGGGTTACCTGTGAACATAACATGCAAATAAGTGTCAAGATGTGTAGTTCAGATTATGCTTAACTTTTGTGTGAAAAAAGGTAATTGAACTCCAAATTGCTTGTGTCTTTTCCCTACGCTCGAGGCAAAAGAATTGTTTTGATCCGGCTTGACCCAACCAAAGCCTGTGCTTAAAATAAACATTTTCAGACTCGACAGATCTAGAGCTGGATTCAGGTGATCAGAGTTTTTGTTTACCAGCCACGGTACATGGGTCTGATATACTTTCTCCGCATAGTTTTGAACCGCGCAAAAATATCCCTGTATTAATAAGCACTACGCATAGGAAATCCGAGTAATTATCTCGAGATTCCCAGAACGTATACGCAGTAACAATAGTAGGCATAGTCCTTAATTCGGTTTTAGCAGCCGATTTTCTCGGTGAAGTAATCAGTTTTAAGAGAAATCTACATCCAAGTTGGTAAAATCCGAGGACACCAACTTTACGCTCGCTTCAGATGATTAGAATTTTTGTTTACCAGCCACGGTGTCTGGGTCTGATATACTTATAGTTTCAATTTTTGTAATTTTCGTAATTATGGATACCGGGAGTCTGCATATGCTGTTTAATTAAAAAAAAAAAATGGCTCGTGTTTTTCCGTGCGCTCGAGGCCAAGGAATTGTTTTGATCCAGCTCGACCCAACCAGGGTCGGGTAAGGGCCTGGCCAAACGGGAAATGTTTGGTCACTAAACAACATCAAACATTACTTGGTGACCAAACATGCTGATGTTGAAGTGAGTAGCCAAACGGTCAAAACATGTTTAATTTAACTCCACCAGCAAAGAACTATGGGTCACAACACACGTAAACAACACGTGGATACAAGCGACTGAGCAAGCGTGGTACGCATGCGTGCGCCAAACATGTTTGATACAGCTGGCCAAAAGAACAAATCTTCGCCCATCAAAAACGAGAACAAAAAACGAGAACAAAAGAAATTGTTAAAGTTGTTTGATCTAATTTTTGATGGCCTTCAAATTTATCAAACACCACCAAACACGATCAAACAGTACCAAACAAGGTGGTCTAACGGTAAAATGGTTGGTCGCCAAACATACCCCATTTGACTAGGCCTTAATAATAGATCGAGGCCGAGAGTTGGCACGTGCTGATTTCATGAAGAACGGGTATCAACTGCAGGTTTGCTTTGACATTGGAATAAATCACCCAGGGTCCCCGGGGATCGATCTCTGGCAAGCCACGGCTTGATTCATGCATAATACGCATGAGCTAAAAAATAAAGTGCGTGAGACTCAATACAATACATACTTAATTGACAGCTCCCCATAGGAGCTTTTCAGGGCCATTGAAACGCATGCGCAGTTAACGAAACGACGAAACACAACAACCAAAGCTATTAGGAATCCCAACTGGCCGGAGACAAACCAGTTGGCTGTTTACAGTGACAAGTGCAGTTGAGAAGTTGAACCGGGACTACCAGAAAAATTTCAAATAGTGGTCAGAGTGGGAACCCGGGATATGCGGATCTCGTGGCAAGTGCTCTAACCACTGGGACACACTGCCTCCTCAACATTTACTAAGATTTACATATCAACACCTTTTAACAAGATACCAACATGGATTATAATTGGCGAGGTTTTTGGAATGCATATGAAATTCGTGTATGTCTTTATTCCATTCATTTGTAAGTGATCTTGAATGCCCACAAAGGCAATTGAGCCCAGGATTAACTAAATAATAAAAGATATTGGGCGTGTACGCATAACGCAAAACTGTTTTTCCCAATTGGAAAATTATTATCTATATTGTAAGTAATATACAATGTTGAACATGAAGAAGCTCAACGGGAAAAGAATTCGTGCAATTCTGTCGAAAATATCGACTTCATTGTTGGAACTCAGCGGCAGACAGAGACTGGGAATGTAACGAAGGATTGTTGCTCGAGGCGGGCTTGTGGTGTACGGACTGTGCTGAATCGCGGGGCCTGGAACACTCTGGAAGAAAATAATCGAAAGAGAATGAATCGCAAAATTTATAAGCGTTTCCAACCCAGTAGAGAGTCAAGAACGAAATATCAGCAAAAAAGCAACGAGAATACAACAAATTAGCGTCCTTTTGATATGACAAAAAATTTATAGGAATGAATGAAATAAATGTATATGTTTGAAGTGCGGGAGAACAACCTCGTTCCCAGGGTCTCTCTTCTATGTCGCAGTTGAAGGGAGAAGTGATTCTCGTACTTAGCGGCTTCATAGCTCAGTTGGTTGGAGCGTTGTACCGGTATCGCAGACGTCATGGGTTCGAATCCCGTTGAAACCACCTGAATTTTTCAAGTGTCAAAATGAGACAAGTGCTTCAATTGTCCAGACAAGCAGGAGAATCACTTCTCCCTTTCGTTTAAAAGCTCTCTGAAAAAGCCGTGTTCACATCAACTAATTACAGTCCCTGATTATAACTGGATTATAATTACTTCAAACAACCTCAAGGGGGTTGTTTGAAGTAATAGGCCATTTCCGAGTTCACGTCTGCCTCCTCTTCAAAGCGAGTCTAAGTGCGAAGTTTTTCTTATGAAAATTAGTTTTCATTCATATGTAAAGTAGAACTAATTACCATCACAAAAACTTCGCAGTTAGACTCGCTTTGAAGAGGAGGCAGACATGGACTCGGAAATGGCCTATTACAGTATGTAATTTAACAGAATGGCGAACACGTGGTGGCATGAGCAGACGAAACTTCTAATCGCTTTATGGAGCGAAGATTTGGATTTGTCATCTTCTGTTCTCAGAAGCTATCATTGGTTCTCTCCTCGCCTCAAGCATGGTGATGATGATCGTTGCAGCCAAATGATAAGGCGCCATTTTGTCTCACACTGCGATGTTACCCTATTGTATTTGAATTTTCGTAGATGTGAGCAGAACCATAATTGAATAAAATTGAATGGAGTATGATAGCCTGAATTATACTTCCGTTGATCATAATTAACGTTGAGTGTGAACACGGCTTAACTAAGAATACAAAGAAATGAACTGAACAATGTGGCCTGTTATCTAGAAATGGCAATAAAATGAAAATGAAAATGACACATCATCTGCAGGTAATCGTATTATCTAAAAAATAGACCCTTGCAGTGAATACGCCAGCCCTTAACTTCCGCTATCTATGGTGTGCATATATTAAAGCCGAATTCAGCGGCCTTGTTTCGCCGATGATATATTAAAGGCCCACCGTCCACCGACAGGCTTTTCGACCATGTGTTTTTGATATAGAAATTCGCATTGCGTAGCGATCTGATTGGATGAATTTTAGCTTTAACGTGATTTTCATATACGAGAATTGTTCCACAGCAGTTTTCTTAGTGAGCAATCACATATTTCGGCCTTGTTCTCACCTGTCTTGAGTGAGAATTCCTGAGGACAGACTTGTATGGCAAACTGTGGGATGAAGGAGACCTTATTGGATAACCGTGGGTAGACTTTGGTCGAGGTGGCAAACTGTACGAGGATTGAGATCGATGTACACGAACTGCAGAGTTTCTATTAGCGTTGAAATCTTCTATTTCCTTTTCCGCCATCGAATAGTCTTTCGATGGCGACCGCTCTTTCACCGCTTTGGATTTTTTTCTCTCGCTGTGCATAAGAACTGCTACATACTCCAGAAGAACGCCGAAAACAAAGATGAACGATACAATGAGGTAGGAGTCGATGGCCTTAATGTACGAAACCTAGAGGAATATAGTAACAGTAATCACCTAATTCAAGTCTCAAGTTTATTTATAATCGGCGACAAAATGTCTTGAGTCACTTTTTCTTTCGTATTACAACAAATTCTCTCTTCATCAACAAAAACCCCCTCTACCCCTGAGCAATATTGTTACAGTATAGCTCAAACGTTATTGATTGGGAGGTGTGGGGGTCGGGAAGAGGGGCTGAAATGAGTCGTTAAGTTAGCAATAGATTAAAGTACGACTGAAATGCGACAGTGTCTTCAACACTTTTGTTGCAGATTGTAGCTATGCACAATAATTTGTTGCTCAACTAATTGGGAAGATTGTAAATGAAACAGTGAAATCTCACGAAATTAAAGAAGATAAAATGGAAAAACAAAATAAAAAACAAAATAAAAGAAAACGTTGTTATCATTGTTTTCTAGTTGTTCGAGTGTTCTTATCACCGTATTCATTCATTCATTCAGGACTATTTCTGCTATACTTAGGACGTACGTATTTCTTACAAGACGTTTATGAAAAAAAAAAAACAAAAACAAATGAACGGAGCTGCTCTTGACTGTTTGCCGAAAGTGTTTTGAAACCAACACCAAAGTACTTACTTTGGCCAATCAAAATCGGCATTCGAATCAGCCAATCATAACGCGAATATAAGAATGCAACTAACTCTGAGCAAGGGAAAGCATATCGGTGCGCAATAGGCCATTTCCGAGTTCATGTCTGCCTCCTCTTCAAAGCGAGTCTAAGTGCAATGTTTTTGTGATGGTAATTAGTTCTACGTTATATATGAATGAAAACTAATTTTCACAACAAAAAGTTCGCACTTGAACTCGCTTTGAAGAGGAGGCAGACATGAACTTGGAAATGGCCTATTTAAAAGCCACTCACTGATCGTCGTACACAGAAGTAAACACAAACAAGTTCCGGCGGTGGGGAAATCAGGGAGCAAAGCCACCCAAGCCCAATCTGGGAATCACGAGGGAAATGACGAGCAAAGCAGGTCGGGAACGCTTAAAAAAACAGGCAGTCCAAGGCTATCGCAAAGTTACCTTAGACACTCGATTGAAAACCAATTTAGCGAACCAAAGTAAACAATCTAAGAGATTGAGAGTAATAAAGATACCGTTAAAACTGAAAAGAAACAATTTAAAGCTATATATTGAAGAAACGTAAGTCAAGATTGCATTTGATGTACCTTTGGGACAGAATTACGGAGTGACCCCATCAGCGTAACAATGGTAAGAACTGTAGTAATACCAAGGGCTATTCTGGCCGGGACAGCATCTTTGGATATCCAGAATGACAACCAAGAAAGAACCACAATTAAAAAGGTAGGCGAGTAGATTTGAATAAATGAGTATGCTAGCCTTCTTCTGAAAACAAACTTGGCAACCAAATGCGTGTATGTACCTGGAACAAAGAACGATGATCAGCGATTCTAACTACATTGAAAGTACAGCACTTACAGCTCAGGAGCCCGTTTCTCAAAAGTCCCGGAGGCAGTGTGGCCGAGTGGTTAGGGCGCTTGCCTTGAGATCCGGAGATCCCGGGTTCAAGACTCGCTCTGACCACTCTTTGAATTTGTTCCTGGTAGTCCCTGGGTCAACTTCCCAGCTGCACTTGTAAATAGCCAACTGGTTTGCCTCCGGCCAGTTGGGATTCTTAACAGTTGAAGTTGTTGTGTTCTATTGTTTCGATGATTGTGTTTCATTGGCCCTGAAAAGCCCCTATGGGGAGCGGTCAATTAAGTATGTATGTATGTATGTATGTATAACTTTTAGGGCCATTTTTCGGGTGTCGCAATTCTCTCTGTACCTCAAGGACGGGGAGGATTTAAGTCGTCAAACTTGAGAGTCCCTTTGATTTATTGTTACTTTGTAAACATGCTAAAGGATCAGCTTTCCTAAAAAAGTGGTTGGAAGGTTCACATATGGCTTTTCGGGCCCGAACATTTTTCGGGGCTTTCGAGAAACGCCCCCCTGGAGCCTGTTTCTCGAAAGTCCCGAAACTTTTCGTGCCTTTTTCGGGTGTAACAATCCCCTCTGTATCTCAAGAACAGAGGGGTTTTAAGTCATCAAACATCACAGTCATTTTGCTTTTTGTTAACTTCAAAACGTGTCAAAAGACCAACTTATTAAAACATGATGAAGGCAGTTTCGTAAATTACTTTTCAAGCCCGAAAAGTTATCAGGACTTTCAAGAAACGGGCCCCTGGGGCCCCAGTTTCTCGAAAGCCCCGAAAAGCCATTTTTGAAATTGAGAACCGCTTGTTTTGGAAAGCCGATCTTTTAACATGTTTTAAAAGTAACAAAAAGAAATATAATTGTGACGTTTGACGAATTAAATCCAGTCTCCTGTCTTGAGATACAAAAGGAATTGTGACACCCGAAAATGGGCCGAAATTTAGCCAACTCAGAGAGTGGGAACGAAATCAAGTAAAACCAAGGAACCCATGGGTAGTCAGTCATGCGGCCCCCGGTGAAACGTAAGAATAGCTACTTAAAACACTGGAGGGAGGTTTGAATAAAACAGCAAGTACAAAAGGATGCAGTGATGGGAAAACTGAAGATGATTAAAATGAATTGCAATTGGGTTTTTAAAAATTGTTCATCATATTGACCGTTTTTCAAACTTTGTTTTTTTTGTAATTTAAATTATGTATGCTTTACAGACACTATTTTTCTCATGAGGCTTTGATTTGTGCTGTATAATTATAAGAATTTTCTTGGTTTTAACCTCAAGTTGCATAGGGAATAGGAGTAAGCACGAGAAAATGAGAGGACAGAGAGGGAGGCTACCGGTCCAGCCCTTGGGACATGTCATATCCACGAAAGCTATTTTTAGACGAGCGGAAGTCTTTGTTCTAGCGGAAGTTTGTCTTCCGAGACGTCCGCATGCAGGCCAACCTTGGTCTGATGTTTGAAAGAAAATAAATATTCATCAGCCTTCCACGTGCGCCGCCATTTTCTCTTTTCACTAAGAACCTGTGAGCGAGGCAAGACTGTAGGCGGATGTCTCGTAAGACAGACTTCAGCTCGTCTAAAAATAACTTTAGTGGACATGACATATCCCGGCCAATGCCCTGAGCCTCCCTCTCTGTCCCCTCATTTTCTCTTGGAGTGAGTTATTGGAGTGAGGTACTGCACAAAATGCAAAACGAACTGCACTTCCGTGGCATAGCCCCTTTACATGTTACATCTAAGAGCACGAGTAAGCAAGAAGGGTTTAATCGAAATTTTTGAGACCAAGATCATAGAAAAATGCAATATTGAAGTTTTCATTGCGATAGTGAATTCTATTTATTTACGAATCGAGTTGGCTAAAACAAGAGAATATGAGGAAATAGAGCGAATCCAAGTGCCACCATAATAATGCTCTCAAAATCTATTTTTAGATCGCGGCCCGGCTGCGAAGGTTAGTTTTATCTGTTGTTACCACTCTCACCGACACCAACTGACCAATAAGGTGTCTTCTTTAAAATAGGCACGCAGTATAAACGGAAATAACAATCGATCTCAAATAATTTTCATGGACATTCCTTGGTTTCAATCATGTGATCAACAGCCATGTTTTTCTACGAAACAAAAGAAAAAGGTTGCATAGTAATAGAGTCCACTTCCCAGAGGATTGGATCGGGACACCAACATGGCCTCCATTTCATTGTTTGTGAACACCAACATGGCGGCCGTGACGTCATGTGAAATCAAAGAATAGGGCCAAATATGGAGGAGTCATTCTCTTACATCATATTCTCTTAGTCAAGATAAATTCATTATTTCACACGGTGCCAAGAGAATACAATGTAATAAAGAGCGAATATGAGAAGGAATTAATAACAGATTTTTTAAAAAAATCATTGGATTTGGAAAAAGCAATAAAGCAAGGAGACACACCATATCACCAACCCGGAGTGGCCAGCACATCGCGCATGAGCACAACTATTTCACCCGGTTAATGACAGCCATGGACAGCTGTTTCGACCTTGTTAGGCCTCATCAGCATGGCATAGGCAACTTATAAGGCGGGTGTTTTTAGGAACCCCTTTCAAATAACAAATGTGGTAAGCTGGGTTGGAAGCAGCACAAGCGTGTCCATGGCTGCCAATAGACCTTTTGCGGCTAACGATCACATAGTACAAAATCCACCATGCTGGAGGGCAAGCTCATTATTATTCCCCCACTGGGACATTAAAACAAAGGCAAGTCAAGCTTGACTGGTTCAGGTCTCTTTGTTTTAATGTCCCAGTGGGGGAATAATAATGAGCTTGCCCTCCAGCATGGCGGATTTTGTACCATGTGATCGTTAGTTGCAAAAGGCCTATTAAAGATGGTGCCTACTATTGTTATTGCGCATACATTCTGCGCATCTCGAGATACTCGGATTTCCTATGGGTGGTGCTTATAAAATCAGGGATATTTTTGCGTGGTTCAAAACTATGCGGAGAAAGCAGAACTTAACAAGTGCTTTTTGTATGCAAAAAGAAAATTGGGGGTAACCATGCATATTTCGGAGATAATAAGCTTCAATTTGGAAAAGAACGCCATACATTGCTTTGTATTTTGGGGCTTTTTACAAACATTGTTGAGTAATTATCTTTGAAAAATGCGAGGTTAGCCCCAATTTTCTTTTTGGATTTCAATAACACTTGTTAAGATCTGCTTTTCCCGCATATTCAGCAAACCGCGCAAAAATACCTTTGAATTAGTAGGCACCGCCGTCCTTAACCGGGTGAAATAGTCGTGTGCATGTGTGATGTGTTGGCCACACCGGGTTGATGTTATAGTGTGCCACCTTCCTTTTCTTGTTTTCTCCTTTTTTCACTGAAATATGGAGGAGGATTCGCTCCACATATACTTTCGTGGCTAGAACAAGGACCAAGCTCACATCTTACAACTGCGAATGGTATTATCCTGGACACTCGAAAATGTCATTTTTCGCAGCAATCTATTCATCTTGGCCACACTTGACGCGATCCTACGGTATATGAACTGATAACCGAGGTTTAGTGAGCCAATCGGAATATCGCGTTTTCAGCGATAATTTTGGAAAGCCATAACTTTCTTTAGTATTCTTTATTCTTTTGCTCTTGAAGTTTTGTCTTGTGGTGAGGTTTTGTCATTATGTGACGAGGTTTGATGGTTACGTGTTGTATTTCCATCATCATGTCTTGAGGTCTTCCTTTGACATGCTGCATTTACATTTTATGTGGTGAGGTTCTTATTTGACGTCGAGTTTCTCCCTTTATATGTGATTATAAACACAGCACGTCACACGAAGACCTCAACACATCACGATGAAAACACAACACGTAACCAGCAAACTTCGTTACATAATGACAAAACCACACCACATAATAATATTGCCCACTACGTCAAGACCAAAAGAATAAATATTACTAGGACATGTGAGGTCGATAGGGAATGGGATTGCAGAGGTCTAACATTCCTATAGGAAAGGAAATCAAATTGCAATTGGTAGACCCGTTGAAGTTTGGTAGACCAGTTGAAGTTTAAAGAAACTTTCTTCAATTAACAGACGTTTTCTGAAATCAATTATTCTAATTCGGCTTGATGGATCTGTCGTTAGAACCCAACTCGACTTTACGTGCCTTGTAGGCTATTTATAATTAGCAAACCAGAGTAATTATTAATCACGTGGTCACTTTCACTTTTTAGTTTTTAGACCTTGAAAAATATGCAACCAGATGAGTTTGTGTTTGAGCCTAGAGGACAATGGCACGTTCATGAGTAGGCACATTCTGACTTAAACGTTATTACGCATCCAAAGGTGCTTTCAGGATGCGTTTTTTTTTTTGAGAAAATCCGAAAACGGATTCTTGAATCCAATAACGGATTTTGCGTTTTTTTGGCGAAATCCAAAAACGGATAATGAATTCAAAGTATCCGCACTCGAGAAGGATGCTTCGGATCAAATGTAATTCCGGATTTTTGAGATTCACCACTTTAAGGCCGGAACACACAAGGCGATAAGTCACTGCGGCTCGTCGCGGGGACAAGTCGCCGCAACAAATCGCCTTGTGTGACACGGTTAATTTCATGAAAATCATTGTCGCTGCGGCAGATGCACATACGAGGCAGAAATAAGCAAAATCAAAATGAATA
>NC_090885.1:11304469-11334469 GCF_036669925.1 Montipora capricornis | reverse complement strand
ACAGAAGATTTTTAGGGATTATCATGCAAGTGTTCCTTCACTGAATCGTTGCATTTAGGCTTAGTTTGCAAACTGACGGGTTGGCCGGCCAGTTCTGACAAAAGGAAAGCGCCCTTAGTCTTGATCACTGAACAGCACTGATGCCGGCTGAACAGGAACCGAACATTTTCAAAGTATTTTTAAGTTCCGGTTATTCAGTAGTTCTAACATGGTGAAAAGATGACGGAAAAAATCTCAATTAATACTTGGCTCCAACAGTATGAGAAAAAAAGGTAAAAAAAACTTATCACCTACCTTTCACTAAGTTCGATATCTCCATTTGGACTAATAACAATTCTACTATTTGCTGCAGGAACATGGTGAAATTTAGCGGTTTTAATATTAAGGAAGAATGTATCAGGAAGCCAGAAGTGGCCTTTTTCGCTTCCAGAGAGCAAAATCGGCTTTCGAAGCTCATGCTTTAATCTTGGATCATTCCAGGCTTGCTTGAAAAAAATGTCAAGACTAAATTCCTGAAGAAAGCAGAAATGGTGTAATCAGAAAGTGTAACCAATGAAATAGCGAATCTTATAATTTTTGACATTAATTTTACTCAAGTTTTATTTCGTCATAAATTTGCAAACGAACTCCTACGGGGAAATCCAGCGTTCTAGGCTGGAACGAGTCGTGGTCATATTTTGTATGCTGGGTGGGTTACCTTCAGGCCCCAGTTTTTCAAAGGCTGTATAACCCCACTAATTCCTTGATTTAATCATTTCCGTTTTAAATTACCGCAAGATTTCAAAAATCGCAGTCGTCCTATTTTCCCAAAAAAGTCAAGTACTTACGTTAAGTAAAGACAACTGGGCCCTGATCCCTTAGCCAAAGAACCAAAGTCGTAGATATCACTGAGTACAATACAGTATAGAAACTAAACTACCTAAATTGAAGATCGCCATAGTTTGTCACTTCCAGCAAAGTACTTGGTCTAGTGATTCAGAATAATTTAAAATGGAACAATCACATTCTTTTACTTTTAGATCGACTCCCACGCTGTACAGATTCCGAGGAGGTTCGGCAACAGCCAATTATATAGCCGGAATGTGAATAGCCCACGCTCCGCGAGCACATTCCCGTCATTTGATTGACTGTTGCCTTATCCAAATATGATTGGCTGTTGCCTAGTACCTCTCACAAGAGGTAAACGCACACAGAAACGTGCTCTTAAAATCATCGCACCTGCCTTTTTTTTTATTCCGAAGCCCTTGAATCCCTAAACTTGCCTAGATTAGATGTAAGACGCAGTAAACTCTGTGTAAATACACATGGAAAGATATAAAGAGGACGTCCACTCTCTAAACATCTCCCCATTACGAGGGAGTATGTGCATCACTAACAAATAAACGAGAAACGCACGGAACTATTCAAGACCGAAATGCAGAACTCAAAGACTGCGTCGTAGTTTCTTTCCGAGTACAATCTTATACTTAAACAATGATTAGTTTACATCATATAGTTATATATATATATATTGAATTGTTTATATATACACATAAACTTACTTGTATTTTTTGTTTCTCATGGAATTGATTGTAAATTGGTATCATTGTAACCCGGTCCCTGCTTACGTAAACCCCAGTATGTATTTTTATCTCTTGTAACCTCATTGTAATTCATTAACTTGCGATGATGATGGAATTAAACTATTATTATTATTATTATTATTATTATTATTATTATTATTATTATTATTATTATTATTCTAATTATTATTATTATTATTATTATTATTATTATTATTATTATTGTGAGAAAGATATACACAGTAAATGAAATGGTGACAATGAAACCACTGGAAACTCGGAAAAATGCGAGCCCCAGATGGGATTTGAACCCACGACCCTCCGTACTCTAGTCGGATGCTCTAAACACTGAGCTACTGGAGACTCTATGGTGAGCAAGGTCGAAATGTGGGTCTTTGACTCTTTGATTATTATTATTATTATCTGTTGTATTGAATAGCTTTCCAGTTTACAATTTGTTTTGAAACTTGCTGCGGACAGTGTCTAGGCAACAGTTCCTGGACTAAAAAAAAATGTGTGTTTCATTGTTTTAAGCTGTAGAATTTTTTGGTGATTTCACAGTTCTGTGATATAATCCACTTCTGACAATTGGTTAGCACTTTAGTAACATCTTTCTTGTGGGCTAGATCAGAGAGTTCTTTCTTTAGGGTGGTGTTGAAATTTCCCAGGAAGTTAAACACTATATTGGTTTGTTTGATCTCGTAGTCGAGATAGAGTTTTCGGAGACCCAGTCATAAATCCAGATACTTTCTCTTCTTATAATCTGCTCCATTCTCTGGCGCCTTATCTATATATACAGGCGTGTCCCAGAGAATTTTAGCTTCGTCGTTTTCCTTGCTTGCTTTTAAAGTAGACCTATTATTAGTAAGTAGACCTTATTTAACGTCGATAACTCGTAACAGTAACTTTTAATCACTGACAAACCTGAGGTCGACGGTGCGCTCATTTTACTCCCCCCTCTCCATCAGTGCTCCGTTTTACGGGTATTTAAAGCTACTAGCAACACGGAAAGGAAAGGAATCGAAACAAGGATGCGGGATCCGGGAATCGAACTCAGGACCTCTTGCACCAAGGCCGCGCACTAACCGACTGTGCCATCCTCGCTCCTGATCGCTCCTCGCTCCTTTTGGGATCGCTTGTTTATAACACGCTTTGGAGTCGTCGTTTTCCATGTTAAATACTGATACTAAGAGATGGTAAATCGGCCTTAACATTCTATCGTGTCTCGCCTTGTAGTTTGTTTTGGCAATAGCAGAGCAGCCGCATAATAAATGTGGGACGGTTTCTTCTGCACTGTGGCACAGTGTGCACACTAAATCTAAGCCTTGTTCTTTTTGTTTCTTTACCCTGTAAACCTTTGTAAGGACGAGCTGTTGTACGACGTCCGGTATGTTTTTCCACTTCATGATTGGGTTGAAGTTGTGTTTAGAGATGTCGTTATCTTTCCAGCGTTGAGTGACATAGTTGCTCAGCCATAGTTGTTCGGAGATTTTTTGTTTTTACTTTGTGTCTGTTGCCTCTTTAAGGGTTTGCTGAATGTACTTTGGACTACTGATCTTGAACACAGTTTCCTTCTCACCCATTGTTACTAGGGTGGATTTGTGCTGTTCGTCAAATGTTACATCTACGTTTAATTGCTGGGCGTAAGTCTTGGCATCTTTTATCTCTGATCTACTCTTTTTTGCTTCCTTGACGTCCTCAAAGGTTCTCAATACTTCTATATGGGGATCTTTACTGGTCGTGGTGTAGTGTGCAGTCTATATACTGTATCTCTATTTCTTTTAAGCTTCTCCCGCCAAAATCTGGTGATAGGTATAAGATCGGGTTCGACTCAGAGTTGTGCTTGCCTTTGTTCTGTGCTATTGCTGCTCGGGTCTTTCTGTCCAGTTCTTGTAGGTCTTCTATCGCCCATTCCGTTGACCACATATAATATTGGAGAACTGGGTAAGCAAACATGTTTGTGGCCTTTACTTTTGTTATTATTATTATTATTATTATTATTATTATTATTATTATAAATAATACAAATTGTCATTCTTACCATGTTTATTTCCTTTATCGCTCCGAAGGAAACGACGGTTATGTATATTGAAACATTCAAACGTGGACCTGCAGCAAATATGAAAAATGTCGAACCACCTTAGCTGTTGACAAAATAGCCAAAGATCATCAAAGTTATGTGACCGGCAGACCGATCGACTTCTTCCGGAAGTTCCCCCTTCACCTATCAGAGCCCCCTGCGGCAAATTAAGGGATTCAGAGTCTACGTAGAGAGAGAGACAGAATCCGCCCTAGTTGACTCCTCTGATGTTTCATAGGGTAGCTACATACAAGCCATACAAGCTTAAACTATGCAAAGAACTTGCATTTTAAAGCTTCAACTGTTTCTTCCTTATTGTCTAGCATTCGCCCTGAACCTGCCCATTCAAAGTTGAAAATACCGTCTGACTTTTCAAAGCATGCTAGTCCGTCCCTAACTACCGTGTCTGTCGTCTGAAAGTCTGTCTGGTCCAACTCCGACATTCCCTCACCTTCGTGATATGGTCGTATCCGTTTATCGTACACATCAGGCGCGGACAGTGAATCGAGCACCTGAGTAGTGTTCAGATACCTGCATAAAAAAGGAGGAAAACTCTTTTAGAATGTAAATAAAGAAATAAATGACCCTGAAAGAAAAAAGAAATCGAATGAGCGAAATATTCAAGCAAAAGTTAATTTCTAAGTGAAA
This sequence comes from Montipora capricornis, assembly GCF_036669925.1. Classification (NCBI taxonomy): domain Eukaryota; kingdom Metazoa; phylum Cnidaria; class Anthozoa; order Scleractinia; family Acroporidae; genus Montipora; species Montipora capricornis. The sequence continues at coordinate 11,330,179 of NC_090885.1, read as the reverse complement.
GATCAAGGCCGATACTCACGAGGGGTTTTGCTCCTGGGGCATGCTCCAGGGTCATTTTGCACGATCAGTACACACGAGGGAGCACCCTGCTGGAGCTTGCTTCATATTAGTACACACGAGAGAGAAGACGAAAGAACATTGCTGCTTTTCAACAGAGAAGGGTTTGGGATTTAATTTAAAGTTAAACATGGTGGCTTAATTAAGGTCTTATTCAAAGAAGAAAAAATGATTAAAGTGATGATGATGATGATGCCTGGAGAAAAAGAAATGTGTGCCACCTGCTTTGAACGTTTTAGGTAATTTGACCAGTATTGTTGCGGCTTTACTTCCATAGTCTTTATATCATTTTTTACATACATTACATAAAAGTCTTGTATTAGTGACACTAAGCACCTTCCTCGTTTTTTGAGCATCCACTTGCCTTAATTCGAGCTCATCAGTTGCAGACCTTTCAGACACCATTTTGAATTTAAGAGTTCCAAAGGAATTATGGATGAGACCATTGGGTAATCTGATTGGTCAATGTTTTGCATTTGCCGTATTAATTCATGTGCAGCAAAAAAAGTGTCAATACACACGAGGAAACACTTGAAAATCTGCTCAATTTCCCTGGGAGCTTGCTTCCAAATAGTTAACTAGTCTAATATCGTCATTTTGGTGGGTGGAAATTCTGCTCCTGATGATGAAGATTTCCCTTAAAATGGTTGGTACACACGGCAGAGCTCTGCTCCAGGAGCGTGTCCCTGAAGCATGTTCCGAGAGCAAAACCCCTTGTGTGTATTGTCCTTTAAGTCTAATAGAATTCCCGGCTTAAACAGGACTCACACCAACGACCGTACTATTTCGCTGCACACTGCCTGCTCTACTGGTCAATTACGAGTTTCTTTTACATCCCCTAAAATGTGAAAGTAGGATGGGAAAATATATGAATGAATAAATCAATGACGAACGAGCAGAAGGACTGATGGACAAATGAATGGGTGGAGGAATAAATAGATGGGGGGATGATTACTGAATACGGTGTCAATGAACAAAAAGGGAATTCACGAACCAGCGACCGACAGGATGCGCGCAACAAAAGGAATGAAAGAACAAGTAAACGAGCGAACGAATTAAGAAATCATTGAATTATTTCAAAATGGAAATCTGTACCTTGTTGTGCCATTGTCATCTTTTCTTTTTGATTCGACGCAAATGATCAGAAGGATGAAAATTGTTGCCCTCAGCATTTTTAGTCAACCGCCCTTTTTAACTAGAAAAAGGAAGATAAGATAATAATGAAGAATAGTTCAAGAGCAATGTAAGAGTTGGGCTGAACACTAAAAATTATAGTCCATTTCCAAATTTTAAGGAGTTATTCCAAAAAGGGTCCCTTCAGGTGCTAAAGCCCTTCTTGTTATAGTTATTAGCCTAGGAAAATATGAATCCATATCCCGTTCCGAAAATTAATTGGACGTATTTTTTTTAAGTTAAGAAAAGGTGAATAGGAAAAAAAGATCATGACAGGGGATCAAGAGCGCGCAACCAGTAGGCCTTTCCCGATTATTTGGTTTCATCAAATCATTACTTGTACGGCCCCGCGGTAGCGAGAAAATCCCCGCACGAGGGCCGTACGCGTTAACACGCGCGGGGCCGCAAAAAGCCGTATGGCCCTGCTAGATGCCGAACTAAGACAATTTACGGTAAAAATGTTTTCTTTCAAAACCAGCGATCGATAATGGTGAATATTTTGAATCGGATTTTACTACAATGACTCTGGAAGCGTTAGCACCGGTTAATTTGCCTTTTCAACCAGTTTGATGAAACTGACCAGGTTTTCGTGTTTCGCTCGCCATCGACGCAGCACCACAGTTGATTTAGAAACTTACTTTTTTCTTCCCGATTATGCTAGCAAGTCGAAAGTGTTATTATAGAGGGATGGAGCGGGTGGAGGGGCTAGGTTGTTATTATTATTATCATCATCATCATCATCATCATCATCATCATCATCATCATCATCATCATCATCATCATCATCATTATTATTATTATTATTATTATTATTATTATTATTATCTCCGGTTGTCGGGTGTTCTACTGGGTAATGTTTATTGTGCCTCAGCAACTCCCCGTAGCTTAGAGACACAACACTTTCCGCAACAGGTGAACAGTTCCAAGGATGGCCGATAATTGTACACTTCCAAGGAAGTCAAGTACATCTCGCCTGCCAAACCAGGTCTTTGCGCCTTTTGATATGCTTCCAAGAGCACCAATCACGATAGTTATTATTGTGACTTTCGAGGCCCCATGAATCCTTCTGATTTTAAATGCCAGTTCCTAGTATATTTCAACCTTCTCCTGTTCAATTCTGGTAATGTTCTAGTCCACTGGCACAGCTATGTCAATAAATGTCCATTTTGATGTGTCTTTATGCACTAGAGTAATATCTGGCTGATTATGTTTCAGCACTTTGTCTGTCTAGATAGTGATGTCCCAGGTAATCCTCACTTATCCATTTTCTTCGGTTGGCAAGAGTTGATGGTCATACCACTTGTCATTACACTCTATCTTATACTTCCTGTACATCTCCCAGTGTACCCCCGCAGGGCCACCTTGTCGTGGCACTTCCTATACTCTCTCTGGGCACGCTACTTGCACCCACTGACAATATGTCGTACTGTTTCAATGGCATCTCTACACAATCTACACAGTGGTGTCCCTGAGGTCTTATCTATGTTGTACTTGATCGAGTTTGTTCTTAAAGCTGGTAGCTGAGCAGCAAGAATCAAACCTTATGTCTCCTTTTTTTAAAAATCCATTCCTGAGCCATCTCCAAGACTCCTCTCCAGCTTCATCTGATATTTTTTGGAAAAACGCACCACTTTCTCCTTCCAGTTTTTAACTCTCTCGTCTTTCCTCCTCCTCTCATAGTCCTGCAGACTCTCTTCTTCAACAATCACTTTCTCCTTCAACGCAGCTTGAAGCATCCACTCTGTGCTCTCTCTTAGTTAGCCATGAAGGGATTTGCTCTCCCTTCTTAGACACTCCTCGATGCCGATCAGTCCTCTTCCCTCTTCCTTTCTCGGTAGGTACAGCCTCGTAACATTACTCCTGGTACGCAAACAGCAAATCATTGCCAAGATCTTTCTAGTTCTTCTATCCATGTTGACTACCTCCTCCATTGTCCAGTCCACAATCCCCGCACTATAGCGTACTACACCTACAGCCCAGGTATTGATGCCATCGATCAAATTTCCTCCATTGAGTTTTGATCTACACAACTTCTTGACTCTTCTGATATACTTCCATGTGTTGAGAGTCTGGTCCAACTGTAAGATGCCAAGGTATTTGTAGCCTTCCTCCTCTATTTCCCCGATATGCTGGTCGTCGGGTAGTTCTATTCCGCTACTGCCAACTTGTCTTCCCCTTCTCATTTCCAGGAAAGCACACTTGTCTAGCCCAAACGATATCTTAATGTCTTGGGAGAAGATCCTTACTACTTGAACAAGTGAGTGTAGTTGATCTTTGCTAGCTCCGTACAGCTTCAGATCATCCATGAATAGTAGGTGGTTAATAGGCTTCATTCCGTTTGCCATTTTGTAACCAGCTCTCATTTTTCGTAGCACTAGGGTCAAGGGTAACATGATCATTATAAGCAGTAGTGTTGACAAGGAGTCACTTTGAAAAATTCCTTTCCTAATGTCCACCTGCCCGAGAACCATTCCTCCTAATGTCAACACTGTCTTCCTATTCACCATGCTGTTGCTGATTATAGAGATCATATTCTTGGCTGCCCCAACCATCTCCAGGCATTTCAGGATCCATGAATGCGGCACCATATCATATGCCTTCTTGTAGTCTATCCAAGCCATTGACAAGTTTGTCAACCTTCTCAGGCAGTTCTTCAGGATTGCCTTGTATACAAGCAATTGATCTTTTAGTTCCTCGGGATCCCTTACTGCACCCCTTCTGTTCATCTGTTAGCAGTCCATTCCTTTCCAAGTGGTGGTATAACGTCTCTCCCATAACTCCTGTCAAGAGCTTCCACATCAATACGGCGGTAGTTGCTGGCCTGGGCACCCTTCGCTGTGTCCTTTTGTATCAAAACTATTCTTCCACTGACCATCCACCCTGGTACATTCCCTTGAAATATACAGTCTGGCAAGCATTCTTGCCATTTAGAGTGCAATCCTGTCGGTTTCTTAAACCAGAACCCCTGAACAACTTCTTTTTTCCAAAATATTAAGCAGCGATGTTCGAAGAACCCTTTGAAATGTTTTCTTTGGCAAATCCCTCATATGGCATGGTATCTCATTCCATAGCCTTACCCCAAGTCGAGAGAAAAAGCGCCTTTGCATTTCAAGTCTAGAGTTTTGGGAAGAAACGTTTCTCCTCGTTCCTTTCCATCTGGTGTTTTGTAGAACAGCTTCTGATTGGTCCTAAACATGTGGTTCTGTTTGAACTGTTGACATCTCTCGTCGTATCTTTTGATCTTAACTCCACCTGCCTTGATCTTCTGTTTCAACATGCCTGAGACATACAAAGTGCCCCTTTCCTCAAGATGATATTTTCTGTTCAACCTTTCCCTCTGTCTTTGTTTCAGTCTCTTGTTTCCTCTTCGGACTTCCTCAATCTTGCTCAGGTCTTTTCGCCAAGTTTCGATATTCCCCTTAATCCTTCTTTTCCAGAATGGCTCTCAGTTCTTCTCCCTTTCCTCCCTTTTATCATTCCCACTCTTCCTGTAGTAACATATGCAGCTGCATACATTAAAGAATTCAGTTCAGTAATGTTGTGCGTCTGAATCCTTTTGACGGCTTCTTTCATTACTTCAATAAATCCCATAATACACTTATGTTACCCCCCAAAAATCTGCATAGGCATTGTTTTCGACTTCTCTTGTGACATTTTCATGTCCCAGGAGAAATTGCAAACAATGGTTATGCAAACGATTTGGGGGGTAATAGAGGTGTATTATGGCATTGTGCAAGTATTGAATTGATTTTTCCAACTTCTGCTTTCAGCTTCGTTCTTTCGCATGACTTCAGTGATGGTAATCCTATTCTCTGTTCTAGTTGTATAATTTCTCGGATCCTGTCGCAAAGGGCTTCCAATCCTGGCCTGATCTCTTCTTATAATTCTTCAGCAGTGAAAACTCTGGGTTCCTCTTCACGTTGGTGTTCTTCTTGGGTATCAGATGTTGTTGCATGGTCTGGTGTATCTGTGGTAAGAAGCTCCGTGGTTTCAGTCTCCTGGCCCCAGTTGTTCAAAAGGTGGATAACGCTATCCACCAGATAAATCACTATCCATTGGATAGCGCAATTGGTTTCGCTATTACCTATCCACTGGATAGTGATTTTCTGGCACCAGAGCACAAGGGGGACTGCGAAAGCGTTTCAAGGAAAATCTCAAATCAAATTTTAAGGTGTGCCACATTGGTCTGACGACCTGGGAAGATCTGGCACGTGACAGACCCAGATGGAGACATGCAGTCCGGGAGAGTGTGGCGCTATTTGAGGAAGAGCGGCGTCAGAAAGCGGAGGGAAAACGCCAACGCCGTAAAGAACGTGAAGTTGCCCCTGCTTTGTCGCAGCAGGCCTCCTACATCTTCCCCGCCTGTGGCAAAGCGTGCCACTCTAGAATTGGACTCTTTAGCCACCAACGGGTGCACAAGACTAGAAGTTGAATAGACAATCTTACTCGTTTTCGAGGGATACCATGATGATGATGATGATGATGATGTATCTGTGGCATGGAGTTCTGTATTTTCAATCTCCTGATGTTCATGTCTTACTCGTATGGCAATTTCCTCTTGCTCCACAGTCTCTAGCCACTTCTTGTTCTTAATCTGGCGTACTTGATCAGCCTCCTTCGACCATCCTAATCTCTTCTGTCGTTGTTCAGAAGTAGCAGTATGACTACCGGGACGGCGCTGCTGATCCACAGGGCACCTGCCAGACGCGACACCTTCACTACAAGCTCCAGGCCCGTTGACGTCGTTAGTGTGAAATTCAATATTTGACATTCTCTCTCATTCTCTCTTCCCGTGGTAGGCTAAGGTAGGCCAACCTGTTCCACCTAAGTGCCCATTTATTATTATTATTATTTCCATTCCTTGTAGACTCAGGCAGGATGTTCAGCCTGGTATTTATAGTCCTTGGGAGCAGGTTACAAGTCACCACAGGTCTCAGGTATTATTATTATTATCATTATTATTATTATTATTATTATTATTATTATTGTTATTATTATTATTATTATTATTATTATTATTATTATTATTATTGCTAATACTGGTAGTAATACTTTTTAGTATCTGCCTTTGTCACGTGACTTGAATTAAGACTGCGAGTTATCGAAAAACTTTCCGAGATACTGACCCACGGCTCAGCTCTACTTTGAAATATTCTTTATCTTTTCCCAAGCTCTATTTTGCACCACCTTCTTCTTGCCTAAGTTAACGAGGAATTTCTAGCGGATAAATTTGTATGAACTATTAGGATTCAAAATCAGTACAAGAAAGTAGTTTTGATACAGAATGAAACGAATTCCAGATTTCTTCAGTGAAAACGATAATTTTACGAAAGTATCAAAATCCTTGAATTTAATTCATGCTGGCGCTATCATTCCTGATTACAAGTTATACCTTGACAGTAAATATAAGGTTGTGGTTCGCTCAAGTTTTTCTTTTTTGAACCGGATGTTTACAACATCGTAAAACAACAAAATAACATGGCTGTCATTTCCCACCTCAAACTACTCGTTTCTTCGATAGATTACCTTCGACTTTTTTCACTAAGCAAGTTTTTCACTATTTTTTTTTTCAGTTTTCAAGAACGAAAATTAAACCATTTCAAAAATATTTTCCTGGGCCTTGTAAAGTTAAACTATGACATTTTAAACAAAATAAAGACCCTAAATTGTTTTGAAATATATATTTTATAAAACACTGTTTAGCAGTACTTACCTGTGCTGGTTTGACATTTTGGAACAGAGCTTTAATCTTAAGAAATTATCGTTATGTTGCAAATTGTATTTAAATTACCAAAACTAAAAGCATAGGACGTTAAAAATTTATGTTCAAAAGAATTTGTATTTTATTTTGTTTTGCGGTAACTGATTAAACACAATAATCGAAAAGATTGGCTCAGGCCAAACTCACTTGTCAACTGCTTCAAAATAATCAACACTTTAAACGTTTTTATCTGGACAGATTGGGCCTTATATCTGAAATATTTTCAAGCAATTATCCCAAAGCATACGTTTTTTTTAAATGTAGTGTTAGTAAAAATAATCATATCACCTTAGCCATACAATTTACATTATCGTGATTCTATCATGCATTGTGATGTTGCAACTGAATGATTCGTTTAATTTTTTCTTTTGAAAAAAAACATCGAACCAGAGTCGAATCGCAACTTTTTTGAGAAAAAAATATCACTCAATAGCTTTGCATTGTTTTGAGCAGTTTTGACGACAGGGAAAACCATGCATCGACTTGCGTCCCAGCTGAGAATCTTTTTCTGTACAAGAAGTAAATTTGGTTCGCTTCACTCGCTGTTATGCCAAGCTCGTTAACAAGAGCTGGAGAGAGACATCCTGGGTACGATAAACAAAATTCAAATTTTCTCAAAATTCAAATTCAAATTTTCTAGTATCGTAGCTGTAGTAAGTAACACAATAGGAAAGATATCTGTTTACAAACATTGCTTTTGTTATTGAAATATGTCAACCACGGGAACAAAAGACCCTTTGTCTCGGCAGCCAATGAGGCTCTGATTGGCACATTAATGACAATAAGTGACGTCAAATGTCTTCTCTATATCAGAAATTAGAATAAACTAAAACAGTGGATAGCGTTGAACGCGAGCGCTGATTGGCTGCTCAAACTCAGGATATCCTTTGCTATTCACCTCCGAACAATTCGCGTCCGAAAATGTTGTAATCTTTGCAGGAATAAATGAGTTAAAATCATATATTGTACTGTAGTATTTCACTGTTTTAGTATATACTAAAACAACTATTCACCTTAGTCTCGGTGGTTAGTGGCGGACAATTACTTTGGTAAATATCCACCACTAGCCACCTCCACTTCGGTGAATAGTTGTTAACTATTTCGAGATAAAGTGCCTCTCTTCCAATAACATGGCTGGTCTCACCGCAATGTATTTTGACATTATGCCTCGTCATCAATTTTTTTTTTTTTTGGGGGGGGAGGGGGGGGGGGGGGCGGGGGCGCGTTGAATGTGTGTGCCACTGACCACTTCCAAAACCCACGCGGGGCCTGGACTCTCTCTATTAATTAATCTTCTTGAGTAGAAGATTACACGCCCGTGTTTTTATTACTCGCTCGCAAAATTCAGAGTCAAACTCTCTCTACCAGAACTCTTTGGAGCCATCATGGCAAGCGTTCCCAGGTAGTGCTCCAACTTCTTACAGTGTGAGAGACCTGTCTGGAACTTTCCCTAAGCTTGCCTAATAAGATGGTTGACGGCCCAAAGGAGAAATTGGGTCGTTTTCAACTTTGTGATGTAAATTTTGACCTTGGCATAGTGAGATAACCAAAATAACGCACTTCCTAAGATCACCTTCACAAACCAAAAAATTTAATTAGCTAATTAAAATTACTGTCAAATAATGAGCTGATAATCTCGCATTGGTTTAATTAGCCGTCCCACGCAGACACTCCTAGGGCTTCGTCACGCGTTCCTCCCCCACGAGCGTCTACTGCAACGAGCCACACATTCCTTTCCCTTTGTTAAGTAACTGCAATCACGCGCGGGTTACATAGGAATCAAACAGCGCTCTGTAGATCTCCCCTGGGAACGTCAATGCATCAACTTCTTCTTTGGATGAATCATAAAAGGGACGAAGCCTTTTCAAAATATTCCTCAGAAGCATTAATTTTGTTTCCCCGGTGGGGTATGCATTTGCACTCTCGCATGTCAAAATGTGAGTGCTTAGCAAGGGTATGGTGTCCTTTCAACTACTTGTAAAATTGAAAGCGCCGTGGAAATATATAAATACAAATTCAAATATTAAAGTACTGAAGTGTATTTGAACTGCACGATAACCATTACCTTCAAGCGCAATGAACGCAACTAGGACAGTAGCAATTGAAGAAAGCTTGAAAAAAATCCATTACGTTTAAGCTTGAAATTTGCAGGTTGCTTTTGGCGATGATCGTCTGGAAAAATCGATTAAATAACAACAACAATGTTATTGTGTTTCTGAACCGATCGTTCGTATTCAGTGGTTCTTCGATTTGAATAAAGCAAACCTTAAAATCAGTTCAACCGAAGGGCTACAAGAAATGGGGTTATTCAAACAAAACGACTCCACTGAAATCGAGAGGAAAGAAATGTAAATATGATATCAATCCCAAGCGAACGCCACAAATAGGTTTGAATCGTACGGGTGCAAAATGTTTCAACCAGAAGAGCCACAAACATCTAAGCCAAAGCATTAAATTTATACTCTCCGGTTTCTCTTTGATAAGAATTTAAGTTAGCGATTTTAAATGCCCAACATCTTGCAGTGACCGTACGGGAAATTTCTCAAGGTCTAAAGTGCACTTCCAGAATCTGGAAGTCCGTTGTGATTGGTCGACGTAAATTCCGGCTCGTTTCAGCAGACGCTCGTGAGGCCAACCTCGTTCGCAGGGTCTCTCTTCTCTGCCTCCATTGTCGTTATGGAGGCAGAGAAGAGAAATCCTGGGAACGAGGTTGTCGTCGGGGAGGAACACGTGACGAAGTCCTAAGAGTGTCTGCGTGGGAGGCTACAATCTTGGACAGAATAAAGTGGAACAGAAATGCCCCCTCTCCCCCAAATCAAGGATGAAAGTGTGTGAAGGCCAAAACGCGCCATTTTCCCATCACTGATTTTGGGGGGAGGGGTGGTCTCAATGTTCCATTTAATTTGTCCAAGATTGTAGCATTGGTTGGATCAACAATCGTATTTGACCGAACCAAACCAAACCGAACCAATGCCGCCTTCGTAGTAACATCGTACAAATGGTTATACCTTTTAGTCTCCTTGGATAAGGACGATAAGAACAATGTTCGTCTCACAGCACTTGTCGATTTGAGCAAAAGAGCCCACACATTATTTTTCACGTGACGTCACCGCCGCCGTGCTGGTGGAGGAGAACAAAAAAACTCTCATTAGCTTCTTTTGCTCGTTGGTGTCTTTAGAGGTTGGTTGAAAAGTTCCTATTGTTGGGCTCTGCAGGGCGTGCTATTGTAGAGCCTTGCTCTGTTAAATGACCTCCATCGTAAAGCTATTTCGTTGTCGCCAAAAATGTCTCCAATGGTTGTATACCAGTGGAACTAAAATTGTTTTGATTCGTTTGGACCGTGTGCAAATTCAGGAAAAAGATATGCAAATAAATGAAACTACGTACACCGAAAAAAAGACAACAACAAAAGCATAATTTACATTAACCTAGTACTAATCTCAGATTATTGAAGTGCGTTCGACAGTCGCTTGGAAGCAAAGAAAAGGTGTAATATGATTGGCATCGACGATGACATGTTGATCATTTCCGAGTTCACTTCAACTTCTTTTAAATAAGCAAACATCAGCCTCTCAGGCAACAACTGATCCTTTTCATCCCTTTGTTTTTCGAGTCCTTTGGTTTCTTTTTGGCCTGCAAATTGGAAATAACATTTGTTTTCTCAAATGGCGCCATCTTTTCATGGTACGCCTCATGAAGAAAAAGAAATTTAACCTTTTTGCCGCCGTGAAGTAAAGGAACGCTACATGCTGCAAATGAGGTTCAAGAGGTCGTGGGCGCGAATGTGAGCGAAAAGCTTACAAAACAAAAAGATATTGTAATCCTCTCGCAAAATATGTAAACATGGAATGTTTAATTGCTCGATTGCTTTTTTAAACTGTTTGTTTCAGCACAGACAATACTATTCTCCGCACTCGCTACCTGAGTCACAGTGTGCAGTGCTTTGGCGTAATTGAAAAGACAAACATCGGGGTATGGCGATTAAAATTTCTATCAGTTGAGGGCGTTAAATGCCAAAAACTGGGTAGGTCTACAAAGACAATTCGGCTTGACTATTGACCAGCTGTATTTAAAATACTGACAGTTTAAATACCCTTGGAGGACATCAAAGCTATATCAATTCCTATCTTGCATTTTTCAGTGGGACAAAACACAAATGTCTGTCAGCAAATTGAGATTTTGAAGTCGCGACAAATTTTGAAAACAAATTGTAGGCTCCAATCCTTTGTGTTCGATTTCATTACTTTATGCACACAAAAAAAATTTCGAGATCCTTATTGAGAATTAGGAAAAAAGAAACCATTGTAACTATACGAGTGTCAAACTTGTAATGTAAGCGCAGTGGGTCAACCGCAAGTCCTTCGAGACACACCAGAGCTTAGGGGCTGCTATTGTGATGTCACGAGCGTTTGTTGAAAGTGACAAAAAAGGGTCAAAGCGATGTTCGGATAAAAACAAGACGCGCAAAGAGAACCATCTAAAATATGCATACCTCCACGTGTAATATCAGCAGATTTGATTACTTTGACAGCGTTTTGCTCCAGCGAGTCCGGCTTATTTGAGTGTTTGTGGCATTCACTAATAACGTTCTGTTGGCGAATGTAGTTCTTGGACTCCAGTCTGGCTGAACACATGACGAAAGAGAGACGTACTCCCTCTCCAGTTGATCAAGGATCACATTTACATATGGCGATAAAGCTGTTAAAAGCGGAAAATGCCAACCTTGAGAAGATAATAATTCTTCTGAGGACGGAGAATCAAAACATGCAGAAAAAGATGAAGGAGATGGAATATCAGAATGACCGGTTTAAAATCACGCAAAATCAGCTCAAGGCAGAGATAAAGAGGGAAAAGGAGATGGTGCGATACTTGCATAATTTGAATAAAAAATACGAACGAACGCTTCAAAAGAAAGAAGCAGAAAGTCGGTTGCTGCGAAAAGAAGCCAAAGAGGCGGAGATGCGAGTGGCAAGAAAAGACGAACGAGATGTTAATAACAATGTTAAGGAAATGAAGGATGGGGAAGTCCGCAGACCGCAGCCACCGAAGAGGTCTGATTCGTTCAAACGCAACAAAGATCTTGCGACAATAAAAGAACAAGGGGCAGCTTCGACTGCAAGTAGCAGCAGCCCAAACGCTAATTTGAAAGCGAAACAGCCGGTGTCCCATGTCACGCCAGGTTCAAAGCAAATGAACTCGAACGACGACATAACTTGCGAGTGGGAAGATGTTACAGACGTTTTAGGGTTCTTAAACGAAAAGGTCAACCAATTTGAGCGCTTGCTATTGGAAACTGGAGGTTCAAGTAAATCAGGTTCGGGTTCTGGGTATTCTTCGTCTGATTCTATAACATCAACAAAGTAAGTCGCTTCCAAGTTACAGTCACGTCAGCAATTTTCTTCTCACCCTCAAGACATTGTCTCCAATTGTGATTGTTATCACTCAACGCTTCTGTTCGTTCCGGTCAATCTTAAAAGAAAAGGAAAATTGCAGTTCAGCTGAAAATTGTCTACAAGCAAGTAACAGCTGTTGGGAAGTTTACTTGAAGTTAAACTAGTACTTCAATAGTCAAGTACAGTGTAGGCGTAAACTTGGACGCGAGTAAACGATTTGCTGATAGTGAAATATATACCTTATCGCCTTGGGTCAGTATCCATCATTCAGCCGACTTCACAACGCATTGTGCTAATTGATAAGAAAACGATCTCAACCAAAAGCCTCAATTTTATTTTTAAGACGGTTTCATTTGGGCAAGCTTACAGCGTAGGTAAATACTTTAGTTAACTAAACAAGGAGGGCCTGTCGGTGGGATATAGCTGGAATGTAAGTAAATGTAAATATTTCGCAGTAATTTTCGCTATTTAAGTTCTTAGCCTGGACCGGCTAAGCCTCTCGTATTAAAAGAGCATGTTTCACGTCAAACGTTAGAGACTTCCTTTCTCGCTTCAATTTCTGTTTAAATCTTTCCGGAAAACGTGCTCTGTGTGTTTGCTTCTTCAGTTTTCTATTTTTAAAGTCTCAGTGATTTGCTTACCGGAAGAATCCTCTTATCCACCCTTGTGGGTTTGACTTTATTGACCCAGGAATGGAGACCTGAAGTAAAGCGTTCGGTCTGTTTCGTCAGAGTATAGGTTTTCTTCAATATTTTAAATTAATCCAACACTGAGACTTTCGTCTAAATTGTGTAATTAATTTTTCAGACATTTTAACTTCAGTTGAATATACAGACCGGGACTTTGCGATCAGTAGCTACAGTAGCTTCTTCTTGGCTTTGTGCTTGTATCCATCCCTGGCATTTTGCAGAGAGGGCGATGAAACAGGGCAAGACGCAATGCGTATTTGCTCTTTTATCCACTTAGTGATGTCAGAAGTATCACTCACAGGTGGAAAAAATTCCAGTAGAATAAAAATGGCTCCGCTCGGAGCTCTTTTCTCTAAAGTCCTGGATAAGTAGATAATAGAGAGATTTCGAATCCCGCAAACTCAGGCTGAAATTGCGTTTCATAAAGCAATTAAAGAAATTCAATTCTGGCCGGTTATCCTATAGATATCGTTCAACTTCCTTAGAAAAAAGGACAATTTGGAGTAACAAAATGTTCATGCTGTAATGCAAAGCAACAGCTTTGCCCTTTGCCGTTTCACATAAACGGGATACTATAAGGGAGTTTAATTAAAGTCCTGGCCAAACTATCGAACAAAGTTGGAGCCAACGCTCCAACTTCATTCGATCCAACATTGTTCGACCGTTTGGCAGCCCATGTTGGAAGATGTTCGTCCAACACTTTTTTGTTCGATTATAGTGCTGGATAAAGTTTTGATCAAACAGTACGCCCAACAATTCTGCTCGACGCAACAATGTTGCAGTGTTTTGCTGCTCTTCCAACAAAGTTCAGTGTGCCCTGAGTAGAGTCACGTCCGCGCTGCTAGCCAATCACGAATTAATTGCTATCTTATTTTCAAGCCTAGGTTTCTAGCATTATTTGCAACAAAGGTTGCGAAGAAGGACGATTAAGACACGTAAGGACATGATGGTTATTGATGGACAGCCTCTGATGAAAAGCTAAACATGAAACCTTGAACAGCGAGTATGAAGCAAGGTCATATCTGAGGGACACTTTATCATGATCTCTATCTTTGGAAAGCGTTTACATTGTAAAATTTCTGCAAATTCATTCGTGCTCATTTTCATCATCTCCTAAGCATGGATGTATTTTCCAGAGAACATACCCTTTTCTGCACTTTCTATCACAGGTACCCCAAGCTAACGTTGTAATTCGGGCATCACAAATCAGTTATGGGAATTTGCAAACGTGTTTAGGAGTCAAAAATAAAGAACATTAATCGAACAAAAATGCCTTATGTTGTCTTCTTGATACCTTATTGATGTTTACGTACTGTTGGATGTTGGCGTACTTTGGCCATTTCAGCGGGTTGTAGGTTCGCTGTTTTTTATAATGTAGGAGAGAGCAACGGTAGAACTAAAACTCCCCAGAATGGCGCTGAAATGGCCAGAAATGCTAACAAAATACCATAAATAAGAAAAGGAGGCCAGGTACGAAATTCTGATGTATTTTTATTGCTATTTTAATGCCCTACTTGGAAATAACGAATGCTAAATTTCCCCATGCATACAAACCCTTATGACAGTTACGTAACGCAACGATTCTCCGTGAGCTTGGGGTACCTCGTTTCCGGGGTCTCTCTTCTCTGCCTCCATCGTCTCAACGACAAAGCAGGCAGCGAAGAGAGACCCTGGGAACGAGGTTGGGGGTGCCTATGGTTCTATTAATAATTGTTTGGTTTTTCCTCGTTTGAATCTGTCATTTCCGTCCTCCAACTGCTCCAGTAGCACAAACGCTACAACGGGTTTTCGCTGCAGTGTTAGTGTAAGGGACAGTTTGTTGTCCCGGGCCGCGCTCCCCACCGTACCCCCTTTTGTGCGGGTCACATGATCAAAAAAGGAACATGTGCTCTCCGCTTCGTGTGCGTTGATAGTTTGTGCGTTTAAGGCTTGTTTGTTTGTTCGCCTTTTGACCTGTTTCATCGCTATCGACGTTGAGCTTGAGATTATAGATGCCCAAAAAATATGTAAGTCTTGTTTTTTCTTTGTTTTGTTTTCCTTTTTTTTTATTCGGTCGCTTTATTTGTAATTCGGTATTTCTTTCGCTCCAGTCGTTTATTTTAATGTCATTATTTATTTTCTAATTACAGCTGTACCGTCAGCAAAAATACGTGCAACACACTAAACTTTATGTGAAGCATTTGTCTGCGATTAGCGCCAACTTGAACTTCAATGAATCAGTTTTGTCAAGCAATGTTGGATAGTGTTTCACATCCAACAATATTGCATGTTAATTGGATCTAACTTTGTTCGATAGTTTGGCCAGGGCTTAAGAGAAAGGCAACGTCAACGAAAACGGTCAGTTCGTTCCATGGTCAGATCGTTCCAAGTCAGATCGTTCCAATCAATAGTCAGATCGTTCCGCAAAATAGTCAGTTCGTTCCACAAAAAGGCCAGTTCGTTCCAAATATGAAAAGTCAAATTTGTTGAGTGAACTTTAACTTTATCTAAGTCGGTTAAAAAACAAACAAGAAAGGTATAATTTTGTTGTCTTCTTCTAAATTCAACTAACCACAGGCCACCGCGCACAGGTGGCTCAGTTGGTTGAGCACCGGGCTGTCACGCGGGAGGTCGTGAGTTCAACTCCGGCCGGACCAACACTCAGGGCAGTTTAAATAACTGAGGAGAAAGTGCTGCCTTTGGTTAGACTTCTCTAGTCTTCTCGGATGAGGACGATAAGCCGGAGGTCCCGTCTCACAACCCTTCAATGTTCATAATCCTGTGGGATGTAAAAGAACCCGCACACTTGTCGCAAAGAGCAGGGCATGTAGTTCCCGGTGTTGTGGTCTGTTTTCTGTGGTGTATCATGGTTGGGAGGGTAAATGCTCGGAGATATTAGCTACACCAAGCTACTCTAAAAATCCGAGGGTAAATAAAGATGTATGATACAGTAGTACCCAATGGATCCGCTCCTCAAAATATCCGCTCCTCACTAAGAATTTGCTGACTGGTTACTCAGTAATGGATGAGAAACTCTAGCTTGGAATTTTGCCTAAACGCTTTTCTTACTTTGAGAGCTTTTGAAAGTTACGAGAAATCGATGGATGTTTTGGAAAGATATAGCACACTGCCGTTCTGAAAGTACAGTAGTTTCGAAGCGCTAATAACCTTACTTCTTTTCAACTCGAGATTTATGAAAATTTTGAAAACAACGCGAGTTTCGAATTGCAATCTCGATTTTATGATAATTTGTCTTGCCGAAAATATAATCGAGCATTGCAAGCATCTTCTTTAACGCACTGTTATTGTTACGCACTTATCGCCTTTTAATAATATTCTGGACCCAGGGGAATAAAGAAATTTGGGGTTGACAAAACTACGGTCCGCCTCCCCAGTAAGGCTCAGTTCGTTATCAACGAACGAAGCCGTGGCCACTGTGGCGTGGAAGTGTACCTTTCGAAAGCTGTTTTCCTGCACTATTACCACCTGAGGTCGCTCGCAGGACTGCTATTGCGTTGATGGTAGGTTGAGATGAAAGTTCAATCTTTGTCAGTTGATTGTGATGTGGAATTGTGGCCGTGGGAACATTTTATCCAGGACAATTTGACTTAAATTGGTAGCACCTGAGAATTTAGTCTCCAGCCTTGGGATTTTATTATAACCGTTGACAACCACAAAATCGAAATTCGCCAAATGACAACAGCCGAGAAGAGTAATGGCCGCCACACACAAACACTCATTCCCAGGGTCTTCTCTCTTCCTATTAGAGACCACGTGACAAACACTTGGCTCTCGTATACAAATAAATAAAGAAATATCGCCGGTCCTAACAAAGTGTGGGGAAATCCCACACAAAAATTCATAGAAGCCACAAACATACATCGGGAAGATTAGATCAAACGCCATTGACTGGTTTAAAGCTATACCAGATAAAGCTCAGCACGCCTTCATGTGTGCGACTTTTATCCGTCCATCTCAGAGCAGCTTCTCAGAAAAGCATTAGATTATTCGTCCCAATTCATGAGCATTACACAGCAAGACTGCCACATCAT
This sequence comes from Montipora capricornis, assembly GCF_036669925.1. Taxonomy (NCBI): domain Eukaryota; kingdom Metazoa; phylum Cnidaria; class Anthozoa; order Scleractinia; family Acroporidae; genus Montipora; species Montipora capricornis. The sequence goes on along the minus strand of NC_090885.1, from coordinate 11,313,075 downwards.
CATTCGCGCAAAAAGATCCCTTTTCTACCACAGCAACTCTCCGTGAATTAAAAAAGAACGCTGACAACATGTTCGACGTAACGATGGGTTCCTTTGATAGCTCATAGGTACATACATGATGTCCCAAATCAGTTCCAATTTCAAAAATCAAGTAGGCCTCTGCCGTGATGACGGTATGGCCCTATGTAAAGCCACACCAAGAGAAATTGAGAAAATGAAACAAGAAGTGACATATTCAATTCAAACGGCCGCAAATCACAATCGAAGCAAACAAGAAAATAGTCAACTTCCTAGACGTGACCTTAGTGGAACCTACAAACCGTTCATGAAGCCCTACAACAAATTACTCCTGGTCCACCAGCAGAACAACCATATCCCGGCACTTTTCAAGAACATCCCCAAAAACATAACCCCTGAACAAGACATTTTTGACAAAGCTATTACCCCTCCCCAAAAGGCACTTCAAGAAAGCGGCTATGACTACAGACTCACATACAACCCAAAACCCACTCACGCTAAAGAAACATCATGCACATGGTACAACCCACAATGGAACTCCAATGTAAAAACTAATCTAGGAAAAAAGTTCCTAAACATCGTCGACAAATGTTTTCCGAAGAACCACCCGCTCAACAAAATCTTTAACAGACACACTCAAGCTCAGTTACTGAGGCCCTACCAGTTCCTTGTTCCCTTTAAATATTTGCTTATGTCCTCTTATTCCCCAAATTACTTTCAAACTTATTCCCAGCTTTTTGATCCCTAAATTTTGTCAAAATTGTTTTTGCTGCCTTTTTCCGTAAAACATTTTGACATTGTCCCCCTGTTTCCCAAAACTTCTGGGGGCCTCGTTATTCTTGCATGCCGAACATGAAATCTATCATCGCATCACACAACAAGGCACTGCTCTCCAAAACCACCCCAACGTCAACACAACCACCTGAAAAAGAGTGCAACTGCAGAAGGAAGAGTGAATGTCCCCTTGAAGGAAAATGCTTGCAAACAAAGGTCGTCTACCAAGCAACTGTGACATCCGAATCAACAGCAGAATCATATGTAGGACTTGCGACAAACTTCAAAGAACGATATAGAAATCATAGAAGATCTTTCCGTCACGCCAACAAGAGAATGTACTCAAGAAATGCGAACCGTATAATGACATTAGCAAGAAATGTTATTTATGCCTTTATGAGAAATTAATTAGTTATTATGAACAATAAGCATCTTTGTAGCCTCAAAAAACGCAACGAATTAGCGAGTTCATGTCCCCACAAAAATGGGAATTGATAATTGCACAGAAACTTTAGATAATCTAACGCAATAATAAACACCATAGCAACCGTACATTCGTATAAAACCGCCAGCATTTTAAATTTATTGGTCAGTCCTTGTAAATTGCTGAACGAGTGTGGTCATTATTTGCCCCTACGAAACACAGCCGTAGCACTAACGATGAGTCAAACGTAGCGGGAAGTTTTATCACTTGAGCTGTTCCGCTCATTTCGTTCAGTAGATGTCACTGGTAGGTGATAACGACCAAATGTTTCCCCAGGATAGTAATGCTTTCGCGGTCTTTTCACCTCGGTTAGCCAGGGTAACGTACCTGGCACGTACCGCCTTGAGTGGTGCCTCGGGCAAGTAGATGGGGTGCCCAGGTGAGGCTGGTTACCTTATCTAACGCTAAAAGGAGAATGATATAACGGTGAATGAATATATTGAAAAAAGCCAATATTTCGAAAGGCACTTCCTTCCTTAATCAGCGTTTTACCTTATTCAATGCTTCAATGCGTTTCTTAAGAAATGTATGAAAGTTGGCTTTCCCAAGGTAGCTCGGTTAGCAAGGTAACTCGGTTAGCCGGGGCACCCTCACCTCCCTCCATTTAAACATGCCCTAAACTTAAAGTGACTTGGAACTGGCTATTTGTTTCTGGTCAATCTCGAGATCGTTGTCGTAAAACATGCTTCACCCATTCTCGGAGACCCAAACCTATGGGGCGCCAAATATAAAAATTATATTTAAGCTAATTTTTTCTCTATTTCGTGTTTTTAAACAAATTTCTCGATAAAAATTCTTTAACTTGGGCCATTTTAGTTTCAATAGGAATAAAACGCAAACAGCGGTTACAAACATTTGCTTGAAATGCTTAACTTAACGTTTCGTATGTTACCATACATAATCAGAAGTGATTATTATTCAGTTACAGATAAATTTAAATTCAAAAATACAACTGTACAGACTGGGAACTAAAGAAATTGATTGACATAAAACGACAAGAATATGCTAATAATAGAGATAAAGTTTCTCACTGCCAACTCTTTAATTTTGCAATGCATGTCTGATCGACCAGTTGCTAATATTTCAAAATGATCCCACTTAATTCTATGGTTGGTTAAGAAAACATGATCAGCAATTGCAGATTCGTGACAAATTGTAGTTCGAGCTTTAAAATGTTCTGTTTTTGTGTCACGTAATCGGCGTTTCGTTTTCCCTATGTAGAAATCATTGCAATCCCAGCAGTTTGCTCTGTACACTACTTTTGACCTGAAGGAAGGAGATAGTTTATCTTTGTAAGGGAAAAAAGACTTGATTCTTCGGGTGTTCTGAAAAACTATTGTGACGTTGAAAATACCATAGAATTTGTTTATACAAGACCTCAGCTGTTTTGTGAGGTGTTTGCTGTGATGACCTAAGAAAGGTAGAACGATAAGAACTTCTTTTTTCTTAACTGTTTGTACAGGATCTTTTGGCTTATTTTGATGTTTCTCAATGACATCATTCATATGATATTTAACAGTTCCCATAGGGTAGTCATTAAGTAACAAAATCCTCTTGAGGTCATCTAGGGCAGACTGTAACAATCGGGGTGACGAACAAATTCTAATGCAGCGATAAGCCAAAGTGCGAACTACTGTAGGTTTATTTTGTATTTACGCGGAGTAAAAGAGTCCCACTTGGTGTAAAGACGCTTGTTCAAGGTCTAAGGCTCGCAATGGGCCGCCATTTTGAAAGCACACAGCCGGTAGAGGATTGATTCATACGGTGTTAAAAATAGATTTGACATAAATAAGCATACATTACGTGTGGTGGGAAGAAAGTCACGTGTAAAGAAGGACTTAGGCTGAGTTTTTTGATCGATCGTCGGATCGCTTCGAGGATCAAGTTGAGTATTGAGTTTTAGATTTCAACCGTGCTTAAGGCCTGAAACCGTTGAGTGAAGTGCTAATTCGTATGGAAAATTTTAAAGAGATCATTCACCAGGAAATGAATTAAATATACCAAAAATATTCATTATATCCTGTCCTCCTCTCACTGAGTGCAAATTTTTTGATTGGCCTCAGGCCTCTGTTAGTCTTGCTATCCAAGATGTCGGCCAATAGTTCTTACCAAAACAAAAATACGCCTGCTTTGCAGGCTAAGAAATAAAAAGTTGACATAGAGATATCTCATTTATCGCCACTCCATGCGAACCAAATGCACAGGAAATCTGTTGGTATGAAATATATGATGGTCACATTACACATGTGTTGGCCAATGAGAACATATTTTTATTTAATGAATAACTCGGAAGTTCACCAAACACAAATATTTTTAAGCAAAGCCATATCGTGTTTATATTAAACCGTTTACTCGTGATCCGCTTTACTCGTTTGATCATTAAACCACTCATGAATGACGATCTGGAGTATCTCAGAATGGAAAACAAAAAGCTGCGTGGCGCGCGCAGTGAATTGGAATCGAATCTCAGCGAAGAGAAGGAAATGGTGAAGTACTTGCATGGAGTGATAAAGAATTACCAACAGCTTCTGAAAAAGCCTGACCCCACACGTCATACTAAGATACCTCATTCACTGAAGAGATCCAGAAATAGTCTTTTGATAAACCCGAGACATTTGACTCCTATCAAGGCTAATACGGAGGACGTTTTCGTCAAGAAAGTCGTTCAGGAAATGAGCAACGAGGGCTCGAAGGAAAAAGTTGGCAAAGGGGCGACTTTTCAATCGTCTTCACTGGTGGGGAATACCTACAACCACAATGCTCTCGAATATACATCAACTAGTGAAGATGCAGACAGAATCAATACAAGGGGACAAAGTCGACGAAATGGCAACTTTTCGACAAGGTCAAAGATTGAAGATGATATTCAAGCCGACATTTCTTCAGAAAATGAAACGAAATTTGGCGGTGAAGCAAGGGAATTCAAAAGTAGTCTACGAAATGCATATTTGTTATCAGCCACTTCAGCAGAAGCGGAAAACGTCGCTGAAACCCTATCAAAGCACGGAAGAGAAAATGTTTTGGATGAAATGACAAAAATGTTGGACTCAATGTTGTCGAAGGCGGTGTTATATGAGAACAATTTCAAACAGAAGGACAAATACTTAAAGAAAATGGAGCGAAGGTATGAGTACTTAGCAAGCATAGCTTTGGGAGAGGAGTCAGAATGTCTTTGAAATCATTTACTTTAATGGCGTGATTTTATCGGCGCAGAATTCTCAGGTTTCATGTTTGGCTGGTTTTACGTTTTGTAAAGTGAAAAATAAATTATTGGACTGTCATTTGCTTTGTTATGTTGATAACGCTTTTCGCAAAAAAGCCTCACGCAAATTCAACTCACGGTGGTGTGATAATATTGGAGGTAATTTTACGATCCATTAGCTCATTTGTAATCATCGCAAGCAAGTATTCTTTCTTTGATTGATTTAGGTCATCTGGTTGCGGTCATTATTGTCTGATGTGTTTCTTTGTGCATGACCGTTACACCAGAACCAGACACCGGAAATATGGTCTTATTTAGCAAATACAAGACAATATGGTCTGCATTTGTGAGAAGACCGAATGAATCTATAGGAACAAAACGAAAAAGAAATAAAGACCGAAGTGGAATGTCTGTTTGGCTCAAGCCTCACTTTTGTGTAGTTTTATTTGCCATCTTTTAAAAGTCTTTTTTTCCCTTGTCGCTTGCCTGTGGGTATCTTGAGTGGCCAATGTCTGAAAGGACACTTAGTCGCCAATATTGGCTCCGAGTCTTTGATTAATTTTTCACACCCCACCAAATTATCAGCGTAACAGCGAGTTATAGTATTAGTTGCACTGACAAATGAACATCTTACCCTACTCCTCAAGTCCACATTAAAAACTGGTGACCAGAAAATACATACTTGGTAAAAAAAAAAATGGGAAAGGAGGTAATAATTTTCTTGAAGTCTCTCATCTTATGTTACGCCAGCAGCTACCCCGCGAGCAGAGTCTTTCGATCTTCCTAGATAAGTCTAGGAAGATCGAAAAAGACTCTGCTCGTAGGGTAGCGAGCAGCCAGCAGTCAATCTTAAATGTCATGCATGCTGCAGTTTCATTAAGCCCATTGGTGGAAAATCAAAATGGAAATCTGAAGGTCACGCTTTTTTTGTCAGAGTACTCGGATTTTACCGACTTTTCCCAAGTCACTATGGAGTACTAATACACTAACGGGTAATACTTGAAAATCACTTTTAAGTGGACATGTCGTTGTTTTTCTCTGAGGAGTAATTATTACTCTGGCACTTAACATAATCGAGGTTGCCTATTTACCGAGTCAGGATTTCGAGTAGGATTTTCGAGTTGGATTTTCGAGTAATGATGTACAGTTGGTTTTTTCGAGATGGTTACTAGTAATCCAGCTGCAACGAATCGGCTAGTTTGTCCGTAAACCCTCTCGTAGATTTCCAGTGCGATGCAGTCAACAAAAGATTACAAAGAATTCCTGTGAGGTTAGTGTCTTTCTTTCTTATTCTGCGACATCACTATGTAAAGCATACATGAAAGAAGAGGAAAGACATAAGACATTAAGTCTTACATGATGTCATTACATGCTCCTCCTTTCAAAAATGGCAAGATTGGGAAGTCGAAGGTAAGATCGAAAATATGATATTTCTTGTCATGTCTATTCTAGTGACATAAATTTAGAAATCTGCGTTAAGAATTAGACAACAAAAGACAAATATATTAATCCTATAATTCCCCATATTTTGAATACCAACAAATGGGACCAATGTTCCCCCCATGGCTGTTCTGTTTTCTGCATTTTAGCGGTTGGATATCATACTGCCCACCGAAAGCACATGTTCAAACCACGTCCGTTCCACAGCAATGCATTCAAATAAGTTTCCACATCCCACTAACTTTCTTCTTGTCCCTGGCTATCGATTATTGCACGCTTATACGGGTCATTCAAGTAAATAAGGTATTTACAAACCTCCTCGCCATGGAGACTCAAGGCCTGCCCAACCGCTCCTGCTTACGTTCCAAAATTAAGTGCCAGCTATTGTTTCCAGACAAAAATACAGAGTTAGGAATGCAATGCTAGGATAGATTAAACAAGATTGCCGTTAACCGATCTGCCATCCTCGTTCTCCTCCATCTTGAAAAGACCTCCAGACGATGACCAACACCGCTGACAAAGTACATTGTGTAAAGCCACTGACAATTTATTGGAAACCCCGCCAAAAAATCCTAACTCGAAAATCCTTTCGAAATCCAACTCGAATTACTAGTTCAGGTGCCGGTCAATTAAAAAAAAAATTTTGGGGGGCAATCATTTTTAAGAGGCTCCCAATTATTTGTTTACAAGCAAAAACACGCGAAAACGTAAATATGAGCTATCCTTTCGAAGACCTTGGAAGCATCGAAGTTTGTCCATTTTGCCAAGGTCAAAATGATTAATTTGCAGAATGTCGGTGAAATCGAACGAGTTGTTCCGTCCGACAAGCGACAGAAGAGAACACAAACCTAAATTTGTGGGTGGTTTATAGGGTGTTCTGTGCTTACATTTGCCTAGCTTTAATCCTAGCTTCTCTTCAGATGGGATCGACACCAGCCAGGCTACAAAGTTCGATACACGTTTGACTTACTACAATTATCCGAAGAAAAAAATATGAAAATTTTGAAATCTGTGAAATTAAAGCAAAATGATGTCTCTTCTGAAGTGTTGGTCACTGCAATTGATGTAAAATGTAATTTTACCTAACAAATAAATACAAATCAGGGGAAAACGCTTAATATAGTGACGGACTTCCTGGAGGGGGACTGGAAACTAAACATTTCAAAGGCCTTTTTCTCAAAACCTAGCCGTACAACCAGGGTTAAAATTTTGCGAATTAGTAAACAACATGTAGACAAAACAGTCAACATGTTTTCAAAAAGTTCTATCAGACAGTTTTTCAGTTATTAATAAAATAGACGAAAATCGCCTTTTTTTCATTTGTCAAAAACCTGTTTGGCAGATTTAACTATTTATTTCTCTACATAATTATTTTTCTCGCTTTCGGAAATCCTGAAATTTTGAGGTGGGGTTGTACGGCTGGTTTGCGAGAAAAAAGCCTTTGAAGTGTTTAGTTTCCAGTCCCCCCTCCAGGAGCTCGGTCACTATGTTTAGCATTTTCCCCTGATTTGCATTTATTTGTTCGGTAAAATTACATTTTACGTCAATTGCAGTGACTAACACTTCAGAAGAGACTTCCTGCTTCTTTAATTTCACAGATTCCAGCACCTTGATCTTTTTCTTCGGAAAACTATAGTAAGCCACCTCAAGTTATCGGTAATTTTGGTTTAGATTTTGAAAGCTATTCCTTGTAAGTAAATTCGCCTTTATTCTGCTCTCGAGCTGAGCTGTCATTTTTTTTTTCGTAGACTTCGTCAGAGACTTAGGGAAGTGTTTGCGAATCCTGGTCGGAATATTTTAAACAGCAATGGGCCTTAATTACCGGCGGCCATGTTGAGTCCCGCGGGATTGAAAACTTTTATTTTGCTCCAACGAAACTCGTTCCCCAAGCATTTCAACTCGAGGCTCGGGGTACGAGATCTATTGTCTATGGCCAATATGGCCGCCGCGCGAATAAGGCCCATGTAGGGGTTTTGTACTCGAGTGTTTATCATTGTCATGCCGTTGGCTTAAATCAAAGGAAACACGAACTCAGCAGTCAATTTACTGACGTTACATCGAACCTAATGAATAAAGCTTGTGGTCACAAAAATGAACGTACCGAGTTATATAGCTCGGCGATTGCGCCACAGATTAAATCTACCGAGTTGTGTAGCTCGGTGGTCTGAGCGCTATTTCATTACAGCTTGTAATAACGGTCCAGAAAAGCTACCATTTTCGCTCGATGCTTATTATTTGAAAGACACAAGAACTGCCCAGACTAATGGAAGGAACACGCTCGGTCAATAGGCCACTTCGGAAAATACCATGGTACTCTTTGTTCCCCCCCCCCCCCCACCCTCTCAAATTTTGCATAAGCATTGTTTTTTTACTGTATAGTACTGAATTCATCAAGCAGTTAGCGCTGTCCACTTTGAAGATTTATGCCTGTGTAGGCTGTTTGGGATGAAGATAAACACCAAAAACAGCTCGTGGTCTCGCTCCCAGCCTTTGGCCATGTATCAAGGATCTTTCAAATCGTCTCGTCCAAAAACGTACTCTGAAGGCACCTTAACACTGAGGCTCAAGCAAAAATGTAGCAGAACCGGAGAAGGGTGAACGGTTTCGATGCCTTCCATCCGTTCCGCCTATGGTCTCGTCTTGGCACAGAATAAAAGCCCAGTGTTTCTTTGCCAACGTTGTTGAAAC
>NC_090885.1:11279469-11299469 GCF_036669925.1 Montipora capricornis | reverse complement strand
TTGGCGTTAATTGTTCTTACCACAATCAGTTTTTAACAGCACATATTCGGTGAGTCACGCACGATTTAATTTTTTGCACCCCTTTATAATGAACGTGTATTTTGGGCATACTGAGGAGGCTGTAGCTACTTTCTGTCTATTTCGTTAACTACGAAACTGATTTTAAATCAAACACCTAAAAGATCCGGTCAACCGAGCAATACGCGTTTCTCTTCTGGTCGGATATCTCAAAACAATGCGCCAAGCCTGAATTTCGTTCACTTGATGCACTCCTGTGTAAGAGAAGAACTGAGTGTAATGTTTTAAGGTACCAAGGTAGTCCACAAAGGCTTTAAAATAAAGAGATGTTATCCGAAGCACACGCGCACTTCACGATTGCTCGCTTTTCCCAATCTCATTCGCATTCCGGGACATAAGGAAGGAAAGGAAAGAAAAGGAAAAGACCTTTATTTAAAAGTGCCTAGTTCTAGCGCTGGAGCATTAATTGGGGACACTGTAAACTGAAATCAACAATTAACACAAATCAAAGCAAACGTTGGTTTTTGAGGAGAGGGGAAAACTGGAGTACCCGACGGAAAACCTCTCAGTGGAGAGTACAAAACCAACAAACTCAACCTACGTATGACTTCGAGTCTGGGAATCTAACCTCGGGCCACATTGGTGGAGGGTGAGTGCTCTCACCACTGCGCCATCCTACATACTACAACAAGGCATTCACAGTAGAACAGAAAGACAGAAAGAAAAAAGCACTTCCTTTAGAAAGGAACGAGAATTTACACCGAATTTGTGTATTCTACCTTAAGGCCCATAACAATGGAATACAAGCAACATTGGGATTTGTGATGAAAGAGGAAAAGACTGGCAGGGTGGAGCAGGGTTGAGAATCTGCGCGCATAAGCTTGACTCTGACTCACAGAACGGCTACAACGAGGTGGACATAAAATGCTGTGCAAGGTGGTTGGGGGCGAATGTTCTCCCCCCTTGGCCGGCCATCTTTACTCCCCGCAAGCAATGCATGGAAAAAAGGAATAAAAGAGTTAATTACGTTGTTTATTTCTTGTGTTTGAGAAATAAAAACGTAAAAGTCAACCCGTATGCGACCAACAGCCGCTGCTTATCCCTGTTTAAAGACCCACCTTCAACCGACAGGTATTGCGTGCCGTGGAACAATTTTCAGCAATGCGAAGTTCCATAATAAAAACAAACGGAGGATAAGAATGTCGGTTGAAGGTGGGCCTTTAAGTTTTGTGAGTCACTAAGAGCATTGCGGCCTTTTTCCACTTCCTCCTTCCCCTCCCCAATCTCCCCAATCCTCCCCTTCCCCTTTCTCTAAAGGCAGCAGAGCCAATCACCTACCGTAAAGCAGCAAATTCCTAATGCATTGTAATTATGCATGGGAGATGGTCCAGGGGCAAAGACTGTTCCCTTCAACTCTGGGGCATAACTTGACCTACAGATTTATCGTGTTCAAGAGTGAAGATGAAAACGTAACACCTGCCGAATAACACACGACGAAATGCTAAACGGACTGCAGTCGACCCCGAGGGCTAACTAATCGTAGAGACACAATAGACTGATTCGTTCGGCTGACTCAATTTTGTACCCAATTCAAATTTCTCGGGGTTAAGATTCTTTGTGTTTTGAATTTGCATGATAATGTAGCATCCGCATTTAAATGATACGGAAATACTTGGAACAAAACGTTTTATTCCCAAAGGATTTGAATTGGGTACAACATTGAGTTAGCCGAATCGGACTATCATCTCTAGCGTGTTTGAAAAACTATGTAAAAAGTATATCTTTTTAATTAGGAAAAAGTGATTTATTGTCCTTCACTGATAGCCACCCTTTGTGTTTAATTTACCTCTTATAATTACTGTTATTGTATACTTTTCACCAAAATTAACATCAGACGACGAACAAAACCAGTTAAGCTACTATCTATCTACTATTATACAAAAACTAATAAATAAGATCATCACGTAGTGAAAGAAAAACGTCTTTCAATTTACTGGCCATGCGATAAATGTCAGTTGATCAGTTCGGACAAAGAAAGAATTTGAATTAGTTCTCAACTTTTCTACGTCTTAGCTGAAAACTGACATGGTACCAGACTGACAATATTAAATGTTGCATCATCGTTGTCCTAGTGAAGACGGCCTCCCAAATTAAAAACAGAGCCAAAAAATGTGGAAAATTCATTACACCATTTTTGGTCCTTGAGATATCATAAGATCTGTAATTTCAAATGCTCAGCCGGATTTTTCTCAAATGTACAATGATCAAACTCGAGCAGGCGTGAATTATTGGCACAGCCATAATTTTGTGAGAAATCTAATCCATGCCTCCATTCATCATTAGTAAGCCATGGATGTTAAAAAAATGTATTGCACTTCCTTTCCCATAAATATCATTTCTTGTCGTCCTCTTTCACACAAATCTCATGTACGCCAAAGATACTGAAAATTAAAACAAGGACAAAAGTTGTTAGAAGAGAGATTCATCTGTTGCACTGCAAGGAAACTTTTGTACAAGGAGTATATGAAGTCAAGGTTCTCCCGTTCACTCAATACGATCGTATTTGGAAGTCGGGGCGAACCACTTTTGGGAGAGAGGCAATTTGGCCGAATCAGTAAGTCAGGACGCCGGCTTCTAGATCTGGCGGCTCTGAGTTCAAATCTCGCTTTGGTGTCCGTTTTTTTATCTGAGTGTAATTTCGCGATGGCATATAAAAAACTCGACTCCCAAGATGGCAAACAGTTTCATTCCCGCCAGCTGTTGGTATCATAAAGAGTTCCGATAATTTCTGTCATTTCATTCCCTGCATATCTAATATCGATCCTTGCGGTTCATTTGCGAAATAACAAAGGAGGGAAATTGCTATTAAAAGGATCATGATTGTCAAATTTGTCTGAGTCACTCAGACAAATTTGACACGGTGACAAAAACGTATTGAAACTGTTTTTTCATTTAAAGCTTTTACATGTATTTATTTTCTCAGCTTTTAATTTGCCGAGATTTAGGTTATTGGCTTCCTCGCCCATTTTCCCTGGTCTTGCTCTTTTATCAGGATGCATTTGAGATAACTTAAACTTACCCAACTTGCTTACAGACCAGTCCCGCCTTGCATGGCCCGCACGCCTGTTGAAGTTGAGCTCCAATGTAGACATTTTTGAAGAAGTTGATTGGACCACACACCATATTTTCTTCCAGAGGAGGTTTGCAAATCGATATATGTGGATTGATAGCCGACTCTCTAACAAATAATAATAATTATTATGATAATAATAATAATAATAATAATAACACTTATTATTATTATTATTATTATTATTATTATTATTATTATTATGTGAAGTTAAGTTGCTTATCAAACTGCAATGTTCTTCCTAACTTTCATTTCATTTTCCTTCCGCATTTCAAATATATGACATTTCATATCCTCTGAGGTCTGTCCTTTTACTTTACAATGTTTGCAGATTCTTGCAGAATATGCACAATCTAAATGGGCTATATATAAACAGAATTTGTAGGAGAATATTTGAAAGTCATATATTGCTAATGTGGATATAAAACGATTTTTGCAGTTTTAGGGTATGTCTTTTTCATATCCCATCACATCATATTCTCGTAGGATAATGTGCGAACTCGTTATCTACCGTCTCCCAGATGGTCAGTGACCGAGTATTAAAACTTAATTGGATATCTTAAGCCTTTTCTGCCAGAGGCCACGATCTCTCGCTAACAAAATCACGACCATACCAATAGAGTGTTTTCACTCATGTGATCAGTAACCTTGTTTTTCCACCAAGACATACATGAAAAAGAGCTCAATTCGCGGAGGATTAGTTAGGGACACCAACATGGCCGCCGTGACGTCACGTGAAAACACTCTGTACTTTAATGTACATAGTTCCCGACGAACCTAGAGGGGGTTGCTTGTTACGAACCTCACACAACATGTTCCAGGAGGATCTCTACAGTCATCATGTCGATCGCAAAATGTCCCCGGAGCACCTGCAGCCGCGTCTTTTTTACATCGACCGTAAGTGCACTGCCCTTTGCAACACTGACCATTTTGAGTGCAGGCGACGTTTTCCTTCAGACAGTGAACACAGAGAAACATGTGACAATACCTTCCTGCAATTAAGGAGAACGTTATCATCATCCTTGCAATTTTGTAAGATTCAGATATTTTTGCTTTGTACTATTTACAAACAACCGAAAAAATGATACCAAAGAGGAAAAACTTGTCTTGCTTTGGCTTAAGTCACTGTCACGTGGTCATTAAGATCATCATCATCATCATAATCGACATCATCTTCACTTGCTCTCTGACAAGGCATATGTTGCTTATGGTCGCGAGCATTCAGTAGATTGCGCTTTATCGGATGCGTATTCATGGAATGTTGAATCCCAAGGCCGCTTATTGGTTGCTTATATTCACAGTGAATGTTCTGAGCAACTGATCTAATTTTCAGTTAGTATCTATTGGACATGAAATCAAAGGTATTTTGAGATTACCTTTTGTCGCTAAAGTAAATTATCATTTATGTGCACCTTTTGTTACGCAATTATTGGTGTTTCAGACTATAGACGAAATTTAGATGTGATTTTTCAGATGTCTATTTTAAGAGACAATTGTTTAAATTGTCCAGTTAAGCCTGGTTTACACTGTGACGTAAGCATAAGCATAAGCATAAACATAAATTAAGCTGTGTGAACGAGGAGTAATTTAAGCATAAACATAAGCATTAGAAAAAGGAATCGTTTTCATTTTCTTATGCTTATGCCAATGCTTATGCTTATGCCACGTTAATAACTATGTAAAGCGGTGCAACATAAACGTAAACAAAAGACCGTCCGCCATTTTTGGAAACGTGGCTCGTCTCATTCTCCAGTGATTTTTTTCTTGAGCTAACTGTGCTTGCGTATGTTACTTCTCTGATGCTTATGCAACAAGTTTGAATTTCATTATGCTTATGTATATGTCGCAGTGTAAATCAGGCTTGAAGTGCGAAGATCACTTCTGCATTTCACATATGTAACATTACCGTTACGTAAAACAGAGTTGTAGGTTCAATCATTCTGCCATGACATTCCCTTGAAAGCTAAGTGTTGAAACTGTCTTGAACCACTTCGTCACAGTACCCACCTTGGTCGCAAGGTTTATGTGCATTGCACTCTTGAGAGTAATATCCTGGAGCAAGCATTCGTGGTTGAGCTCTTTCTGCACCCTCACTGCCTATTGATGGCATCTCAGAGTTCATTTGTGGATCTGGCATGATTGCCTAGGATTGCAAATAATAAATATAGCCAATTGGAAGTGAAAGGACAGCCTTATTATAAGTACAAGAGAAGTTGATACACTTACGTCTATCTAATTTTGATTGCATTATTTAGTTTTATGGACGGTGCCTACTATTTAAAGGTATTTTTGCGCGGTTTACTGAATATGCGGAAAAAGCAGATCTCAACAACTGTTATTAAAATCCAAACAGAAAATTGGGGTAACCACATTCCTTTCCAAATTAGAGCTTAATTATCTCTGAAAAATGCATGGTAACCCCCAATTTTCTTTTTGGATACCAAGACCACTTGCTAAGTTCTGCTGTCTCCGCATAAATTTAAACCGCGCAAAAATATCCCGCCATTAGTATGCACTAACGATAGGAAATCCGAGTATCTGGAGATGTGCAGAATGAATGCGCAATAACAATAGTAGGCACCGTCCTTAATTAAGAAAAGCCAAAAAAAGCGTTTTCACTCTAGGCTTTAGTTTGATGGCATTTAGAAAATGTATACAAGTGGATTCAACGGCAAATTGAGATGGATCTCATAAGTAGGGGTATCCTCAGATTGGCTTTACTACATACGCCATACTACTACACCCTATGGCTACGTCCCCCTAGGAGATCCGTATAAACTCCCGTTTATACAGTCTTCCCTGGGTAACATTCAACTGAGTGGACACAAGAATCTAAAAGGCTTGAAATTCTTCGGACGACCACGCGCGCAAGATTGCCTTATCGACATTGGATTAAAAGCTTAATCTAGTCTAGTCTAGTTTACTTGGTGTGACATGGGCGGCCCCTTGATTTAACGTTCTTTAACCCTTTGGGCTTGTCCCACGAAACATTTGAACCTTCATTTCCGGCTCAATAGTATAGTGCTTTACTATTAATAAGGCTAATGCTGAGTAAATTGAAGTAACTAGAATGACTAGCTTAGTAGCTTGCTCGTTCCTGTGCATTTGGGTGATTTCTGTCTCCTGAATAAGATTGTAAACAGTCAACAAACTAACATTGAATGTGAAAATCAGTCTTTAACACTGATGAGAGTTTTACAAAACAAATAACTTACTGAGTAAACAAAAATTGAATTCGTGCTTTATTTCAACAGCTTTATAAAGAAATTTGTTTTCAATCAATTTGTCGATTTGAATCAAACATTAGCCAAAGTCACTTACCATCCTCTTCGATGTTTTTTTGTGAAAGAAACTCTCGCTCAACTCGCATCGACTCGGATGTTGGAACATTTCGTGCTTTAATAACCGCCACTGATTTTGCAAATGTAATTACCAGTCCCGCTGGCTCCTTAATTGCGTTAACCAAACAGTTTCTGTTATATGTTTTCTAGTTGATTTTAGTTAAATAATAGCACCACTGTACGATAAAACACGGAAATTTGTGATGTTCACTTTAATTTCATACCTTTTTAACTCTTTCATCATGGGATGACTTCGTTTCCTTTTTCCATCTTTGTTTTAGAGACGTTTGTTTTCTGGGAATCGCCGACAAAAACCAAAACTGGCTTAATGTAGTAATTATCAAAAGCCACCAATTCGACTTTAACTTCATTCTCCCCCTAAAAGGACTCAGGAAGCCCGAATTTTTCGCGAAGCCCCTGACTATAGCCAAAGGTGAAGATATTTTGTCTAGTTTTAGTTATTATTTCATTTACTGTTTTATAATTAATGGCTTTGTGTAGAAACAAGTTCTTTTTTTTAGCCTAATCTACCTTGAGCTACGTTCTCTAAAATAAAATAAAAACTGTCTAAAGTTTCATAGATTTAACGATAAAACTAATACAATCCAACTGAGTCAATTGATTGGAAAAGTACCATTTTAGAAAACTAATATTTTTAATTTAAAACTGAGAGATCTCCAGTGGTTGGTTAAAAACTGGTACCAGCACTTAAAAACAATGAAAAGAAAAGAGATGGGTTCAGTCCAGTCCAAGTCGACAAACTGAGGCCTAGGTATCCATAATTTTAATTTGTATTGCTTTTAACTTTTTACTCTCTCTTAGTTCTTCTTAAAATCAAATTTTGCTAAACATGCTTTGTACATTTATATACATTTCTTTTAAAAGTATTATCCTTAGGCTCAGGCTAAAATGATTTTATCAGCAGAAAATTGACATATTGCCTTCGAAAAGACTCACGCCAAACGTAATATCATCCTTTACGCTCTTCGCAATTGAAATTCTCTTCGCGTCCTCAACATTGACAAAACGGTAGCAAGCCATTTGTAAATTTAGCGCCGATGCTGTATTCCCACCCAGAGGAAAGATTATAGTGACATACAACTTAAACGTCGACCAATCAGTCACTATAATCATCTAATTATGACCTGGTTTTCTTTCAGCTGAAGGAAACCTTAACTGATCTTGCTTTGGCAAAATTTACCACTTAGCAAGAGAACGAAAACTGTTCCCGCGCTATAATCACGAGATCCGAAGTGGAAGCTGAAGAGCCTTATTCAAGTCTGATTTGGGCCTCAGACTTACCACAAATCACTTGTGTAACACAGAGAGCAAATGAACTTGACTCTTTCCTGCCTTTTTCTTCGCAACGATACCGTTAAACTCGCATTCGCGCAACATGAGAAGGCAAAATCTACCGGTTTTACTTTTCCTAGAATGCGGTCATTGCTACTGTTAAAGCCATGATCGATGTGTATTTTAAAAATCCACTATAAAACTGGCATTCCGAACACTTTAGGTCGTTTGCAGCCAATCTCTAGAGACACAGAAAACAATGCTGCAACGTACAATTGGTGGTGGACGAAGAAAAGGAGCTAATGAGAAATCTTTTGTTTTCGTCCACCAACATGGCGGCGATGACGTCAAATCGGTTTTCGTCGCTGGCAATAGATTGTTGAATTATACTTCGGTAAGACTCAATCTTGACCGTAATTAAAGTCGGCTCTGGTTCTTGACATAAAAAGTTATACAGCTGTATTTGTTGAGCAGTTGTCGAGTAAAGCCTAATAGCACAGAGACAAGCAGAGGAAAGAGGAATATTCCACGTTCAAAAATACCATAATACTCTTTTTTTGCCCTCCAAACTTTGAATAAGCATTGTTTTTAGTTATCTTGGGACCATTATAAGTCCCAAGAGGAACTGGAAACAATGCTTATGCAAAGTTTTGGAGGGTAAAGAAAGAGTATTATGGCATTTTAAAACGTGACCCATGGAGTCGCTCCCCTTAACCAACGAGACTGTCGGTGCTCTTGCATTTTTCATCGTTATTTGAAGTTAAGGTCCTTGTGTAAGTTTTTCATTTCCTACATATCTTACTACGTTAATGGACTTTGCTCAGCATTCTACACTTGACGAAATCTATACTTAAAAATCACATGCCAATCAGAACGCGGCCCACCATCAATGTCACAAATTTTGCTCCTCCATTTTGAGTACCTTTGGCAATGAGCATACATTATATAAAACAAAAAAATGCAAGGTGACACACTCTAACACCATCCCGGTGTGGCCAACAAATCATGCATGCGCACAAGCATTTCACCCGGTCAATTAGCAGCCATGGATAAACATTATATAAGGGTTTTTTTTTTTTATCAGACAAAACAGCCTACTGGTTTTTAAAGTAGGACAATTTTTATCAGTTTTAATACTGTTCTTAGAAATGCCTATTTCCTATAGCACAAAAGACATCACCAGGGCTTTTCTCAGAGATTCCGGAATATACGTGGCGACAAACGTGTAAAGAAGAAATGAAAAATAGCCGAGTTTCGACTGATTATTATTGATTGTCGATGAAATATTCTCATAATTTTCTCTTTATTTTCAGTCAAGCACGAGGTCTGACCAAGAAAATATTTGGCTTGAGGTCACGCCTTGCGTTACTATGGACCGAGAGCCATGATATATATTCCCGCCCTTCCTGACCTGGCTCAGTCAACACGTTTTTTTATCAAAGGCCTCTTTAGAATCTTTAAATATGAAACGATTTTTCATACAAAAACTATTAATATCCTAAAAAAATAATGATCTAATCTGTTGCTTATAATTTTCCGCCTGGTTGCAAATTAAAATGAGATGGTTAGACGTGACGGAATCCTCTGATGTCGAGGGCGAGTTATCATCAGGGTCTACGGCATTTTCAAGCCAAGCTCGCGCTAAAAAAACGGCCTTTTTGTGGTAAGATGAGTGAGTCTTTTTAAAGTTAGATATTTTTCACCCCATAGTTTGAGTACAAGTGGAGACCTGAACTGGGCCAGCTTTGATTGCCACGTTTATGACTTAGAAAATTATTTCAATTTAGTAAAAACACTTGGTGACCAAAAGAGCGATATCCTGTTAGAAATTTTTGTCAAAAAACCCCACCAGAATGAAGGCTGGTCTTTCATTTACCGGATCCGAAATAATTAATGTCCACGAAACAAAAAAACCATGGTTTCGGTGGTTTCGTTCCGGTGGTTTCGTTTCGGTGTTTCGGGTTTTAGTACATGCAATATAGCGATGGAAGACTGATTAACGAATGATATTGGCACTTTCGAGTGGTACCCATGGCAACCTAAATTTATTGTCAAGGTTTACTTTAATTCCACTCCTTAATTTTTCTAGCAAACTTACACACATGTTTGAAATTAACTCGAACAACTTTCAGCAAACTGTTGGTTTGATAGTCAAGAATAAAGCTGCTAAGACAATACTGATTTTTTTCTCAGAATTCCTTTGTTCAACTTAATAATGCCCTTAACGAATGACACGTACTCAAACTCTATCAAAACTGTGGTCTACCACCTTTAACCTTAAATGTCATTGTTTAACATTTTTCCGCATTGCGGAGGCAATATTAATTAAACTGAAAGCTGTGAATGGTTTTGATTCAACTGGAAAAAAAACAAATTTACAGGTGTCAAACGTGTCTATTTTGCTGATCAAGTCAAACTGTAATCGGTCAGAAATGTATCGGACGCACTTTGTAGAAAAATTTGCTAGCTCAGAACACATTCACATCGGCGAAGAGGTAACTATGTACCTAACGTTGCCCAACGGATTGCAGCTTTCTTTTGGTGAAATCACTGCACTATCGGGAGATTTCTATGGCGTACCTGAGCATCCTATCATTGATCAAGGTGAAAAGTCTGAAAACATAGCACGTGGTCGTCGCGAGCGCTTTATGGCAGCATATTCCACTTTAGCGCATGCCATTTACGAGGACATAAAGAAAGAAGTTGACAAGATACTAGAAATAATGCAGGAAGAAAGGAATGCTGTTGACGCTGCTCTGAAGGACGGAAAGCCTCCCAGTGAAGCCTTGGAAAACCTTGGAAACACATTAAGCGAAAAGTGGGACACTTTGACTGGTGGGATTTGGATCCTGGGAAAACCGATCAAATTCGGCAGATACATGAATATAGCTCTGAGCAATTACGATCATTTCGTACCGTCAGTAAAAGACGCTTATTTGGTTGGCCATGAACTGGCTATAGAAAAGGCCAGGGATGCAAGCAAAGGCAAAACATCTGAAGAAAAAGATCGGATCCTTCAAGAAGCGTATTCCATCGATGCATTCGCGTGTCATTTTCTTACAGACAGCTTTGCAAGTGGGCATATGAGGTAAGAATTTTGTCAGCAACTTATGTACGCATACCTTGCATCATCTTACTTGCTATGTCAGTAATATTGTCCGGTGCGAAAAAAAAATCCTCGCAAATGTTCTCCATAGAAAACGTCCCGTTATCTGATAAACTTCTCTGACAAAGAAACATTTCATTTTAAGAACACCCAGGCGTGAACTACCCGACCAAGTCACTCCATCTAAAGTTGGTCACTTACTAACTAAATACATGCACGATAAAGACAACAAGTATGGCCTGCGAGTCACAAACAATAGGGGAGATAAGTGGATTGCATACGGCGATGGTATGCTACTGAATAAAGAAAGTAAAAGAAATTTGGAGGTGGTTAGTGCTGCTTTTCAGGCCTCGGTGAAACAAGTAGAGGAAGCATTTCTGCACCCGGAGAGAACTCCAAGTTCCAGCCAAGTGACCGACTACATTCCGTTCGTTGACGTGGACGCGAAAAACAACTACCCAATGTTTCAAGTGAAAGATGGCAAAGTCGTGCGCCGCACTGATCTTGAAAACCTCAGTGACCCCACCACCATAAGTACCTGGACTGGCATTGGAACAGTTGTAAAATTGCAAACATATAAGCCACACGGGTCAGTCATACAAGTTTAGGGCAGTGGTAACTCTCACAGTTTTTAAGAAAACATTGGAATAGTTTTAATCAATGTGCATTTTGTTTTGTCAGGTTTTTTGTCGATTTGAATCAACTGTGTCTTTTTCAAAGAATGTCCAAGGGCATAGCCAGGGGGTCCTGTGGTGACCGTGACACCCCCTTTGTGACAGTCGACGAGATAATACAAACCATATCTGTGAGACTGGAACAGAGTATTTTATGTCACCTCCAACTTATATCATCCATGCAGCTATTTTGTGGGCCTGTCCTTCCCCCCGTACTCGCTGCTCATCCGAAAAATTGTCACTTTTTCACTAAAAACAGCGTGAATGTCGACATGACAAACCGGCAAGTATCCTGGGTTTGAGACAGTGTGATCTGGCACGAAGGGAGGGTGTGGGGTTTAAGAGGACATATCGTACGTTGGGTAGGTTTTCGCCTCTTTTACTGAATATGGTGTGCTCGACGTGCTTTATTCAGCATCCTGTCGTGTACGCAACGTGACACAACACGGTGGTAGATATGTTTCCACTCGTTGGAGTACTATTGCTAGCGAGACATCGTTGGATTTATTTGCATATGTTCATAAAGCACGGCAAAGTAATTCGAGGAAAATGTTTATTTGGCTATAGTTCTTAAATAAGTGTTCAACCTTGGGACAAATACGGCATTCACTCAAACTACCTTTTCAATGTTTTGTTCAGTTGTCGATACAACACGTATTGGGACATTTCCCTGATTGGTCTGATTGGTTGAACAACTACACAACATCGTTATTGAATGTTCTTCTCCTATCCAACGAGGATGTGAACAAGGCATAAGCATTTCGTCTGCCTTTGGTTTCTGACTAGTGAATGGCTGAATTATGTGTGTGAAAACCACTGACTCCGACGTAAATTATTGCTATTTTAATTACTTTAAGGGACACCCTTGAAAATGTAAGATTCGAATATTGCTATGATCACAGACTTACTGGGTGTGATTTCAGCAATTGCGAAGAGCATAAAAGATGCTACTAAGTTTGGCGAGACGCTTTTTAAATGCGAGTTGTCAATTTTTCGCTCGTGAAGTTCTTTTTAAGAATGACATTACAGAACTGATTCACTGAGCCTGGAGCAAATGACTTTTAAATAAATGTATGTATTTGTTCAAAGCTTTCGAGGCAAAATTTGATTTTAAAAGTAACACATAGAAGGTAAAGAACTGACCTATGGATACCTCAGTTTATCCTTTCCATTGTTCTTAAATGCTGGTACTAGTTTTCAACCAACCGCTGAGGATCGATAACTCTGATGTAAATGAAAATTAGTTTTTACTATCAAGCATAAATCTAACTTCCAATCAATTAAATCAGTTAAGTTATATTAGTCTGTGAAAGCATTGTTTCTTTTTAATTTTATAGAATGGGGCTTAAGATACTTTAGGCAAAGAAAGAACCTGTCTCTACAAGTAGTCATTAATTTGGACTGGTACTGAATATTGAGAGAAGTTCCACTATCGCAAAACTACTTGAGTAATAAAGAGGGATATTTTTTTTTAAAAGTAGCTGAATCTTCTTTGCCATTTCTTAGCAACGATACCGTTTAAACTCTCCCTCGCGTTTAACTTGAGAAAAAAAAGTTTATTCAGGTTTCTTCTCGAAGAATGCAGCCGGCCAGTTCTACTTATTTGAGACCATGCATGATCGATTTGTACTTTCTCTTAATGTTTTGAATGCAGTATGAAAACCGGTATTCCAAAACGTGTTATGTAATGATGCCGGAACAACACTTTCGTGAGAGGAACAATTAAATCGGTTTTCGTCGCTGGCGACAAGTTAAATTATACTCAGTTGGTTCTGGGGCCCGTTTGGCGAGAGTCCCGAAACTTTTCAGCTCTTTTTCGGGTGTCACAAAGCCCTCTGTATCTCAAGAACTAAGAGATTTTAAGTCACCAAACTTTACAATCATTTTGCTTTTTCACGTTTATTGAAAATATGTTAAGAGACGAGATCATCAAAACAAGCTGACGACAGTTTGGTAAATGACCGAAAAGCTTTCGAGACTTTCGTGAAACGGGCCACTGGTTGGAAAAAAAGCAGATGTCGACTAACGTCTAATAGCAAAGAGACAAACCGAAGAAAGAGCAGTGAAGTCACTTGTCTTTGTTTTCCCCCATGTAGAAACGGGAAATGTGCTCTTGCATTTTTCATCGCGTTACGTGTAGTTCAAGTCTTTGTGTAAGTTTTTTCCACACCCTGCTACTTTAATGGACTTTTCTCTGTGCCCTACACTTGACGAAATGTATACTTAAAAATCGCGTGCAAATCACAACGTAGCCCACGATGATCAGTGTCACAAATTCGTCTTCTTCATTTTGAGTACTTTTGAGAACGAGCATAAATTATTCAAGGTTTGCATCAGACAAAACAGCCTACTGGTTTTTGCTTTGTTCTCTAAAATGCCGTGAAATGTTGTTGAAAATCGGACCGTTTTTACCAGTTTTAATGCTGCTGTACGAAATGCCCATTTCCTATGGCACAAAAAACACCACCAGGGCTTTCCTCAAACGGAGATTCCGGAATTTACAAGGCGACAAACGTGTAAGTTGAAATGTAAATATAGGTTTGATTATCAGTGAAATCATCACTACCATCTCGACTACAATTTTCTCTTTATTTTTAGTTAATTATATAGGGTCATAGCTTGTGCCTATTGACTGAACAGGAGGTGTGAACAGGAAAATATTTGGCTCGAAGTCAGGCATTATCTTTTGACCAAGAGCCAAATATTCTCTCGCTTGCCCGACTTGGCTCGGTCAATGGCTCGGTCAAACAAAAGAGGTATCTATTATGTTGTTTGTATTTTCCGTGTGGTTGTAAATTGATTGAGATGGTTAGAGGCGACGAAATTTTCATCTACTTTCGTAAACGTGTTCAGTAATAGGGTCTTTCTGCTTTTTCCGACGAATAGTTTTACAACGAAACGCGCGCGGGTCCATGCGGGTCATATGACAAAAGAAAGCGGAGGTCTGGGCGCACTCGCGCGGAGCACCATTGGTAAGAAAAAATGGTAACCCATCTAGAGGAGAAAGGTTTTGATCACAGTAGGACCGTCCACCTCTGTATGTATGCCGATGTGAACAGTATCACTTGACCATATTGCGGGCTCAACTTTAGAGAATCAATACTTGGATTTATCTCCAGCTAGTTTACAGCGTAAATCTCTTTGATATTGGACATCCATGTTATGGTCAATGCTATGGCAACAGGTAACAGGTCCCAGTAAGGTTAACAAGTGCCACCATTGTTTTCCTTGAAATACTGAGAACTTCCTTCCGTCATCGTAGCCCCTGGGAATGCTTCAGCAGCCGAGTGGCAACGGCGACAGGCGAGGGTCCGGCGGCTTTAAATAGCTGGAATCTGTGTGCCAAGGAAAGGAAAACCCCTACAGAAAACCACTGGCCCTCCAGGTTGGGGGTTGGGCGTAAAAAAAAAAAAGATAAAAACCGCAAAAAATAAAGCGGCCCTATGCGCCAATAGAGGCTATAAGGATTCATGATGATGATGATGTTAAGGTCACTTGACACTTGTCAAATCATTGTATCCGTTGACCAGTTTTATGTGTCTATGTTGCGGGCTCAAGCTTAACGCTCATCGAGGTCAGCTGGTTTTTTCAAAGCTGACTGATGACTAGGTACTGGGTTTCGATTAGATCGCAGGCTCAAGCAAGGCTAACTTATTGTTACAATAAATAAACCGAGAGATCCGTTTTTAGGCTTAGCTAAATCTATATATCTATATATCAAGTAAACAGGAAAATCTCAACAATTAAGCCTTTGGTTTGGACCAAAGTCGTGAACCGATAAAATAACTTGGCTTTTCAGTAACAACAATAAAAGCAAGGTGACACACGCTAACTCCAACCCGGTGTGGCCAACACATCACGCATGCGCACAACCATTTCACCCAGTCAATTAGCTGCCATGGACAGCTGTTTCGGCCTTTTGGCCGGTGTTTGCCACACCGGGTTGGTGTTAGCGTATGTCACCTTGCTTTTATTGTTGTTTGTTTTCAGTAACGACTTTCCCCCCCAAACCTCTGACTTCCCTAAGGGCGTCAAAGCTCAGTTGGTAGAGCATTGCAACGACATCGTAGAGGTCATTGGTTCAAATATATACATATATTTCATTCCTAGCAGCTCCTAGTGTTTTCAAGTTTAAGTCATTGTTCTTCTGTTGTTTAGTCTGTTATTGTGGTTTGGGTAGTAAACCGATGGCATTGCATGAAACGGGAGTTGGTACCTGACTCGGCCCAAACTTCATCCCTGCCCGGAAGGTGTAGAGGTTCTGATTACCTGGTATCAATTATTTTAAATTGTTTTACGGTAATTTGAAAAGCTACGGGGAATAGAATCTTTCGAATTTTTAACTTAATTTGTTGCCATATAAACTCTAAGGACTGGACGCTTTTTATCGCTAGTTCATCCTACTCAGTTATAAATAGATACCGTTTTAGAAACATAAAACGAATCGAAATTCTTTATAGCATGCTTCCTTAAGATCTCTCGAGCTGGGAGTTGTTTTTAGAGGAACGGTACCGATTAGATGCCTTAAGACTAATTATTTATCGTGGGATCATTAGCAGTTGTCAGTTTATATAGTTTTGAAAACCTCGCTTTGCCGGCTGGTCAAGTGATCTCAAGTCCCTAGCTTGCTTAGCGGGCGGGAGTGTTGGCGCGGGGGGCAAGTAACGAGCGGCGAAGAACGGCGAAGCCGCGCGTAGAATGGGAGGGCCGCTGTGAAATAGCCCAATTTCGCGGATATATTAAAGTTTAAATTAAAACAATGAACATGATTTCGAGGCTGTGGGTAATAAAAATAAGGATTTGTATGACTTTATTCCCCAGAGCCTCGCGACGACGCCTTTTGTTTACGACTGAATGGGACCTTTGCAGCTGGCGATGAAATGGTACCAAAACCGCCATACTAGGTGGAGAGCAAATTGCACACTGGGACATCTAAAACAAAGCAACTTAAACAGGAAAAGAAAACAAACAGCGGTTACAAACATTTTCATTTTATACTTGACGTTTCATATGTTGCAGCATACATCATCAGAAGTGACGGTTAAAACTGTCACACAGAATTTTAAAAAACAAGCATTAATTTCTTCCGGAAGAATCGACTACCGGAAGTTACGATTTTGTTATCACACTTTTTAACTAGTCACCAGTTCCTCGCTCTAGTTTTTTAAAATTCTGTGTAACAGTTTTAACCGTCACTTCTGATGATGTATGCTGCAACATACGAAACGTCAAGTATAAAATGAAAATGTTTGTAACCGCTGTTTGTTTTCTTTTCCTGTTGAAATTGAAATGGCCAAAGGACAAAAGCAACTTAATTTAAATTTTCTTTGCTTTAGTTGTCCCAGTGCTCAATTTGATCTCCAGTATGGCGCTTTTTGTACCATGTGATCGCCAGCTGCAAAGGGCCCATTTTAATATATCGAGATAAGCCTTATTCGGGCGGCGGCCATATTGGCCATAGACAATAGATTTCGTACCCCGAGCCTCGAGTTGAAATGTCTGGGAACGAGTTTCGATGCGCAAAAAGATGTTTGGGAATCAACATGGCTGCCGTGTGATTAAGGCCTATTTCCTGGCAATTTCACAGTGGTCCTCCCCATTCTCCGCTCGGCTTCGGCGCTCGCTACAGCCTCCCGCCAGCTAGACAGGCTACTTAGTTCCAAATAGGTGTAGTCTTGCTTCACTCCACAATCGATTAGTTCCTAGTGAACTTTAAAACTAGGGCCAGTAACAACTTCCGAAAAAAGCTCAAATTCCTAAGTATTTAGAAATAGGTGTTCCCATTTCAGTCGCAGAAGTTGAAACTACCTGTTTTGGAATAACTGAAGGGGTCAGACTGCAAACTCCCTATACAACGGTATTCTTATTTGCTTTATACACAGAACACATGGCAGAAGGGAGCAGGGTTGGCATAGTGTTGAGAGCAATCGCCTTCCACCAATCTGGCCCGGGTTCGATTCCCGGATTCCACGCCATATGTGGGTTGAGTTTGTTGGCTCTCTACTCTGCACCGATAGGTTTTTCTCCGGGTACTCCGGTTTCCCCTCTCTTCAAAAATCAACGTTTGATTTGATTTGTTCTGATTTTAGCTACTTTTTAGTTTCCCCAAATTGCAGAGTACTCGTGCTTGGCTTAAGAACTTTGAAAAAAAAAAAACACTCGTTGTTGAACGAATCGACCGAATACCTTCTCACCCAATTCGACATGATTTGACTAGTGATTTTTTTTTTCTGTAGCAATTCATTTCGGGTTTCAATATGCGGATGACTCCATGGCGTTTCCCTGCAATAGTGGTCTGCAAGGGTTGCACTGACGAGTGCAATGTCAACAAAGATTGTCCCCCCGGGAAATTTTGTGACGTACATACCTGCAGAGATTGTCTACACGTTAATGCAGCTTGTCATTTCATTGGTGGGTATTCTTATTTGTTTTGTACGCAGAACACATGGCAGGGGGGAGCAGGGCTGGCGTAGTGTTGAGAGCACTTGCCTTCCACCAATCTGACCCGGGATCGATTCCCGCGTTTGACGCCATAAGTGGATTGAGTCTATTGGTTCAATGCTCTGCACCGAGAGGTTTTTTCCCTATAACCAACGCCCGCGGTATTTGCGACCCGCAGCTTCAGCTATTTTGAAAGTTTAATACCTACGCGGACTAGACGTTCGTTTCAATGATTTTAGAGCAAAGGAAAGGCTGCTCGCAGTATGTGGAAAACGAACTGGCACTTCTCCCTAATTCTGTAGATCAAAGCTAAGCTCAGAAAAACAAGTCGTCATGTTGGATCCCAAACAATAAATTAGGAGGAATTTAAAACCATTTCCTGGGACGTAAAAACAAAGTGACGTGATCTTACTTGATCTGTTCTCTTCCCTATTAATGTTCGAGGGATTTAAAACTAAATATTTTGTCGAATGTCTAAGTTTTTGCTTTAAGTCTTAAATTTCTTTTAACTTTAATGGCTCTAACAGTAGTTTCTTTTATTTAATTTACCAACTTATCCAAGATGGCGTAAAAAGGTCTTTGTTGCGTTATCTGTGTATGATTAGGAGATTTTAATCAGGGGACTGTAAATAAAATATTTTTATTCTCTTTTTTGCGAAGACGATGAACAGTGTCAAAAGGAGGAGTATATTCTGTCTTGTAATTGTCAGGATATGTCCAACACCATTTTCAGCGATAAAAACAATTGCTGCTTTTCTTCGAGATGTTTTGATCTGTTTCCATGGAAACGCAAACTATTGTCAAATACTTGTGAATTGTTCGTGGCTAGTCTGACGCGGCGTTTCGTCTTGGCCAAGAGACTCTTCAGAGACCTTTAGAATTCAAAGGAAAACTCGTTGAGCATCGCGCTTAAAGTCCCGTCCCGTAAAAATTTAACTCGTGATTACACGGTTGGGAATCCTTCTGCGTAGAGGGCCAGACTGTCAACAACTAGAATTTGCGAACGGGACTTCTGGTGCGATGCTCAACGAGTTTGCCTTTCAATTCTAAAGGTCTCTGAAGAGTCCCTTGGCCGAGACGAAACGCCGCGTCAGACTAGCCACAAACATTTCACAAGTATTTTCCATGGAAACCCCTCAAAAAGTTGAGGAATATAAAAAACAGTGACCAATAACACGAGCCCTCCATCTTCTATATTAACCCTCTGAGTCAACCCTGTCGTGTATCTTTTTACTTTTAGAAGCACCACCCAGGGAAAGAAGGAGGGGGGGAGGGGGCTTAGTTTTGTTTGTGTTTTCATATTAGCCAATCATAAGAGGTCTAATGCAGCACACCCGCAACTCGAAGGTATTTCAAAATATAGCAGTTCTAACCTGGACAAATAGAAAGACACAGGACAGGTTTGACTCAAGGGTACAATACGTTAAACGGATCCAATGTTTTGATGATAATGATAAACTCTCATATGTATACTCTTAAAAGCTTACATATTCTGAGATAGCTTGCTGATTTCTGTACAGTGTACGCAGAAAAAAAAACATCCAGCATTTTGTTCATTGTCACATACTAGGTACATGCTGTGAGGGTTATGTCTGCCAATACGGTCACTGCACCAAAGGAGTCAAACAGGGTGAACCTGGAACTTACTGTGATAAAACGTCGGACTGCCTCAGCAAGGAGTCGTGTTGCGTTCGGGAAATTTCGGTGAATTCACACACTTCTATATGCAAGCCAATGTTGAATGAGTTTGAATCGTGCGGACCAATCAATTTATTTCACCACATTTACAACGGCGGGATGGTGGAACCTGACTGTGGGCCATGCAAAGATGGACTGCAGTGTAAGAATGTTGGGTAAGCTTGAGTTACTTTGGCATATAAGCCATGATACCTTGATTGTCTAATAAACTGGCAATTCAATTTTACTTTACTAATTTGGACTCGGCAACACGGCAATGACTGTAGATTGTAACTACCGTCAGGAGCCCATCAAATGGA
>NC_090885.1:11271969-11274469 GCF_036669925.1 Montipora capricornis | reverse complement strand
GCCAGCTACTTGCAAGCATGTATGGAGGGTGGAGGAGGCGGGAATGGGTGGCTCCTGGGAGACTGTGGGTATGCAATCAAACCCTACAGGTACCAGAAGACCCATACAAAAATGAAGAACACCATTGAGAGGGCCTTTGGCCTGGTGGAAGACAAGATTTCCCTCCTTGATTTCTCTGGTGGGCAGTGCAAAGCAGCAAATTTCTGCCTGGCCTCCATTTAACTCAATAGCTTCTACATAACTCAAGCCCAACTTAACTCAAAATATTTTCTTTTGTTTAAGATAAATCTTAACACCAGAGAGATATTTGCAAAGCTAATGAGAGGCATGAGTTAATTTCAACTATAACGGAACAAACTGTTTTGAACTTTTTTGCAATGCAGAGCAGTTTGGTAGGGATCACCTTGGTTAAACACTTGATTATTGCTTCTTGCTAGCTAGGCCTTGAAAGTGACAAAACATGGAGAGAGTTTTGTTAAATTTACTGTGCATTGAACATAGATGGAAAGATTCAACTTTGCAGTGAAAAACACTTGGAGTGAGGTGCACTTTAACAGTAACATTAATTTTAATGGGTCACTTTGTCCAAAAGCCACTCAACAGTCATCAGGTGAGTTCATTTTAAATGACACTGCAAAAAAGGGAAACAGTGAGGGGGATTTCATTTATTAGCACTTTTGAAGGGGGTTGATTGAAATGTTGGCTTTTCCACTTCATTTTGCTGACTTCAAAGCTGAATGTACATATTAGAGATGATTTATAATATTACACCCATTTTCCTGGCCATTGGCAAATGTTTTCCCAATCATGGGAACTGTTCCTGGGAAGAGGGAAATGCCTGTAGTGTATTGGGAAATACCTGTAATGATTTTAAAACTCTCAATGGTCTGGACATGGAAATGCACCGCCCTTCCTATGAAGTTTTAAAAGTGACGGATGCCATATATTTTACTTTTTGTGATGGTATGCAAGCTGAAAAGGGGCGCAGCGACCATATACGCACATACGCACATGCGTACCTCCAAAGATGCCTCATGCTATGCCTCCTGCTGAATTGTTGCTTCTAAGGATATAGATGATTATTGAGTTGAAAATGTTGAATATAAGCAGTAATGCTAATAACACATGAATGCATAGGATGAACTGACTGAGCTGTTCTGCTTTCATGTATAAGTTGGGTGGCTCCCGTATGTATGAGGGAGAGAAAGAGGGGGGTTGAGATATAATGCTGTATAAAGATTGGGGTTATGTGATTGTTGCCATTACTATAGAGGGGGTTGGGAAATGTTTGAAGGACTTTCCAAGTAATTTTGCCAACCACCCCCCCCCCCCCCCCCTTCCTACGAGCTAGTAAATGAAACCCCCCTGATACATACAAGCAAAATAGTTTTGCATCTGTGTTAAAAGTAACAACAAAAAAACAAACAAAAGCCAAAACCTGACAACAAAATTGCCAAAGACATGGAGCAGTCATAAAAATAAAACTACTAATAAAATTAATCACTCAATTGCTTCATTTCCATTGGTCGAGTGTTATAATGTAACACGAAGTGATTCTAGAATACCCGGCCTCTATTGTATCCTTGCAGTAGTGCCCTTTGAAGAACTAGGCATATTAATAACAGACGCTATTCCTATGCAAATTAAGTAGACGGTTATTCTAGAATCTAGCCAGTCTTGTTTATGATCAACAGGACATCTGTCTCAAAGACATGAAAATGAGAACAACAAAATCAATCTTTTCTTAAGACCGCAAATTTACCACCAGATCACCTGGACTCATCATGGCTTAACAAAACCCTGTTCATCAAATGTGATTTCAGGATGACTGAGTATTATTGGTACCTGCTTCTCCTTTAAAATGTCACTTTCTAGTTCCAATTTCCCCATTTTTAGCTTGTAAGATGCTATCACAGTTTGAATTACTGAATACACATTTAATTCAGCATTTAAGTCATTATTGCCGCATAAAAACAATCAGGTTTAAGGGGGGTGGCTCTTAACTAACAAACTGTTGCTATGGACCCCTTCAAATAATCATTTCTTGAGTCTCTTTAACTCTGCAGTTACCATTTTTTGTCAAGAGTGTTCTATTTAACATTTCTTCTACTGATTTGACTGACAACCATATTTGGTTAATCACATGGCCAAAACAGAAAATGCCTAACAACTCAGCGAGTTAACTACCGGTATGTTTTTCACAATTTTTTTAATGCAACAGTACAAGAACAATCTAACACAAAATCAGTGTAGCATGGATTTACGCCCCTCCTCTGATGATGCACTTTTCAAAATATCAGTTCCATTTTTTGCCCAAATACAAATTCCAAGCTACAGTTTACAAATATTGATGGGACTGTTCCCATCCGATGAAAAAATCACCTCATCTTTTTGTTCTTTTCGAGACCGAGGACTGGGACTAGTTGCGCATACACCTTTATTGAAGTGATGTCAGATTTCCATCGAAAGAGTTACTTCAAAGAACCATCCATGCAACCTT
>NC_090885.1:11259469-11266969 GCF_036669925.1 Montipora capricornis | reverse complement strand
AAAAACATTTTAAGAAGAGAAAAAGTTGGATAGTAGAAGTTGTATTATTTATATATAAATGACGTGAAACTGCATTTGGAGCCAGGCACTGATTGTGACGTGATGATGTAGCGCTCCACCGACTTTGCAAAATCGAGCAATTTGAAATCACTTTACCGAAAGATTATAGCCCCGACAAACAAGTAGGCTCAAGTTCTCAGTAATATTCAGTAGCTTTTGCTACAGAACAATAATTGTTCCGGTTGATCAAGTTTCGAGCGCTTCTCGCGTAATTCGGTAACTGAAACACTTAGAATAAAGGGCATACAGCGCGAAAACAAGCCCGGTGACCCCATCTTTTTATTGCATTTTTTAATTAATGTCCTATGCATGAATATTAATTGTGCCAAGTTTGATTCAAATCTGGATAGTACGTCATTTTCAAGGGAATTACCTTATTTTACGGTCTTATCCGACAACTAGCATGAGTTTTTAACAGCAAATGGTTCATTCTCCATCATTACTTCGAATGCGTTCATACTAATTTAGTTATAGGACTTTTTGCCCATATTGTACGACGTGAAAGTAAAAGTGGTCGCCATTTGTGAAAGTAGTATGTAAGTTTCCCTATCCAAAGAAAACATATCACACCATTCATTCCTCACGGGAACATTAGAACCCACAAATGACCAGCTCCCAACGTCAGTGGCTTCAAAGCTCAGTTGGTTAGAGCGTCGCACCGGTATCGCGAGGTCACGGGTTCAAGCCCCGTTGAAGTCCTGAATTGTTCAGGCTTCTTTTTGCAATTGAAAAAATTGCGTTCATAACTGCGAGGATCATACCTTCACTTGATTTCATATCTGCAGTTCATCTATGATCCATTTCATATATCATTTCATCGTTGATATCACACCATTGTCACCCAGAATTTCGCTTTTTCTTTGCAAGCCACATAAACCTTTGCAGAACTAGCAGTATTTTGGACCAACGACCGTGATTTGAGAAGAGTGGGTCTATTCTCAATTTTACGTCACAAACTCCTTTGCATTCCTGCTTGGCCTTTTGTTAAATATATAATCAGTTTTGGAAATATACGGCATTTTATACTAGTGCCCAGTCCCCTATGGAAAGTGATTCCTTTTTCCGGACATTTATTTTAAAATTTTTGGGACAGCCGGTGCATCGATCTTAAGACTCCAAATTGTGCCCCCAACAGAATACAGCAGGGGCAAACACGAATGACATCATTGCCATTGCTATTTTAACATACCAAACCCACCAATACTCGAACGCACTCTTTAATTTACGATTACTGCTAGTATATCATCCTGTGTAGCAGTTAACAGATCTTATTGCTGCTAACGATGCAACTAAAGTTATTTCGTGTTGTATAAAACGGATCGATAGTTAGACCACCCCCTCACTTATTTACATAAAATAGATCTGAGCCCAGGCCTTAATTCACCTGAGTGCTATATGATCCCTCTGATTTATTCTACCTCATCAACCGAATCATTTTTCTTATATTATCTACCAAACCTCATCCTTTTTGTGCGATGTCTCACCTAAACCTCCTTCCTCCGAATTTGCAATGCAGCGACCCCATGTGCATCTGTATTTTCCTTGCTTACTGTTGCACTGTTCCTTTTGTGTGCAGCTGGCACCAGGATCCAGTTGCTTCTTACAGACCTTGAAAAATGCGTCGCAGAACATTCCACTATCGCAATCCTTGGCTGAACTGCATTTCTGAAATTTTATGGCCAATACAAATCATGTCAATTAAAGCGAGAAAATATCACAGACTTGAACAGTAGATTTGACCGACGACAAAAATCGGCGAGACACATCTTCACCTGGTCCAACGAAGGGGTTGCCTTAGCAAACTATTGCCGATACATATTTCAATGTACGTAGAGGTTCAATTAAATATAATGTTCTGTTCAGTCTGCTTAAAAGAACATCTATGATTAGTTCAAGTCACGAGCATGAGCGTTTTTCAGTTTACTGGCAAATAAATACTTCTTTACAACAGGGTTAAGGCCCTGTTTACAAGCAGGTAGGGTAACCCTACTGCTAGGGTTACCCCAGCAGGAGGGTCAAAGATAGCCCGGGTTTACAAGCGAACGAATTGCACAGGTAGGGTTACCCTACCACCTGGGACAACTTTGTGTGCTTGGTAACCGCCAGCATGCATCGCAAACACAATGGAAACCGCTAAAAAGTTGTCCTGGGTAGGCGAGTTGTCCCTAGCAGAGTGTTTACAAGGCAGCTAGAGTTACCCTATCACTCAACACGTTGATGAAAAAAAGAAGAAGAAATGTGTGAGTGCTAGGGTAACCCTCCTGCTAGCGTAACCCTAGCACTAGGGTTACCATCCCTCCTTATAAACAGGGCCTAAGGGTCGGATGGAATGTTGGGGGAGCACCCTTTTCTAGATTGGCCATCTAGGCCTTCCCATCTTGTCCACACACATCTCCAGCACCACGAGATGTGATCACACATAGCCTCTCCGCGAATGAATTACAGTCTGTGCGCGATGATGAATCACATCCTACTCAAGGTCACCCTGTGTTGTAACAGAATAGCGTTACATTGTACTCTTTTGCGTTACTCGAATACGTAATCGGAGAGTTTCATTATTTGATTGACAATTTTGTATCGAGTGTTTTTACTGGGCACATGGATCTTGTAGTCTCAAGCCTCTCGATCTCTCGCGTAAAAAAAGTATGTTCGTTCGGAGAAATACGGATATCTGTTATCTAGAGAGTTCTAAGTGTTTGCGGAATAAAGTTCTGAAATCATCCTACACCCTGTTAACGCATAACACGAGGGATCGAGAAGATTAACCTTATAAGAAATCCTTTATAAAAATCCCACCATCTGACCTCAGGTAGGGCCAAGTGAAGCTCAGCACTATATTCTGTTTGGCAAATGAATGAATTACTACATCACCGGAAGCTAATCAGAGAATTAAGCCAGGATGTGTTTGCAATGCACCGGTACTCATTGCAACTTCAAAACAATTGTCACCCACAGTCGTCGGATGATTAGTTCGGATGGTTTCTCCGAAACTAATTTGCCGTTACGAAGCACCACTAATTGCCCTGATTGGCACTTGCGGGTTATTGGCAGGTACCAGTCAGAGGTTACCATACCCTTTACATCAATCAAATCAGCTATGCGCTTTGAATTGCCTCTTTAAGTTTTTCCTTTTAATATCTTGGTCAAAGTATGTTTTGACTAGCCTTAATTGCAAAACACTGCTTGTTTAAGAAACAAAAATTATCTTCGATAAATCTGCTAGTACCAGCCAGATGCAAATTAATTAATAAACAAAGGATGGTACGGTTAGTAACGAGTAGACAATGATTGAGCTAAGGAATCTTGCTTGGTGATAACTAGAGCGTGGAAAGTTTGGTTTTCAATCAATACCGCCACCTTTAAGAGTTTGGATTAACAATAGTTCAATAGAATACTGTTAGTTAAATGACCATTGCAAAGTTACGCCGGCATACTCTTTTTTTTAACACCTCCCAGCCTTACTGGCTTAATTTCCAGTACTATCATTGCCAATTTATTTAATAAGTGAGGCTCATAAATTTAAATTGTTTTTAACACCGAAGGAAAATTACCTACGGAAACGCAGATCTAATTTTTAAATTGGTAGACATAACTGGTTAAAAGGAGCATAGTCACCGACTAAAAGAACTCATGGCCGAAATAGCAAAATAATTGAGCTAAAACTCACAGGTTCCTTGGCGTCTTGGAAGGGTGAGGAAAATGGTCCAAGTTCAAACTCCATAGCCGAAGGCATCTGGACTTTTCCATTTTTTCCCTTGGGGAGCTTATTCTTGTCCAGTGTTGTGAGCGACTTGAAAACTTGCGATACAACCCGTGGCGAGGTCTTATTGTCTGTGGAAACAGTTTC
Organism: Montipora capricornis; assembly: GCF_036669925.1. Taxonomy (NCBI): domain Eukaryota; kingdom Metazoa; phylum Cnidaria; class Anthozoa; order Scleractinia; family Acroporidae; genus Montipora; species Montipora capricornis. The sequence goes on along the minus strand of NC_090885.1, from coordinate 11,263,062 downwards.
AGATGTAATCGTGTATGTCTTGAAAGGACCACGAGTAGAATTTTTCACCTTTGTCGTGGTTTTAAAATCCCCGGATTTACCCGACTTTGGCACGAAGTCACTTAGTCCAACTGGCTTGTTACCGGAAAACAGATCGTCCAATCGCTCGCGGATGTTAGACAAAATATCGAAATTTGGAACCGGGATGCGAATAGCAAATCCGGGGAAGAAACCTTTAATCTCCGGTTCGGCTTCGGGCTGTTCGATATCTTGTTGGCTCTGTTTCTTCTCCTCTTTTTGGGCTTCATGTTTCTTGGGCTTTTTGGCGTCGATTTGAAGATAGGTTAACGCCAACAGCACGAGAAAAACGGTGATCTTGTTCATTTTGACCAGCTGCGAAATTCGATTATCGACGATTTGTTGTGATTTCGTGGAGACAGCAATCCTTTACCTTTGTTAAGCAAAGCGCTGATCTAAATAGAAATCTACGTGTGGTCTCATACAATTTTCTCAAGCAATTTAATTATTAATTCGTTGAAATAATTGAACAAGAGTGACCTCAAAAAGGAAGGACTTGGGCTGTTAAATGATTTCATCTAACTATAAATTTGCGATATCATTTGCTTAAGAAAAAGAATATGTTGCGCTGAAGAATTGTACATGTTTTTGCTATCGATTTCTATGTTTATTTCAAATTGTTATGGCTTAAGAATCAGATAAAGACTAAAGAAATATCAGCTCATAATCTACAGCATTTCCTAGATAAAAACGAGGTAACTCTTGATGTTTACTTTTCTCTTTGATTCACCTTTTGGTGCTCGTCAAAGCATGTAAACTGAGATCGCTCATGAGGTCATTATGGGTGACTTGGCCTTGCTTGCTCAGTTAAGCAAAATAATGGCATCAAACCTGCTTTAGTTCACTTGACCTTAGTTTTATAGTAGCTTTGGGTCATTGCTCACCTTGTTTTCAAGGCATGTGGGACTGGAAATTTTTCCTTTAGTCTCTCAAAGAATGCTGAAAGCTATCGATCGAATGCAAAACTGGCCGCCAACAAATTATTCTTTTGTCTTTGTGTTAATTAGCCTAACTAGCCTCGGTCACACGCGTAAAATTGAAAGAATTTGGGCTGTAAAACGAGGCTAGTTAGGCTAATTAACACAAAGACAAAAGAATAATTTGTTGGCGGCCATTTTCGCATTTGGTCAATGTAATGTTTACAAAACGAGCAGCAGTGTGGTTTAAAAACACAAGGCATAGCCGGGTTTGAAAACTCCCTGAGCCGTAGCCGACTATTTTTAGACCCGACAAAACACGTGTTCCGCGTTCTCAAAAAGCGTATCTATCTGAAGTCTGAACAAAGGTTCAAAATGTGAGAGAGATACATAAGCATACAAGAAAAACAAGCCGGGCCTCATTACTATTCTTTATAGAAAGAAGTAGAATAGCCCAATTTCGATATATTAAAATTCAGTCCGAAACAAAAGGCATCATCTCGAGGCTCTGGGGAATAAACTCATACAAATCCTTATATTTATTCCCCAGAGCCTCTAGATGATGCCTTTTGTTTCTGACTGAATTTTAATATATCGAAATTGGTCTATTCTATCGAGGAATGACAAAGCTCGTGCACGGATATGCTCGGTTAGGCTCATGAATTACTGACGCATTTTATGAACCGTTCACGTGGCTAGTCATATAATAATGTATTGTACTGTACTGAAGAAATAACCTCGTCTAGGAGAGTAAATTTCTGACTTTGCAGAAACAATGGCCAACCTCAAAGAGATGGGCGATTGTGATCTCTGAGTTGAATTCGCACATTTCTTGTCGATCTTTAAAACACTTGAAAGAAGAAAAAAACTAACAAAAACAAAAACCCGGTGTCTCGCCATCATTTTGACACAGATGTATCCTTTGTTTCACGAGTAAACATGCAAGGTAACTTGATCACGACGCCCGCTGAATTCGATGTCACTTTCGATTTTGCGATTTACTAGTGCAGCCAAAAATACAACAGATTTATTGAACGTAGCAAAAAACTCCCAAAATGTTTTTCGCTAATGGTAACTTTTTATATTCTCTGTTCAAAATTTAAGTTGTTTTCATGTCGCAAATTTTGTTGCTGATGGCAAAATATTTTATTCCCGATCGACACTTCCTGGAAATGTCCTTCTGCTCTTCCTAAAAATTGCGTATCAATAGGCCACTTCGGAAAATACCATAATACTCGTTGTTTGTCCCCCCAAATTTTGCATAAGCATTGTTTTTGTTTTCTCTTGCGACCATTGTAAGTCCCAAGAGAAACTGGAAACAATGCATATGCAAAATCTGGGGGGACAAACAAAGAGTATTACGGTATTTTCCGAATTGCCCTATATTTATTTTCTTTTGCATCAATATTTGTTATGCATAAAGAAGGCTAACAAAATCTGTACCTTGCTTAGGGTGCACTTTCGAGCGTTAAAATAGAATTTTCGGTCCTACGTTTCTGACGGCAAGTCATATATCCCATCCTAACCCCGCCGGACAGGGCTTAACTTCAGTGAACTTCTTCGTAGAAAGCTGTCACGCTGCACGCTAGCGCTTTTGTGGTGAAAAGGAAGTTGTAAGGGAACTTGAAAATGATCAACGTATCAGCCTCGAAGCCATTCTTTTTCGATTCACTACCACACGTACGCAATGCGTGCCTACGTTTCGGTGGCCGAAGAGCACTATTCAGCTTGACCAGTACATGTAGTCCATGACTAACACTGACAAATTATCTTTATACCTTTTATATTTTAGTAGCCTTTTCTGTTTTGATATTTCCGCCAAACCAGACGTTTCCAACCAATCACAAGCCTTCCAAAAAACAAAATGCTCAGACTTTGCTGAAAAGGCGAAAAAGTGCCCAAGAATGCTCGAAATGTAAAAAAAGTAATCCAAAAGTGCTCAAAAGTGCCCAGCGTAATCGGGACAAACCTAATGAGTTGTCCTTATCCCAGAGCACATTCGCGAGTTTCGGCGACATTCACGGCAAAGTCAACGAAAACGTCGTTTCAAGATATGACTTGGTGTCATTGTACGTATATCGCGATTATTGCATCTCATCCACATTGTACAATGTCGGGCGGATTTGAAGTACGGTAAACGAGAAAATGAAAACTTCATCGTTGCACGTTCCCGTTGTCGTCAAAACAACAATTGATTTCATATTGTTGTTTGGTAGAGTGCAGCAAATATATGCCACCAAAATGCGGCAGGATTATTATTTTCGCGTTAAACGAAAATATTCCTGTTTCGAGGCACTGCCTTTGCCTTAGAGGTCGTTATTGCCAAAACTCTCTTTAACATAAGAAGTTCGGGTCCAAACAGAATATGGGCCCAGGATTTCCCGCTCAGAGACTAGCACCTCACTGAAATGAACTTGAAAGGCCTTTCAACGTTCACGCGTTTTTGAACCTAGCCTCCAAGTGGGGACGAAATTTCGAAAATCTTCAGAGGTTTTTTTGTTGCGATACCAAAATGGAATGCTTTCCCGGTTTACCCTGAAATCATTGGTCAACACTTGTCTTGCTCTCTCCTCAATGGAGCCGAGATTTGGCCGTTAAAAGGCTGCGCAGTTCACTGGT
>NC_090885.1:11251969-11254469 GCF_036669925.1 Montipora capricornis | reverse complement strand
GTCTGATACTAGTACATGAATATACGTTTATACGAAATATGCTTTTCCTTTTGTAACTTATATTTTATATGAAATGTTTAAGTGTACAAATTTACAGTATCTGTGTACTCTCATTCCCATATAATGTACAATAAAGGCATCCAATAGTCTATAGTTTGCCCTTCCTCATCTGCTCTTGTTTCTGATTTTCTTCATATGAGTACTTTCCTATGCTTTGAAAGAGTGGGGAAAAATAAAAATAAAGCCAAAAATTCAATCAAAGACAATATTATTAATCTCAGGTTGAGATGAGTTGGGACAAAGTGGTGTTAGGGCAGTGCTACCCTGCTCCAGTGTATCAAGTTACTTTTTTTCATATTTTGTATTAATTTGATCAATACATGTAAATCATGGCCGCATCTCCAGTACTATTATAGTGCACTGAGCCATCACAAGAAAGTAATCGGATGAAAAGTAGCCAAAACATTTTCTGTATGTCTCATCCACTTGCAATCAATAATTTTAAAAATTGGGGCATCAGACCACAGTGCTGGCGGTTTGTGGGTTGAGCTCAAGATTGAGTAACTGAGAAGATAATGCTGCCTTTGGGTGATCACATCCACAAATAATAGGACTTCAAGTCTTCACAGGTAATGGGTACGTCCCATCTCAACACCCTCATTCATAAGATTCTGTGGGACATTACAGTCAACCCAAACATAGTTCGCCAAAAAACAGAGCACACAATTCTTTGTTTTCATTGTTTGGCCCAATCTCGTACCCAGAGTCCTCGGGCTTTTTGGCCAGCGGGTGAGCGCCCGGAGAGACTCTGGGATAATCGACTCCATTTTCCCACAAAACGTGGGTTCCGGTCTTATGACGTATGGTTGAGTTTAAACGGAAGCAGAAAAGAGAAAACCGTTAACAGTAGAAATGGCGGGTTGAAAGTGTTCGAGAAACAAGAATTTTAGCCTTACACACAAAGAAACTGGAGAAATGATCATTGGCTTGCTGTAAGAGCAAGTGAAGATGAAACCTCTGACACTTTCGGTGAGTGTATTTTTGGTGTTTCAGCGTACATTCCATCGTTCAGAATGCAATGAGAATGCCATCGTGCAAGCAACACGATCGACAAATCTTTCGTGGAAACGACACAAATGTGCTCTTCTTCTACAATTTGATGTTTCCGTAATTCTGAATGGCTTCGACAAGACCTTATTCCACGGATTTCGTCTCAAAGAGACTGATGTTATGTTTCCCACGGTACTTTTGCAACAGCAACAGTAATCACTTTTTAGCAGCGTGAGAAAATTCTCGTGCGGTGTAAGACATAGTTCAAACCTCGTCGTTTTATTATTTTTGTGATTTATATATTTCTGAGGTAGAAAAAATCAAACAGCACTGAAACTAGTTTTAGATTTTGAATGTCCCTCCAAATTCTGGGGCTTCCGAATTACTTACCGACTTCCTGTCGGACTACCATTGCTACGCAATCGGCCAATCAAAAATATAGTTCAAATCGATTATCCCAGAGTCTCTCCGGGCGCTCACCAACTGACCAAGAAGCCCGAGGACTCTGGGTACGAGATTGTGTTTGGCCTTGAAAGAGGAACACTGCCCTTGGAAGTTGCTCTGTTGTATGACTCTAACCACCAGGATGGAGAAAACCAATTACATGAAAACTATACTGAATACTGAACTGAACCCAATTGCTGGCCAAGACTTGGGGCATATCGCTGTAACCAACGATGCCACTGTTAATCATTTGAAAGTTATACACTCAAGCATTAGAGGGAGTCATATCTGTAAGTAGTTAAGCTAAGCAGCATGAACAGTCACTTCACATTATTTTATGCAAATTACGCCCTTCAATAATTACAATGAATTAGTCACCTGGTTGCGTTATGCATTTCCCCTCCTTACAAACTTTCCCACCACAACACTGGTCAGTGCTGAAGCACCCAAAATCGTCGATACATGGTTGACACTGGTAAAAAAGCTGGTTGCAGTATTTGTCCTTGCCACAGTCCTCACTCTTGGTGCATTCTGCCTACAACCATTATAACAATTAAATTTTATCATAAGTGATGTATAACTTCATTGAGGATTATACATAGAGCTCTACGAAACTTGAAAAAACCTAAGCTTGGAAAGGTCAAAAATCAGACACCACTGGAAGAACTATACTGTCTGGTATCCTCCTATACAAACAGATCAACCCGTAAATGCGATTGACTCTTTGGTAGTTTTTGAGCAATGGATGATACACTTCAGGTTAATACAATGTAGTTAAAAGTTTTACTCGGGATATCACGTTCCCTCTTTATAAGTAACAAATGAAAATTATTTTAATTGACTAAGAGCCACAGAGTCTTTCTGGCTAAGTAAATAGTCAAACCATTTTGTTTCAGAGAGCTTACAAAAATTTTAACAGAGCTCATAGCCTTCAATCATATAACCCAAATAAAATGGTGCAAATCTCAATCCACATTTAAACTACAGTGTACACATAGTATACAGT
>NC_090885.1:11174469-11176969 GCF_036669925.1 Montipora capricornis | reverse complement strand
AGTTCGTTTACAAAGGCTACAGCAGTTAGTAACAAACATATTGCTGAACCTCCGAATCCAAAGATACACGAGATAGCCTTCTTTACAGCATCTTCGCAGTCTTCGCCACACAGTTCTTCACCTGCGCCACATCCACATAACTTTGTGAGGAAACATAAACACAACTTCAAATGCGCTATAATACTGCACACCGAAAAGGCGATCGACATCCAGCCAGGATTTCTTGCGGCCGACGATTGTGAACCGTTGTAGACCCAAAACAATATTCCGCTCTGAATGTCATCCTTGAACAAGAGTTCCAGAACAGAGGTCCGTAACTCAAGATTGACAAAAGCGCGGTTGCATTTCTTATCACATCTGTGATCAGGAGAGAACCAAGCATCACCACTGGAGTAATTAACGAGGTCATAACTTGCATTGTTCATGCAATAGCAGTGGTAATAGACGTAGTATGCGTATGTCCCAATCATGACAAAGCTGAAAATTGCTCCTGTGATACAACTCAGCCCAAAGAGAATCTGTATCGTATGCTCTTCACTTTCTGAAATCGAAACTCCAGAGAATTTGTGTTCCCGGAGAAGCACAAAAAAAGTATGCAAATCAAAAGCAAAATCACCAATGTGATAACAAATCAAAACGAAGTAAAAGAAAATCTTCACTTTACAACAGAGAGCATACATGGTCCAAAGTTTTAGAGTGCTGTCTACTCACAAGCCTTTCTCAATCCAGGAAGGATCATGCTAGAGGGGCTTTTTCAGCAAAATGAAAGTGAAAGTGAAACTAAGTGGTTAATAAGCGGAACTTGTCGAACTTATGCCGATGTCATCATAAAGCTTTATATTTATCTTCACTGGCTACACCTGTCCCTTTCCTCAAGACGAATCTATTTGGGGTTACTTTCCCTACAGTTGCACTTTTATGGAACAAGTTATCTCTATATGTTTCAGAAAACGTGACTCAGTTCTTACGTTCAAACAATAAGTTTATAACTCTTGTTTGAACGTAAGAACCTTAAAAGGTTTTCCTTCGGATCGATCGCCATGACTACGTTTGCACTTTTTCAAACATTATTTAACTGTTTCATTATCTTACTTTTATGTTCTGTTTGGTTTCTCTGCCTTTTATAGTAGCATACACTTTTAGGGATCGAAGTTCATTGTTTCGCCTGTTTCCTTCAGCATTCTTGTTTCTAGGAACATACATTTGTTACAGTTGCTGTTGTTGTACTATTTGTATACGAGGTTGAAAGCTTGTTTTAAAAAAAAAGGTCCCGGCCCCACTACAACCTGGATAACTCAAATAGCCACTCTCAAGAACCTGCGTCTCAAATAGCCTTTTCAAGTTGACGTGACAATTGCGTTACTTCAGTTTATATTTCGCGACAGAACGGGTTTGAAAGGGCTTACTGTACCCAAACGAAACGAAACCAAACGTTTTAATAGCTATTACTCTGCGAAACGATTGTGACCGACGACGCTACATTCTTGGAGGGAAGTAGTATTTTTCTCGCGGGCTAAAAGTGCTTCTTTTTGGTAAAAAAAAAAAAAAAACGTCAACCGGGGAAATACAAACGCGTGCATCAGGACGAGAATACCACAAAATTTTAAAGGTAACGAAGCAAAACACAATGGCTCTGCTCGCCTCACGCTGAGCATTTCAAGTCTTAATCTTGGCGAGGATAGTTTCTTAGTGGATAACTAGAATATCTATTTTTATGATTTTTCTATATTTTAATTGGAGGGGACATCCCCTGTATGATGCATCAGCGCTTGCGGTTGTGTCCTTCTCCACAATTTTTTCTTTCACAGTTTTTATTAATTTTAATGTTATTTATGATTTGCTTGTATTCTAGTGGAGTTCATCTGTTATAAATAAATAAATAAATAAATATATAAATAAATTAGTAGTTCGGTGAATGTATAGCACTTTGTAAAACAGCAACGATCACGAAGAATCTCAGTGAAAGGTCAATTTACAGTTTTAAATTGGACAGTCAAGCCGAGCGTACATGGAACAAAGTGAATCACAATTTTTGACGTGACCGTGATCGCAGTTTAACACTCATAATAAAGCAAGCATTGCAGAAAGCTGATAACTCAACTGGCAGTCATCAGATCAATTGTACTACTGGGAGTTTGTCATTATGTACGTTAACCTGGTCATGCATAGCGTGACATTTCTCTCTTCTACAGGTTCTCGCAGCTCAGTTGGCTTGATAGCTCAACCGCACTGTAAGCACAGAGGCCTGGGTTGGGGCCTTGTGGTGCTCATGTTAGACTACACGTCATCTCCTTATGCCCTATTGTTTTCACATTCACCAACCTGATCTTTGGGTAGTCTCCTTCGCAGCCGTCTTTCTGGATGTCACGCAACGCTCCCCCGAAAGGAAAGGAGAGGGAGTAAATAGGGAGTTTAAGAGACTACGGCGACTGCTGCAACCAAAACGTCACTTCGAAATTAGACCTTGCACTCGGTTTAGTGTTTTGCGACTATTCCATGT
>NC_090885.1:11141969-11146969 GCF_036669925.1 Montipora capricornis | reverse complement strand
CACAACTCCATTCCTTCAATATCATTCGCCATTTTCAGCGGTTTACTTCAACACAAGTATTGTGGGCTCATATTTTGTTTTGCTACACCGCTGACAACACAATGCAGCGCGATGATTTTGCGACTAAAATTTTCGAAATTGCGACTACATTTTCGTATCTTGTCGCAAAATTGCGACTGGATTTTTTCGCAAATTTCAAGCCCTGTGCAGCACGTCTTTTTGTGCACTTCTCTCCCGTACTCGTCAGAACAATGATCAGTTTAAGGTTTTGACAACGTGGGCACACATCAGTAAATCTTCACTGACTTTTTTCCCAACCCCATAATGCAATACGTTCGGGGGTTCTTTACATAAAAACAACAAAAGTTGTTTACTCTTAGGACTGTATAGGCCCGTCTAGGACGGTGGCTACTATTGCTATTGCGCAATGTTGGCGCATACGTTCTGCGCATTCTTCAGAGATAATTAAGCTTCAGTTTGGAAAAGAATGCCATGCATTGCTTTGTATTTTAAAGATTTTTATAAATATTGTTCATTAATTATCTTCAAAAAATGCATGGTTACCCGCAATATTCTTTTCGGATTTCAGTAACACTTGTGAAGATCTGTCTTTCTCGCATATTCAGTAAACTGCGTAAAAATCTTTTGAATTAGTAGGCACCGTCCTTAAATGGTTTCAATGTTTGACCAACATTCGTTCAACAAAGTTGAAAGGATGTTGGGCAAATGTTGGACGCAAAAACAAAGTTACGCGGAGGCCGTTCAAACGGTTCCAACATTGCGCCAACAAAAGAACCAACGGTTTCGCGAAATTTGATTGCGAGAACTCGTCCAGATAAACTACGCCATATTGACTTTTGCGGGCTGATGTGAGCATGCGTGTGTTCTACAATTGTTGAACAGAGTGTTCAAACTGCTTCAACACCATTCAACATTTTCGAGAACAAAGAAAAAGTTGAGCCGATGTAAAATGAAAGCTTTCTTGATTCAACACGCTTTCGAAAAGCTTTTAACATTGTTTACGCTTTCAACAATGTTGGACGACCTTCTCAAACACACCGAACATTTGGTTCAACGAAGTGTTAAATGCATGTTGAAGCAAACGTTGAAACCGTTTAAACGGGTCATATCATGCTTCAGTGAACTGGATATCCAGTGTTTTAATGCAAATAACGCCCAAAATGAACTGTATTATGGGATTTGCGAAAATAGCGAATTCTCTCTCTTTACTTCAAATTCGTCAACGCCAATGTAGTTATGGGATACCTGGCCCATATTGTACAACGTAAACAAGACAGAATAACCGTGAAATAAGTAAAATAGCTCAAAGCTATATTTTGAAGAGACGCTTTCGTCGCCGTAGCCGTCGTGGTTTCTTAAACTCCCTAATAAGACAAGGTGCAATTTAACTCATGGAACAGATCCGTTGAGTTCCCGTACAAAATTCTTAAATTCAAACTGCGACAAAACGACAGCTCTACATACCTGAAGATGGTACATCCCTGCCTCTGAAAGCAGAACCCCATACGCATGCGTTTTTTTAACTTAACATATCAACCGTTCGCTGTACGGTTATCGTTTTAAATGTTAGCAGTTTGATTCAAGCGGTTGAGACAGCTTCGCTATGGCATTTTCGAGTGTCATTCTGTGTCCTAAACTTTTCACGCCAAGTTCTTTCAGCTCGTTCTTGGACAGATCCGGGAGATGCGCGCCTTGGATGTCGTTTTCTCGGAACGTGTCTTTGTACTGAGACATCTTAATGGAGTCCAACCAGTTACATACGTCATCACAATCCCAGTCCAGAACTGGCTTCTCCAAGAATGCTTCCCTAAAAAAAGTCAAATTAAAAAACAATGCGAGAGAGCCAGTCAATTCTGTGATCTATATTCACAAAAGATATTTTTCACTGTAGAAACGGCAAAATACCACGAATAACCATAAATCAAAGTATGCAAGAGTATTCCAAATATTTATATCCACTTAAATTTCTCCGTTGAATGTATTTGTCAGAACATTAAGTAGATATTGTCAGAGGTTTTGATAATTCCAGCATATCTTTAAAGTAAAAGTTGTTTGAACTCGCAGATGGAAATACAAACTTCCTTAATTTAAGGAAAGGTTACGTTTATACAAACGTTGGCCGTGTAGCACTTGTATTTTAAACAGAGTTAACTGAATAGAGGGTAATGTGAAGTGCTAGATTTCTATCCCATATGAACCATGTGAGCGTTAGCCCTACTGATGGAAATGGGCCCACACAAGAACAGAGAAAAACTCTGACCAGGGTGGGAATTGAACCCACGACCTTGTAGCTCAGTCGGTCTAACCCGAAGGTCGTGGGTTCAATTCCCACCCTGGTCAGAGTTTTTCTCTGTTCTTGTGGGGGCCCATTTCCATCAGTAGGGCTAACGCTCACATGGTTCATATGGGACAGAAATCTAGCACTTCACATTACCCTCTATTCAGTTACTTCCTTAATTTAAATCCGCTAAGATGATCCATCTTGAGTACTTTCGCTAAGTGTGCCTAACATTGTATATGCAAAAAAATACAAAATAAGCTCTTACTGCAAATCACGCAACCGGAAGTTCCAAGCATTCCTTTCAACGATTTTTTCTAATCATTTACAAGGTTTGAAAAATGATATGCTATGAACAGCTCTAGAGAGCACGAGGGACAATAACTTTTAAAAGTAAATCAACGATTTTCATTGTTGCAGCCATGTTCGGCGGAAACTCCTGCCTTCTTCAGAGCAAGTGCTACACGAGATGCAAATGTGAATATAAACATTAATTAACATTTATAAGCAATTTATATTCAGCTTTGCATCTCATGTAACACTTGCACTGAGGAAGGCAGGAGTTTCTGCAGAAGCATGTTTGCCACATTGAAACTCGCTGTTTTGTATTTTGAAAAGATAAGCTATGATTTGACATTTACACTTACATGGGTCTGGCGTATCCACCGAATATGGAGGTGATATCAGCGTATGTTAAGGTCCCCTAAAAGTTAAATAAACAGTCATAAGAAATTCTCAGTTATATTTATACACCATATTCCAAAATGGCCGCCATTTAGATATTCTTTTGTTTTCATTGAAATTAGACTTTGATGCCTCGTTCAAGGCAAAATATTGTTTTGAATTTTCAGCTCAAGAACGAGGCATCAAGGGCTAATTTGAATAAAAACAAAAGAATATTTAAATGACTGCCATTTTGGAATAAAGTCTATAACATCGTTGACTTGTACTATCGTTATATTAACTACCCCAAAAGTCTCAAAACTCTTCGGTAGCATTTCGGGGGCCATATATATATATTTTTTTTTCAAAAGAAAAGAGTTTCAAGTCATGAAACTTTGCAGTCGTTTCGTTTCTCTTGTCTTGAAAACATGTTCAGATATCAAGTTTTATCTACAATCCCGGACAAAATGTCTTGGAAAACTTTTAACAATGAGCACAAAAATCGCCTCAGTTAAAGGACTACCTGATACTTTACAATAATTCCCCTCATTATCCCCCGCCCCGCCCTCCCATAAGCAATATTGAAACAAACTGCAGCATTTCTGAATGTTTCCCGGATTCCACTCGAAACTGAATTGGGGGAGAAGGAGGGGGGGGGGGGGGAGGGGGGTGGGGGTCTGTACGATAGATGGTCTTTATTTGAAACCATTCTAGCAAGTGTCCCAAGACTTTCGTCCAGGATTGTAGTTTACCTAAATGATGTTCAATTATGCTTGAGGTAATTTAACGACGGTTCGTGCGTGGATTTTAATAGGAAGCTTTAGCACGCGCGTTTTTGAGACGCGGACGGCAACCGGCAACCGGAAGAGAACATTTCGCGTGCCAGGACAGTGGAGTCTCCCAGATTTTTACACGAATCACCTCTAATGGAGAAAAGATACTTAGCAATGTAAATGTGGTTGTGTGAAGACAAGTTAAAAGGAGAAACAGCTCACTTCCGATTTTCACCCAAAGGAGATTGAAGATGACCTGAAAATAAATCGTTGTCACCTTGCCGGAGTGACACCATGATACAAAGCTATTCGCTTGGAAAAAAATATCTATCCCTATAATTCTCACCAGTTTGAGCCTTTCAAGAACATTAGGACATGTGCTCATACACATGTATTTTATCTCGAGAGCAAAAAAGTAAGGTCTTTCATCGCAAGTAAACTGCAGATGTTTGCCGTTGATTACAGGCCGCAACATGGCGTCTCCATATACAAACCTCTACAAAGTTGTGTGAAACGCTACGACAAATAACTCAGAAACGATGTACAGCACAGACCTGCGAATTGGAGAGGTGGTAGAAAGATTTGTTTCCTACAACACTCCAAGTTCTTGGCCTTTTTCATTGAACTATTTAGAAAATTTATTTTTTGTTGCGTGACAGTGAAACTGTCTGTAGTTTGAGGATACGAGCAGCGAAATGACAAACAGAGCAGGCTCTGAAGATCATACCGCGCATCTTAATTCCTCCATTCGCGCACGGTCCCTTGCATTTTCAAGAAAAATGTGTTCTTCTCCCGATTATAGATCTGCCTCGTTCATTCGCTTCAGGTTCACTCACTCCGGCAGCAACAATAAAATGATCCTAGTTTCACGAATTACTTTAAGACGCCCCAGCTGTCAAAGTTTCGTCCATTTCAAGCCTTTTCAAGTATGTAGAAGTCAAACCGATATGAAAACGCTCGCACATATGAATTTCCTCAGTTTTACTTTAAGACAACAATCCTGTTGTAAAAAGGAAAACCAAAGCGGAAAAAATTTTGTCATCATCTAAATTCTTTCTAAAGCGAAAATTCAGTTAAATGAACGGCATACCTTATGACTATCATCACTTCTTGCAGAAGATGGCAAACTAGCGGAGTCCTCTTCTACGTCACGGCAAATAACCGCAGAAGTATTTGGCTCCCTGGGAGAAAATTCTGGAGGGGGAGGAAGTGGTGGCGAATCCACTGGGGGGTATGGTTCGTCGTTGTCTGTAAATAATAGTGGT
>NC_090885.1:11116969-11136969 GCF_036669925.1 Montipora capricornis | reverse complement strand
CTGCAAATGAGGAAAGGGCAATATGAGGATCAATAGGCAAATCCGTGCTTAAACAAATGTAACATTTTCTGTCGAACGATGGCAAAAAATGAACAAGTAGTTTGTTGCAATCATAGCCTTTCATACGCTTTCAGTTTCGCGACAAAAGACAAATTGTTGTGTACCATGAAAGAAACCAGTATTGGTGGCCACGTTGTGAAGAGTAACTTACAGTTAGCGCCTCTCATCTGGAAACCAAAGCCTGCACTGTTTCTTTGTAAAGTGACAATCCTGGCGGCATCACTGAAATGTCAAAATGACGTCACGCAGATTTTGTTGAAAAAAAAAAAAACCGTTGTTTCGATGTTCATGCAGTGCGCACTTCTAGCTTTTTCGTGTCCAAATTTTTTGTGCAGATTTCTCGCAATAATAATAATGATAAGTAATGAACTTTATTTAAGTGTCTACATTTACCACCGTATCTAGCGCTGGGGAACTAATTGTACAGGGGCCCGTTTTTCGGAAGTCCCGGAACTTTACGGGCCATTTTCGGGTATCACATTTCCCTCTGTATCTCAAGAAATGAGAGGATTTAAGTCGTCAAACTTCACAGTCATTTTGCTTTGTGTTACCTTGAAAACCTGTTAAAGAATCGGCTTTCCAAAACAACAGGTTGACAGGTTTCACAAATGGCTTTCCGGGCCTGAAAAGTTTCCGGGACTTTCGAGAAACAGGCTCCAGGAATCAGATCAAATCATCTCCTATCAAATCGTCAGTTGGTTTTTTTTACACGAGAGGAAAAGCGGAGTACTCGGAGAACCAACAAACCCACTGACCAACATGTGACGCCAAATCTGGGAGCCGAACCCGGACCAACATTGGTTGGAAGCGAGTGCTCTCATCACTGCACCATCCCTGCTCACTCGTAGTTTCCTTCGAAAGCCTGCGACAAACGCTACTAACGTTTTAAATAATAGCAAATAAAACAAAAGCTCGTGGTACCATTGCATATTTTTTGATTAAGTGCACCCAGGTCAGTAAAAAAGACATGATCAAGCTTTAGACAAAGACCCTGCCATTCACAGTTCTTCGAGTTACCCGTTAGTGTCACGCAACCGAGCGAAAGAGCCGAGATTGTGTAGCGTGCGAGACTGAAGGAGGTGTAACTCGACGGAATGCCAAGGGGCTGCCTGCTGACCAACCCAGCATCTTACCTCTTGGTAAAAGATGACACAGAAGGTGGTCGGCCAAACAGTGTCTTCGGTCTTTGTTTACCTGTGGTATCAAAAAGAGACCATAGCATTAAAACGTGACTTCCGCGAGTGCTATTGTAACACTCAAAGCCCAAATTTGGCTATCTAATTCAATAATAATGTTAACGTGGCACCAATCTAATTTATAAAATAATTAGGATAGTACGCGCACTCTCATTGTTCAATAGCTGTTTTTAGATGAGAGAATGGAACACGGCTGTAACATCACACGTTATGTGTTGTCAGACGCGCGTTTTGATTGGCTGGTAGGAAATATGAGCGTGTATCAAGAAAATCTGTTTCAATCAAGAATTTTCCTTCATTTGTTCCTTCATTTGTCCAATTATCTTTGAGAAATATTTTTTAAAAGCAACAGAGGACTTTTTTTCTGTGTTCCATAGCCTCATCTAAACACTCAGGTTAGTTGGGAGAATTCTCGACAGTTATGCAAACTCTCGACTGCGTCTCGGGTTGCATAACTGTCTCGAATTCTCCCAACTCCCCCTCGTGTTTAGATGAGGCTATGATAACACGGAAAACGTCCTCTATTGCTTAAATGTAGAGCTCCTCCAACTAAGACTTTCGCGCGTTAGGGTGACCAAGAAACTAACTCCTCCATTGTGACCATGGCACGGTCCGTTTTGTAACTTTCGTGGTGGTTTTGTTACTGGTTTACTTGACAGCACGCGCCTTTCTATTTTGCAAATTGACTGCATCAGGTCGCAATTCCCATAGTACTTTCTTTGCGAAGTCCATTGCTCTATCGTCCTCTTGGCCAAACGTGAACCTTGTTTTGATTGGTACGAAGCCACCGCCTTACGGAGACACCGCAAGGAATAACTACAGAATATCGGCATCGTTTGAAGAACAACTACATGTTCTGGATAACAAGATTGACTTGTGCTCTAACAAAACATTACACGTCATTCATATTCTGCAGTTTTGGTTAACGCAACTTTAGCTGGTTTTTATCTCTGGCGTTTCAATTCTATTTCACGTAATGAAATATAGATTCTTTCAGGCTGATGAGTGCGTACGATTTTTATTCACGAGTTGTGAAGGATCGCCTAAACGAACTAGTGAACGAAGCGAACGTTTAAGTTTAGCAATCCTTCACAACTAGTGAGTAATGAAAATCGTACTAATGAGCCAAGCACGAAGTAATTGTTTATTACATAAGTACAGAGATCATAAATTTAAAGAGGTTGGTGTTTATTGTGAGGCTATCAAACCACTAAACAAAAGCCTCAAACAAATAGCAAAATATTTTTGAAATGAAAGAAACCTTTACCGTCCATACCTCGCTTGAATACTTTTAAGACGTTTCAAGATTTTCTGAAGTATTTTGTGGAGAAAACTATGCAATAAAAGAACAAAAACTTTGAAAACCATACACCAGTCGGCCGCCGTGTTTACAAATTTCAATCCCGTCGTCGGTGCACAGTTCGCGGCTGCACCAAAGCTCAACAAGCTACTAGCCAATCAAAACGCAAGGACGATAATTTTTCACCAATTAAAAAAGAATTGTACGACCAACCTGAAGACTGATTTTTTTTCACTAGTGAAAACATCGTCTGTCCTGACTAAACAATTTTTATTTCATCACGGAAATGTACGTAAATCTCTGTACTTACATATGCGTTATTCATAGACAATAAAAGGAAAACCACACTTGTAAACGCCCACTTCCGCACAAACTGGATTAGTTAACGAACACGACAAAACTAGACCAAACCTAGGAAAGGCGGATCGTTGACTGATATTGGGAGCCCAAGGGAAATGAAAAAAATAAAACGAAGGGACGCCTAGAAAAACAGCCACAAATCAGATACAATATCGACAAAAGAGCTTAAAAATGATAAATACAAATAAAGAAAACGATCTTAATAGCAGAACAGCTGGGACTACACCGACCAAGATGAACAAAAAAGGAGAGAAAAATACTCAATTCTCCAGAGCGCACTTCAACTCGACTTAGGTTTTCCGTTTTCAAATCGCATTTAACAAGATTGGTCCGCCGAGGAGTGATATAAGTGGCTAGTAACCATTGAATCAGCACGTACGCACCTTTTTTCTTCTCTTCAACACATGAATGATGAAACCAGCCCGTCGAATTTCCTACTCGCCCCTCCCAGAATCCTTTCTCTCCAACATACAACACTGCAATCAAATCATACAATAATCAGTATACAGGCAATGAGCACCGAGAGGGAACTCCATATCGCGTAAGCGATCTTTAAACATCATATAATTTCTTCTACCACGCTAATAAAACTCCCATTTATTAAACTGCAATGATAACTACACCGCTCGTTTCATCCTTTGCTTAGATGTTGGAATTCACAAAGTGCCAATCGGCGGAGAAAAATCCTATTGGCTTTAAAATTACTACAATTTGACAAAAGTCCGTATGGCATTTCAGCTTTTTTAGCTCCACCTTCTAGAAACGGTTTAGGATTACCACGTATGTTAATGCATAAACAATAAAAGCGTAAAATTACCTGGAAGTGTTAACAAATACTTTCAAAAGAATATTCATAGCTTTGTGTTTACCCTATCCCATATTTCTGTCTGACCTCTGTATCTCTCGACGGTGTCACAATATGTTGTGTAAATTTCAAATGGAGGCATTTCCTTCTCGTTCTTTTGTTTACTGAAGTTACTATCGGTTACCAGCTGATAAATTTAAAACAATTCCCGTTATCTCACCAACCCGCTTTTGTGTCAACCCGTGCCGGAAACAGTGAAGAAGTCATAAAAAATAATAATAATAACGCAACAACTCGGCAGTACGTTACCTTCAACTTCATCTCCCGTCTTGAGCGCTAATTCACCGGCCGTACAAGGTCTGTAATCCCTGACGACAACAAAACGTTTGCCTGGTACGCTAGCATAGAGCCGTTTGCGAATTGTGGCTGCTCCAGAGACTGCCTTGACAGGCGGTACAGCAGAGCTTTCAGATGTCTCTGATGAGACCGAAAATTGCCGCCATGTTCGGTGCTTTCTTCTCTCTTCTCTCGGTGAAAGCTCGCCAGAGTCGGAATCCGCAGAGAAGTTAGAAGATTCCGAGGCTGTCGAGCTCGCGGATAAAGTTCTACTCCGCCTAATTTCAGAGTATTTATGTATTTCGACTTCACCGTTCATTGCTGCATTGTATTCTTCGATTGATGCTGTCTCGGAGGCAGTAGTGGATGGAATACTTTGAGTCGAAGAGACAAGCGAGGGCGGCGTGGTGTCGCTGTTTATTGACAGCTGAGTCTCCGAAGACGTTCGGGGAAATAACGAAGATGCCTTCGGCTTGGAAACGGATTTCCGTCGACGTGTGCTGTAAGCTGGCTTGCCAGAAAGTTTAACTGAGACAGAAAATGAGACGAACACGTGGGGTTAATGAACGAAAATTAAAGTTATTAAAAAAAACTCCAAGAAATAAAAAATAATAAGGGAGTCCGAAAAGATCAAATCATCAACGACGCGTGCACACATTCAGTTTGACGAAGACACTTCAAGCACGAAATTTCCCACCCAATCAAAACTCGGAAAAGGGGTTTCTGGAAAAAAAGTCTACAGACTTTGCACGGAATATAATTGCGGCGTGTACAACGTACAATGTACAACGGCAACATCGAAGAAAACACCAGAAAACAAAGACGTTTAATAGCCCTTTTCACGGTTAGTTTTTCTCATTTGCATTAAAATGTAATCTAACGTGGATGCGAGGCAATTTCGGGTTAAAACCACAAAATAGCCCGAAATTGACTCACATATATGCTTGATTACATTGTAATGCAAATGAGAAAAACTAACCGTGTAAAGTACACAAAAATTTGGTTTTATCAACGGAGTTGATAATGTAAATTGACCACCGTACAGAGATTCTAAAAGCTGACGTTTCGAGCGTTAGCCCTTCGTCAGAGCGAATCCAACGTCAGCTTTTAGAATCTCTGTACGGTGGTCAATTTACATTATCAACTCCGTTGATAAAACCAAATTTTTGTATACTACTTCCCCACCGACGCAGCACCACAGTTTCTTTAGAAACTACCCCTCCATTCATTTGTTATTTAACCGTGTAAAGGGCTATTGGCAAAACAACTGCTCTGCAGGTGCGCTTTGAACTTTCGTAAATTCTTCGTCTTCCGGGGCAAATTTAGAAATCCAAAGAAAACGTGCGCTCACATCGGCAATTTTCGCTTTCCTTTTTAATTAGCGCCCCGAGACTTCCTGGATAGTACGGTTGGTTCTAAGCTAAACGATGTGCAATGATCGCAAAGTTATAGAAAGAGGTGGAGACTTGCAATTGTGTATGACGTTTCTTAGTTGACCTTGCAGTCCAAAATCATACAATCCTTTTGAAATGAGATTAAGAGGTGGTTCGATTTTTTTCCTACTCAATTTTCGAGAAGTCTTCTCGAGATTTCAATGTCTGGCAACGGAAGTTCCGGCAACCAACAGCCTTGGCACTTCAATAAACTGATTATTATTGTGATATCCGTTGGGCTGCATGCAGAAGTTATTTTTATCCGTAAATGGTCGATCGATGATTATTTTAGAAGTCAATATCGACATGGCGCCATAACGATGTCCTTATTGAATTACTTCAACTCTTTTGAAAGCGAGGATAACTCAAAATTTCTAAGCTCAAACCCATATACGCTAGTTCTCAAAACCCACAGTCAACTGAGCGCTTGTCGTGACTTTTCAAAATACGTTCCGCTTGTCAAAGCGTTAATTTAAGGACGGTGTCACAGAATAAGAAAGTATTTTGACATAAAAGATTACGCAGAAAGAAAGGTACCTCTGAGGATTACTCGAATATTAAATAAAACTTGAACGGTAGACATGCATTGACCACCGAGAAATTATAAGACTGGAGACTCCGGCTGCATTTAACTTGCACACATTTGTACGTCCCCAAAAATAGACTAAAATTGGTCCAATGATCTAAGATCATATTACATGGAAAGTGGGGGTTACACGCAATTTTTCACCGTGAGATAAATAGGATATGCTTTGGGTAAAATTACCCTGGATTCCAGACGGATTATTTTCAGAGCGACAAAAGAGCCAGTCGCTCTTTTCATAGCGAGAAAATAACCTCAGGAATCCAGGGTAGTGTAAAATGGGTTACTTTTTATATTGTTTTTACTCTTTGTATCTCAAAAAATTGTAAAGGCAAATCATTTAACTCCCCGAAGAAGTTGGGCCTTGCCTGACGAAATATTGGAAGAACCAAAAAATATATATATGGAAAAACAAAAAATATGTATATATGAAATATATAGGTGGGAAAGTTTTCTAATCCGTAGAGAAAAAATTGCGGATTCAAAAATATCCGCATATGTGTGGACAGGGCCTTGATAAGCCTGTTTCAACATTGGTCGAGTAAAAATAGATCAATTTACGTAAATCTCCATCCTGCACAATTCCCAGTTACGAGTTGTTATGATCTTCACTCATATCTGCTCGGCTTTCTTTTCCACAAGCTCGTAAAATGTGCCACTGCACTTTCTAATTTGGTCTTTTGCCACAAGCAGCGTTT
Organism: Montipora capricornis; assembly: GCF_036669925.1. Classification (NCBI taxonomy): domain Eukaryota; kingdom Metazoa; phylum Cnidaria; class Anthozoa; order Scleractinia; family Acroporidae; genus Montipora; species Montipora capricornis. The sequence continues at coordinate 11,130,198 of NC_090885.1, read as the reverse complement.
TTTTTTTTTGCCATAACCATTAAAATCTTTTAAGGAATTATGACAAATAATGCCGGAAACATACAAAAAAAAAAACATACATATAAAACAGCGCGTAGGTGATTGCATGATCGCAGAACGTATGCGCAAAGCAACAGGCGGCAATACATGTCCTCAATTAAGAAGGTTCGTAATTATTGTCTTATTTGCCTCTATCCTTCCATTAGTGTAAAAAAAGTCTAGACAGTAGTCTAAACTTGATAAATTAGGATTTAGCTTAACATTAGAAATATGACGTTGAGGTTCGGATGGGACAAATAAGGATGTGTCAATTTTCTAATGAGCGTCGAGGTGCTGCGTAAGGGAACATTACCTATGTCCTTGTCGGTAAAATTGTTGATTAATTCAGCAAGACCTTTGTTGCCACTAACAGCCGCTACCTAAACGAGTGGAGAGAAGATTGATTAATTAACGTGCTTTCCACAAGGCAAAGAAGCGACGCTTATTTCCTCTTTAATGTAGAGCATTTCTGCCAGAGGGTAAAGGAAAAAAAGCCCGACTTCGCAAAAAGTAAAAAACACGTTTTCACATTCACGGATATCTGCTGACCAGCCAACCATGTTATTTTTAAACCAACCATCAAGATAAACAAGAGGGAATTTTGATTCTGTTCCTAAAAGGTCCCAGCCACACCACTGCATTTTCCTCCAGTGAGCACCGAAAAGAACCCCTGACTTACTGGCAACCATAACTTGTCGCAAATTTTAGAAACAGCACAGAAGCGTCAGAAGTCAATCATTCGCGGATTTAATGGTTTGGAATGAGATGGACGTCCTTACTTTCGAACATGACAAAAAAAAAAATAGTGGCCTTTCTTTCGGAGAAGTGTGTTCAAGGAAAATACTCACAGAGAAAAGACGTCTTACGCCCTACGTACAAGAAAGTAGATTGACCTTTGAGGACAACTCAAGTTATAGAGCAAAATCTCGTGGTTAATTGGTAATGTTGCTGTCCCTGGGCAAAGAGAAAGTGATGTTCTGATGTGACTCCCCAAAAACGACCACGTGGGAGGCTAGTGCTGCGATTATGCTTCCCATTCCGCAATTCTGGAGAAACCCGACTCTTACTGTAAAAAATGCGTTCTCAAAATTTCACGGATCTTCATCGAAACGACTATTTGACTTAAAAGATCGTGCGTGCAAATCTTTGAAAGCACGCGTCACACCTGAATTGACCTGAACAAGTCTGGTTCCGTGAACAGTTGTCTTCCGGAAAATGAGAGGAACACGCCATGCGTGACCAGTCACGTTATTAACCAGCACGACTCACGCCTCTCGTCAAGTTCCGGTTTTCGTTATATTAGTATCATCGCGACTAAACCAACCTCGTCTTTATCAAGTATACGATCTTAGGGGAAAGCAAATTATCGCGAATGTGCGCTTTGTAAAAAGCAATTAATAACACCCTTGAGCAAAGATTCCCACCCAAATTAGAGCAACATATTAGCATAAACGAAGCATTTGATTTGAACAATCGACAACTTAACGACATTGTGAGAGGTCTACTACAACGGCAAATCGATCAAAAACGACAACTAAACGTTATTGCTCAGACTGAGATTGAGTGAAGAGGAAAAATCGCGCCGCCAAAAACTCACAATGAAAAGATACCCCCTCATAAAGCCGCAAAACCTAACTAATGCTAAAATTATACTTACAATGATTGTGATATACAGCCACAATAAAAATCGCGTAGAGAACAATAGTTTATTTATCTCGGAAACTTTTGCGAAGACGGTATTCTTAAAACGTCGAAGCGGATGGTCATTCATGCTAATTATGCATAATTTTCAATAGTGGAGTGAGTCTTCCCAATATCACGCGTAAAAAAATCTCCTGCTTTGTAAAATTAACTCCCTTCTCGAACCCCGACAAACAAGTTGCATATCAAAGAAGGCGGCCGAAACATACGCCAAAGTTTCACAAAACTGGTTTCCAAATTCTGAAACACACACAAACATCAAAATAAAAATTTCACTGGCGATCAAATATATTAAATGGCTACATGTATTGTCTAAATTTGGAGATGCAAATTTTTGTGTTTTATGTTCTATCGCACATAACGGCTTTGTTCGTCGCAGAAATGCAATTCTGACTTAAAACTGAAAAAGATGTTTCGTTTAACGATCAAACTCAAGCTTACCTCATAAGCAGACTGGTTGGCAAAGTTTAAAATATTTTTCTTCGCTCCCCTAAAAAGCAAAACTCTTGCACATTCTTCCTGCGGGAAAAAAAAGACAAGATCGAAGATTCGTTAACAAGCATTTTAGCGATATTTTAAGAAAAGCTCTAGATGCACTTACTTAAATCGCCGATACTTCGATGTGTATGATGCTTTACTGTAAATATAACTGTCTACAAATACACCCGGCTTCCACTTTCAGAAGTTGGTCATCAAAACTCTTACGAAAAACTGAATCTTCGTCTACTACTATAACATAATAAGTACGTCAAAGGTCTTAATCCACCGCTAATCTTGTAAGACTTCAGTTCACCGGGAATTACTTCACTGGGTTACACACGTGGTGTGATATCGATCGTTTGCAAACTTTTCAACATTCTTTGCCGAGACAGTTCCACATGACGTGTTCTCGCGAACTAAATTTTATGCATGCATAATTATTGCTGAGAAAGGTTTTTTAAAACTTTCAACTACTGTTTGACAAACAACAGAAAATCGCTCCCTCCAAGCTGTCGCAAAATTGTTGTATACGCGAAAACTCTATCACGAAATTTAAGTTGTGAGGCATAATAAACAGTCCTATTGAACTGTATTTAAATGCAAACATACAGGCAGCAGGAGTCCGTGTAAGAATTGTGACTAAATCTATACATTACGTGATAAGGGAGTGATATCTTCGTGCAGAAGGTGTTTAACTCGTACTGCACTAAACAAGGCAGAGTGCGGTCGTTTTGCCGAGGACTGGATGTAACTTTTGACAGGGAGGGGAAGGGAGGGTGCACGCGAGCGTCCAAAGATAATAAGACCCGCGGCAACATAACGAATTTACAGTTTTTCACACTGAATATCAAATATAGCAAAGACACCAGCTAAACACCTTCAATTCGACTAGGCAAACTTCAGACCTTCGTTGCAATACCCTCGAGAATGCGAAAACAAATTAATTAAGAATTTACGGACGAACATTGGAAACGAGTAGAGCACTTGCACACTCGCTCAACAAAAACAGGCTGCGGTTTTGTGATGTGTGTGGCATAGGCGGTAAAGTTTAAAATAAGTGATGTTTAAATTCACCATCACCGATATCTTATTTGCACAAGTATTACTAATAACTGATCAAACAACGTGACAAACTGAATGTAAATAATCAGCTTATTTCACCCCCCAAAAGTGAAACGGTGTCGTATTAGTCAATATCACACCAGTAGTTTAACTACCGTTGCAAATCATCATTATTTTTGGAGACACAAGTAACGTTTCTTGTAAGAATCGTTTTCCTACGGACAGTGATGCCAACAGAATTGACAAAAATTTACTTAGCAATCTTGCGCAGTCGACCAAATAAAAACAAAGCTCTGTGGCTGTGAGCGACTTTCCTTTTTAGGCAGAATCAACCATTTGTAAAGAAAAGTACCGCTATTACCTTGACTCGACTTCCGCTCAGGTTGTAGAAACGTCAGTCAACGTCAACCGAAACAGTTCACTCGCCTCACTTCATCACGAAAATTACCGCTGCTCAGAAAATTTTATCTAACTTTGCACATGAAATATTTCACTGACTTTCGGTCCTCTATTGACATTAATCCTTCCGGTCGTTGCTCAGTGGTAAAAGAGATATTCTTAAGTTCAAATAGAGGGGATAAGGGCTTATTTAACGAATAAGTGTGAAAACTGAATAATGCATTTTAATAATAAAGCAACCAATGTTCAAGAATTGCCTCTGGAAAACGACACAAACCAGACACCCCCACGATCCCTTTACCGATTTTTTTCTTGGTATTTCTTGATTGTTACTTGCTTCAAGCTATCACAGTCATGATGAATCAGAGAAAATAAAAAAGACTCTCTCGCTGGATTCCATGAGCAAGAGCGTTTTTACGTGACGGTCGAACTCCAAAATAACGACATATCGACATGGAGGCCGTAAATTTTCCATAAGTCCTTCGTCTTGTTCTGTTGTGGCCCGGCCGACGAAAGCTCTCGCGACTCTTTGCTAGCTCGACCGCTTTGCAAGCTAAAAAGCTCGCTTCACTCGCTTAACTATTCCGTCTTGAACTTGTGGTAGGTTAAGAAACTGAATGATAAACCCACGTAGCTGCAAGTGTCACAATGTCAAATCCCCACGAATGTCTTGCATTATCTTCTGCCTGAGCAGAGGTGTCGAGAGGGTTAACGGGTTAACGGGATAGGGGTCATACGTTGCCACTTCCCGAAAAATGCACTTAACGTTTTTAAGAACAGGTTTGTTTAAACTTATTTAAGGCCGTCAACTTTTTTCTCCGTGTATTGTCGAATGCGTTGCCTAATTTTCGTTAGGTCGGTCGGACCAAAAAAATAAAAACAAACAAAAAGAAAAGCAAAAGCAAACGGAAAAAACAATTTTCCAGCTGCAGAAAGAGTCGAGAGGCATGTAGGTGTTGACATATTTTCCTCCCACGCGGAAAGAACGCCTCCTACCGTGGAAGAGTGTCACGTTTACTCCGGGGTTGAAGTTGACACCGAACATCTGTACGGGCAAAACCAATGTTTGTATTTCAGATTAACAGTTCACTGCGTCAATACCTTCCTAGTATCTTTTTTCGTTTGTTGTTGCCGTTGTTTCTTTTTACAAAAAACTCAAAACTATATGAGTGGGTCAGTCGGACGACAATATAGGGAATAAAGGGAACGGCCTAATTTTTTGGCTATCTTTCGGATACTAGTATTCGCTCTATGTGAGGGCAGCCGGCATCGACTTTGTGGATTTCTTAAAATACTTAACAAAGATATAAAAAGTGTGCCAAGAGCGTCTCCGACAGAAAATCGGGTCAGGTGGTCACCGCTGCAGTTTGCCTGAATGAAGCGGCTTTAGATCAGCGTTTTTTAACAAATGCCAACAGCTAACTGCCAAGTGAACCTTGGACGGCTAACTGAGGCTTTTATAGCTAGACTCTGTCTATTACAGTAGCCAGTTGTACAGCTTCTTCCATGAGCACGTAGGTATTACACGTGCTCTTTCACAGTTATGAATGAGGCCTTAACAGATTTTGCCAATGCAGGTGTACCTTATAAACTGATATCTAGGAACAAAGTCACTATGTCCTCATTTTATTTACAACAAAACCATTGATTTTATGACCTTGAACGACCGACTACAAAGAACACGAAGATAACTAACGCGACATAAATAGCCCCTTTTCGTATGGTCACGTTCCATTAACCGTATTTTACTGATGGGGCAGTAAAATCTCATTTAAAAGGTTTCATTTTAACAAAAAGCGAGATCATGACATTCATAAACGATGGTGACACTATCGGTCTGACTTATAATTTCGTTTTCATAGGAAAAAAATATCATATACCAACTATCATAATTTAAATTTAGAGTTACCAATACGGTACCTGATTATTGAGTGCGGCAACATGCAATGCCGTGTTTCCTGAGGCTGTTCGTGAATCAATTTCTGCGCCATAAAATAAGAGGTGCTCCAAGTGTTGCACAAGTCCATTCTTACACGCCTGCGTGGGAAAAAAAACAGATCATAAATAGAGTAGTTTCCAATGGGGTGTCAAAACTGCTAGTATTTATGACAGCACGATTACTACGTGATCCCAAAAAAATAGCTTTCACATATGACCGAATGCATAAATGGCGGCCAAAAATTTGTTCTCTTGTTCATGTGCTAATGAGACTCACTAGCCTCGCTCTCGAGCAACATTTCTTTTGTATTTTGTCCATACAAACGAGGCTAGTGAGGCTAATTAGCACATAAATAAAAGAATATTTTATTGGCCGCCATTTATGCATTCTAAAGTTCATCCCCCATTGTACGTTAAGACTGGCTTTAAAAGTTCGCGCCACTTTTACGAATTGTGCTATGAGTCCGCGAACTGGTCGACCGGGCGACAGAGAGAAGAGAAGAGAAAAGCCTGCAATAAATTTTGCACGAATTTCTTCTCTCTGCCACACACGTACGTGCACGCTCAGAACGCCGGTTGTCGGGTTCACATTTTGAGATTAGGGAGCTTAAGCAACGACAACGGCGACGGCAACGAGAACGTCACAAATTTGCATAATTAGTGGTCAAAAACAATAGCTTTGCACGCCTTGCACGCGCGTTTTTCACTTTTGTCCATTTTGTTGCCGTCGTCAGCAAAACAACAACGTGAAATAGCCAAGTTTTTGGTTTTATGAAGAACGTCAGCACTTGAGGATAAATTTTCATTTTCTCGCCTAAAATGAAGTGCCGTTCCGACTGGTCTCATCTTTGAGGAATTACCACACCCTTGTCATATTAAAAACGTTGAAAGGGTCACGAAGCGATTAAAATAACGCAAATTTATATTTTGAGATGACGTTCTCGTTGCCGTCGCCGTTGTCGTTGCTTAAGCTCCCTAATAACGTAATCGAAGCCACCCGCGTCGTTCGTCGTTGCTTTTAAGCAAAAGGGAAAAAAAAAATGTTTTCATGGGGGAGCTTAAATCCCCCATGTCAGCATTTTTTTCCCTTTTCGCTCGTTGGTACCTACACGGAAAACAAACAAACTGAATAAAAAGCGCATTAAGTCATACCAGAAACCCATAAGGGTTGAAACGTGTAACGCGCGTTCAGAGCTTCCGAATATTCAGCGCGAACTGATTGGTTGAACGTTTCAGTGCTAAGTACCATATTTGGAAACCCCTCGCTCTTGTTGTTCCAAATATGGTACTTAGGAAATTGGAATATTCAGAAGCTTGTTTCCCAGCGCACAAGCGGCCGTTACACGTTTCAACCCTTATAGGTTTCTGGTCATACTCGTACCAAATGTATTTCCTGCTTTCCTTGATGATCAGAGACATGGAGTTCCGAATGATCATTGAGAAGAATCTCGCAGCAGTACGGATCTCCGCCATAGAGAACTGTATAGAACAATGGTGTGAAACCCTGCGTGCAAGCGGAAAGCAAATCAGTTGGTTGGGCCTTTGTGTATCTAATGTAATGACATACCATATTTCGGAGGTTAAAACCTCGACTTTAGGTGAAAACTGGGCAAAAATCCAAATAAGCATTTTTACTCAGCTCACACGTTCAACATACCTGACAACCCAATGAGAAGATATGAAATGTATTCATGGCACAAAGACCTATCCGCATTAAATTGTTGGCGACTTTCTTAAGGCATCATCTCCAAACTTGAAAAAACTGGCCAGTTTTTTCAAGTTTCAATCCATTTCCATCCTTGGCCGCAAACAACAAAAAATAGCTTCAGAGCAACTCAATGGTCATTGGTGACAAAACTACGGAATCATTTGTTGGTCTTCATTGATGCAAAGGCGTCTTTTAGTGTTTTGAAGTTTGACTAAAATGGCGTGACTCTGCACCTTTAACATGCACCACGGAAAACACACAGGCAAGGATAAAATGATGATAATGATGATGATGACGGCAACAGCTATCACGCTGAAGATGATCGTGAATTTCCCAAATTGTCAACAACTGGTGAATCGAAATAGAGTAGTCATGGTTTTACCAAAAAAATCCGGAAATTTCGGTTGGAATGTAAATGGTAAGCCTATTTTGGTCTTCCCAAACGGAAAATTCCTGAAAGTTCCGGAGAAAACAGGATTTCTTTCAAGAAAGGTAGTCCAAATTCCCAAACGTAAAATGTGTTTACCATTTGCATTCCCCCATGATTTTGCCTCCCTCTAGACTCTCTCGGTAAACTTGAACGAATTTTATAAACGATACTCGCCGATCCCAACTAAATTTCCCATTCGGGAGTTTTTGCTTACCATTTCAACAAACCTAGTACCAACCGGTTTCTGCTTGTAAATGGTCAACAACCATGATTATTACACCGAATCTGCTCTTAAACAAAACCATTCTCAAAAAGAATTGCCCTATAAGCAAAGAACAAAATTAAGTGCCAATAATTCAAAACGGCTACAGTATACCTTAGAATCTTTGTAATTTGGTGAAGCTCCAAAGTCAAGTAGCGTCTAAAGAAATACAAGAAAACAGGAAAGCTAAGCAGTGTCAAGAATGATTATCACGGACAAGAATGAACTAGTCATGGGCAATAGAACATTTTCATAAAAGGCAGTTTATTTAATTTTCCTAGCTAACTGCTCGGATGATTACCAGATACACATTTTCCTTACTTCTCACTGCCTACTTTCCAAACTTTGACATAGCAATTCTTTCAGTGTATGTTTAAATTCCATAATGAGATTTCAAGCCCCAAAATTTAGAAACGGTTATGCCATTAAACTTCTTTGCTTCCTTAAGTACTCTTAAAACAAACTGAAACATTTTTTTTTTTAATAAACGCCTATCAAGCTTCCTTCCTTCTTCCCACCCTTCTCAATATTAACACTGCTTTGCAGTCAATTGAAATTCCAGGTATTAACTTTGTAGTTTGTGTGTTTGTTTTTGTGCTGTTTCGATCCACAATCTCGTCTTATAATATATGTTCTAGATAAAGCTGATACACTGCACAGTGTACTTGAATTTTATTAACCCTGTGGTCATTTTCAAGTACGAATAACCTTTTTCTTAAGAAATATATATATATTGTTATTAAGATGTTACTTATAATTTAAAAAAATGTTGTTGTAAATGATGCTAATTATTGCTTAGAATATGCCTAGACAATGATTTTGGTCATTTCTCATTTATTACGAAGCAGAAAGTTGCAAGTGCCCAGAACAATGACCAGCTCATACAGACATAGTATCCACATTTTAACATCCTTGCCCCTTCCTCATACCTTGATAGATTCTGCTTGTCCTGCAAGAGCAGCTTTGTGCACAGGAGTTAGTCCTTCTCTTGTTCTGTAGTCTAACAAAGCACCACCATTCACCAGTGCGATTATTGTGTCAGATGCATTTTCTCTAGTAACAGCTAGTGACAGAGGTGTTTCTAAAAATTCAAGAAGTCAACATGGTTCATCAAGTCAATACTGTTTGCATCTCCCACACAGTGGCAATGGTATTTTGTTGTACAAAATATCTTCAAAAAACTTAAATTACTGTAACTGTTAATAAGACAAAAACATTACTTTTGGATAGCATTATATCAGTATTTCTCATTTGTGGCCTAAGTACAGTAGCATTACTTTTGACTTTGACCACTTCAACATTTCTATTTATTATTGGATCTTATGCACGTCTATAAACAACAAATATGGATATTAAAGGAAAAGATAACATGTACTGTAATTTAACAGTTTCTATTACATATACATGTAGAACCTGACGTCATAAATAAAACTCAAACGATCCTAAAGAACATTCAGTTACGTAGCTAAAGACTTAATAAACTGTACCTCCATTTTTGTCATCATGAAAGTTGGGATCAATTCCTTTTTCTGTCAGCTTGGAAACCTGCCCAACAGCATTTGACAATACCATTTCCAGGAATTTTCTTTGATTTGCCTTATCAAAGGAAGATGACATAAGTCAACACTGGTTCCACAGATCAATAAATAGTAGAAAAATGTACCGGCAATAATCAACAGAAGGTTAAGTTTTTTGTCACTCACCTTAGAATTCACCTTTTGGAGAGATTTTGGTTCATACATGAGAGAACGATACACTCTTCCCTTATACTTGAACTAATAAGGGAAAGGAAAAAAAACTAAATAATGATACAAGGATAAACCATGGTGTTGGCACACCATATTGCAAAAATGCCAGAAATGCAAGAAATGCAAGTACATTGTAATTTCTGCAGATTGCAGAATATTGACTGTTGCAGAAATGCGAGAAATGCAAGATATTAGATGCATGCAGAAGTACCCCCTCGCTTTTTTCCCCAACTTCAACATCACTCGTGTCTGGGAATACAGACAATTATTACATGTACCTTCACGAAGTTTCCTCCAAACCTAAAAATAACACTAACCTTTACCCTAACCTTATTGTTAGAAATACAAGTTAGTACACTGCAGCAAACTCTTAATTAAACTTACAGTGACACTTCACATTGGATGTCAAAATTGGGCTTGCACCTACATGTCATTACTTGCATTTCCATATTGGAACATTTACATTGTACATGTGGCTGTGCTAACATTAAGGCAGTAGCTCACCTCAAGAACTGGTGGAGAACCTTTCAGTGGGTATTCATTTAATGGTCTTTCTTCGTCGAGAAACTTGCCAGACTTTCCATTACAGGGTGGGTCATAGAACCCATAATTCATGATATCTTTCACACCCTAATAATGAAAATCATGGCGGTGGGTCAAAACTCTTGGTTTAATGTTTACAGTTGCATTCATTGCCAATGAAATAACCAGACCAATGAGGGAAAAAAATTAAGGACCAGGCTCACCTTCAACTCATTCATCACCTGAAGCTTAGCAGTCCAAACTTTTTCATGAACTTTGAACCGATACAGTTTCTGAAAAAAATGTTAAGAACCAATCTGATTAGCCATCTGATTAGCCGTAATTTTGCATTATAGTATTACCGGTAACTGATGGGCAAAGAAAAAACGATTGAGATAGACACTTCTGTTACCGAATACAGTGACAAAAATGCACAGTGAGAGTGCTAACTCCGCTCATCGCCTTGTTCAGTTCACTTCAGCAACTAAGGCACCCTGCTAGCAGAGCCTTTCTTTTGCTTGCTCGATTTTGGCGTTCTCGAGAAAGGCTATGCATGAATCAAGTAAGATCTTTATTGAATATGCACTGCATGTTGCCAGGATACAGTCCTGAACCGAAGCCTAATATGCCAGATCTCGCTGCCATCTTCGTTTTTCATGGTACAGTGGACTCAATTATAACCATCGGTTTTGTCACTAAACGGACGCTCGCACTGGAAAAACCAGTTTGACGAGAGAAAACAAGATTGACTAGTCCAGAAGTTCGGGCTGCGGCGGCTTCAAAGAATTGACGTAATTCGGGCAGAGCCTCCTTTTCTCCTCCTCAGTAAAGAAAAAGACAAAAGGAGGCTCTGCTCGCAGGGTGCAACTAAGGGTGCTTTGTGTAGATTATTTCATGCGTTCGAATCCTGTTGAAGCCACCTCCATTTTTAGGTGCCTAATTAAGAGAATGAATTGTTAATAAATTAATAAGTGTGAGGATCACTTCTCCTTCACATCTACATTGTATACCGTATTTACCCGTGTATAAGTCGATCCCATGTATAAGTCGACCCCCCATTTTTGATGGCAAAAAAAGCAATTTCTTAATTTCTTTGCTAAATGTTCATGGGATTACTAATCTTGCATTCTTCGATTTCTGGAACTGTGGATTCACAAAAAATTAAGGGCCTCAAGCGCTTAATAGTTTTGTGCTTCAGCGGTTGTTGTATGTGCGGGCATTTTGTCCTTGAATTTCGAAAAAGTTCTCAGAAAATCGAACATGTAAACCTCAAACTATCCTGTTTCGTTGTTCAAGGATAAAGGGCTTTAGAGGATAAGCACAACATCACAGAAGCAGGAGTCAATCTTTGAAAATAACTTCAAAAACGATGCGAAATGTGCAAAGTTTAATTGGTGCTTGACTTATAATTTCTCACATGGCAAACGAAACAAAACTCATAAACCACACAATACAGAGTTTGCAAAAGCATTTAAATCCCCAGGTTTGTATAAAGAATAAAAAACAATCATTACCAACCAGCATTTTCAGGCAACACGAGTGACGATCATGCTTGCACGCAAACACGAGGTATTGCGCCAGGTTACTAAGCCATTGAAAGATCGCGTTTTATTTCAAGAAACGAGAATGTTTTTTAGAGCTTTCCGCCTTTGGAAAACGAAAATTTCCAGTGTCTATTTCATATTTGTGCTTGTGAGTATCTTCAACATTTAAAGTAAAACAAATCCTTTTTCATTTCAACTGGAATTGCCTAATTACATTCATTTTGAAGTCTCTCGTCCACTGCGTTCGTTATGCCCAAAGACCACATTATGATGTTAATTTTGAATAAATTACTTAGCTGAAACTTGGCTCGAAATCTTTGACCCATGTATAAGTCGAGGGCGATTTTTGGAGCTTCTTTTGAGGCCATAAAAGGTCGACTTATACACGGGTAAATACGGTAACCTACACTTCGAATATATACATTCATTCAGTGACTCCTTTCATGAATGGGAACACATGAACACAACAAATTGATCTGCTCACAACTGAGTTTCTCCATAGTTTATTTGGTAGAGTATTGTGCCGACATCGCAGAGGTCATGGGTTCAAAACCTGTTGAAGTTGCCTGAATTTTTCAGGAGTCTATAAGAGACAATTGCTTAAATTGTACAGATACATTGTAAGTATCCTTCTTTACCTTCACTTTACTCGTGACTTTTACATTGCTCAAAGCTACATGGCACCTAAAAGGCCTCAAACGTATCAATACTTGACCTACATGTAAGCTCCAATCTTCTAAATTGTCCACAATTATATACAAGATCAAAGTTGAAAGAAGGAGTTCATTTTGAAGACTGCAAACATAATATCTAACTAGAACTGCACATACTGTATTTTCTTGAATAAGCCCCAGGGCCACAGCCACAGCTAATTTTTCACACCTCAAGTATGGCGCTTAATTGAGGGCGGCACTTATTTGAGATTGACGCTCATTTAAAAATTGGATACCACACAGAAATAGTTCTGTACGAAGATTAACAGAAACGTCTTTTGACAGTCACCACTTGACTCTTAGGGCCTTTTACTCAATCGAGGAGCTGTGAAATACAATCACTTTGAACTGAAGAACATTTGTTTTGATGCGAAGAAATTCCACATGCTGTGTTAGCGTTACTTTTTAGTGCTTAATTTCTTTTAATTTGACGAAAATTCCTCAAATAAGCGCCGCACTGGGGCCGTGGCACTTATTTGGGCGCGGCACATATTTCCTTTTTTGTCCCAAATGCGGTGGTTTTTCGAGGGTGGAGCTTGTTCGGGAGTGGTGCTTATTCGAGTAAACATGGTATTTGTAGAGCTAGACAGTTTTTTTCTTACATTAACTTTTCCATCAGGCAGGGTGACCAGTACTTCCAAGGAGCCATGTTTCTCCTCTACGCTGCTATTACATTCAATTCT